>NC_043758.1:31650497-31981211 GCF_902148845.1 Salarias fasciatus | reverse complement strand
AACTGGCAGAACTAAGTTTACGTTCTGTTTTATGTTCGTCACTCTCATTCGAGGACGCGGTGCAGTATCGAGTTTATACTGGTATCGGCGCATTCCATTAAATCAAATCTATAAATAGATCTTTCAGAGCCTTATGAGTGTGAGAAGAACTTCCCCTTTTTCTGACTGCTAAAAACATTTATTATATAAGATTCTATCCTGTCACATCAGTGATCAATCGATGCATTTTGAGTGAGCCGGTCTCATTCTCATCAACAAGCAGCCGATCATAGTTATCCTGAGCCTGTGTAACTGCTGTTGCTCCGAATACTAGGAGCCTCATTACATCCAGCTCGTCCCCTCATGGCCTCTGAGAGACCCTCATATCTGCAGGACACAGGACACAGTGACACTGAAACTCAGCT
Organism: Salarias fasciatus; assembly: GCF_902148845.1. NCBI lineage: Eukaryota > Metazoa > Chordata > Actinopteri > Blenniiformes > Blenniidae > Salarias > Salarias fasciatus. The sequence goes on along the minus strand of NC_043758.1, from coordinate 31,980,807 downwards.
CGGCCGCCGCACTTTATCTGTATCTCTGCCCAACATGAACATATTTGGAGGTATAGGAAATATAAATAATTTTTGTGCGAAGGGCCAGGGGCCGGGCCGTGAGCCCTGCATGGGGATTCTTTGTGTGGTGGAGATAAGGGCTGAGCCTGAGCTTCCTCCATGTGGGCAGATATCTGGCTGGAGACCCTGGAAGCAGGGAGCTGTCCTGTCAGCCGGAGGGAGGTTTTCGGCCGGCGGAGGAACTTTGGCAGCAGGATAATCCATCCCTGCTGCGGCTGCCGGTGAATCAGCATCATTATGGTTTTGTTGACTCAAGGGTCTGTAGTATCTGCATCCTGTTGAGCACAAACGGTTGAGGGCGAGGCTCGGCTTTTGTTTCAACTGCTGCCAAACTTGTGATTGCACTATTGTTCCCATTTATTCCTGATTGTCCGGCTCATAATTCAACTTAACAGAGTAACAGGTTCCACTTGTTCCTCTATTCTCATCCACTCCACACTACTTTAAGTGCCAACAAATGACAGAGATATCTTTTACCTTTGCAAGCACTCACTGCCAATTTTTAAATTATTTCAATATCACATCTGCTCTAAAGTCCCAAATCAGCCCCATGAGAGAGTCCTGCTCCACCTGGTGGTGAACTGAGGACATGTGATGCAGGAGACGCCAGAACTTTCAACTGAGCAGCAGCAAATTGAAGATAACACAACAGCAGCAGGAGCCAGATGTGTGGTTTGTTCACATCTCGTCACAAGAATATCAATGACTGAACATGTTTAGTCTACTTTGATATTACAGAGGAAATGGACTTCAAAAGATGCGGCCGCGCTCAAAACCGTGTGACCCCGGGGAGACCCGGCTTGTCCAAGGCTAATATTTCCTGCTTCCCCTCCCCGACGAGCCAAACAGGAGCTGCCAGACGGCCCCAATCTACTGGGAATGTTATCGTTAGTAACTTGAACAGCAAGACCAGCAGATGTTCACATCAAATCAGAAACAGACTCATCTTTAAGTGGAAAACAAAAAAAGAGAGACTTTATGACAACAAATCGTACAAGATTCAATTAACAAATCCACAAAAACAGAGCAGAGCTTAAAATTCTCCTTAAAAAAAAACTATTTTTGGAACCTGACGAGATGTCGCATGGCACATGGACGAAGCTCGGTTTGTAGAAATGTAAACATTAATAATAAGAGCCTTGTAGTTGTAGCTGCTCGGATTTAATGTTCTGAAAACATTTTCTCAGCTTGGTGCATCCAGTCACATGGAGAGTCTTCCTCGAAGTCCCTGTGAGGAGAAAGCATGAAACACAACAGCTTGAGATCAGAAGTCACAAATCTGCACGTTGAAAAGACAGATGACAGAGAAGAAATGAAGTTTTTTAAACCGGAGTATGGAAACACACCTCCCTGAGTCCTCTGTCTTCACACCGCATGCCATTCATTCTCCAACAACAGCTGAGAACTGGGATGTTTTCCAGGCAAAGACTTTCAGCAGAGCAAAATGAATTTCTGTTCAGAAATTTGGGCTATCTTGTCATTTTGTTGATTTGAATACTTTTAATCGATTTAGACTAATTAACTGTAATATGAAACTGGTTTGATGAGCTCTATAGATGGCTACATCCTGTGGTTTCTTTTCTTTGACTCTCCTCTGAAGAGTTTTCACATGGACGCCTCAAAACCACACTCAAATGACCTGAAAGCAAAGATCGTTTGGCGATGTCCTGACCAATGCTAGCAGCAGTGATGTGGACAAACTGTGATGTTTTTCCCAGTTTCCATATTGTTTCACACCCTATTAATTTACAGTAAATGTTTGGGATTACTACTTCAAATGTTCAGTTTACTGTAGACAGGAATAAGTCATTCAGCACTTGAGAATATATAAAATCTTAATATAATAATGCAGTTAAAACTCAAGTTGTTCTGTGGGCTTCCGACAAATGCTTCAATGTAAACTAAATGATCAAACCATTACTGAGCCAATGGCAATAAACAAAAGTTTGAACTTTTTCAATATATTTTTGCTTTAAAAGTACTTTATTAATCCCCAGAGGGTAAATTCAGCATTTTACAGAAATTGTATACATAGCATCTTATCTCACCATATCAAACTTTACCTTGGATGGAACCAGTGGGATACCCACTGAGGGAAACACAGAGGAAACACCTGTTTCGTCTAGTGTTTAACATTATGTGCTCTCAAAAGCAGTTGAAAATATCAGCAGTTTCCATATTTACTGCAATGCATTCTCAGCTGTGCAAATATGCACCGCAAAAACATTTTGGAACTATGCATCACGAACATCTGAAAAATCTTTTGTTTTTTTTTGTAAGATTTTGAAAATAACTTCTTGAACATGTTGCATCAATTGCAACATCTGGGAAGACACTGCATTCAGCCTGGTGTTTTTCCCAATTAAAGTGGCGATCTTGGAAAACTAGCGTTAGCATGTAGCATCTCCCCAAACTCCGCCTAGCTAGCTCCGCCCAGCTCCCACCCCATTGGAGGAGCTCCCGTTGGGAGCGGAGACGCGGAGACGTCCGCGGTGCGCGCGGTGCTTCCGTGTCCAGTGCGTTCCTGGCATAACCTGTCCTCAGCGCTTCGTTTCTTCGTTTTTCTTTATTTGCACTACGCCAAGTTATGGCGCACTCAACGGTAAGTAAACCCCCAAACATTCTTCTCCGCCATTCTGCAACGATGCTCCGTCCTTCTACGTGCACACTGAACCAGGGTCAGTGCACGCCATTGACATGTACGCGCAGGGGGCAGGTCGAACGGCGAAGGGATTTGATTGGTTTAAAAAAGGTGTCCCCTCAAGACTATTGGTTGCTGTTTTTCCCGTTTTACTCCTGCTGTAGATAGCGGATATTTTCCAGACTACTTTAAAAACACGCTATGAATTGCTTCCCATCGGGTCATGAAGATCATTTTAACCAGTATTTAAAAAAATGTATCTCATTCAAATCGCCAACCCTAGCTTTAACTGTCTGTTGGCAGACTCAATCTGTTGATGTCAGTGTGTTAATTGATTATGGGGCTGAAGAGAATTTTTTTGGACAGTAAATTAGCTGAGCAACTCTAGATTCCCACTGAATCACTGGATTCCCCTGTTGAAGCCCGAGCCTTGAATGGACTCCAACTGGCCCAGGTGCAAGTCCGCTCCACCAGTTCCAGTCGACCTGTCCAAGGTTCCCCAGAGTACCATAACCTGGCACCTGTGTTTAATAAGGACAACGCTCTGTCTCTCCCTCCTCACTGTCCTTACAACTGTGCTATAGGCCTCCTCCCTAGGGCTACCCTTCCCAGGAGAAACCTGTGCAAGTTAACTAGACCTGAACAATCTGTCATGGAGGACTACATCCATGACTCCCTTGCTGCTGGTATAATCAGACTTTCATCCTCTCCTGTCAGTGCAAGGTTCTTCTTTGTGGACAAGAAGGATGGGAGCCTCCGTCCCTGGAAAGACTTACAGGGTCTGATTGATGTCATGGTCAAGAACACTTACACTGCCTCTGATCAACTCAGCGTTCACCTTGTTGCCTCGTTACCTCATGCCACTATATTCACAAAACTTGACCTCAGAAATGCTTACCACCTCATCCGAATTCGGCAGAGTGATGAGTGGTAGATGACTTTCAACACTCCACTGGGCCACTTTGAGTATCTGCTGATGCCTTGCAAACTTCTATTATAGATTTATTCAGGATTATATCAGAGTTTCCCTGACCTCCACCTGAAGAGCTTTCGGTTACGGTGCGAGGTGGAAGGACCCACGCGCAGGCAGCCAGGCAGAGTTCAAAAAAGTCCTTTTATTTTCAGGAACGGGAACGCAGGATTCAGGAACGTAGGTTTCAGGAACACAGGAGTCAGACCTGAGCCGACATGCAGGCAGGGACACAAAAGCAAGCAGACAGACCCACAAGCAACCAACAAGACACACCAGAAGAACCAAAGTTACGAGGGGGGACCCAAAAGTAACCGGACTTTGGTTCTAACTTTTTTTTTTTTTTAATTTTCGCAATTATTTGAATCTGTCACCTTCAAAATACTGTCCTTTGGCTTGAATACAATGCTGCACCCGAGATTTTCATCTTTGACAACAAAAAGCAGTCGCCTGGGGCCAGATCAGGTGAATATGGCGGTGGGGAGGCTGGCTGGTCATGGCTTTAGTCAAAAAAATATGCTTTATGTACAACATTTCGTGCTATTTCTGTGCGTAACAGGGTGTCCTGTGGTCTGCTGTCTGCTATGATGCCATTTCCGGGTGCCTTCATCTCACTGCTTCTAATAACTGCCTGAGGATGATCTGTCTGGATTTCTACAATACTCCCATCAGTTCTGCAATGTCATCAAAAGTCCTGCATGGATCTACCATGACGTCTTCTTCAGTTTTTGTGACGTTTTCCTCTGTTCTGGAAGTAGATTGTTGTCCTCTGCGTGCCTGGTCTTCGTGATGTAATCTGAAGACTCTTAAAGGGCCCAAACCACTCATAAACCCTAAGAATCCTTAAAGAATGTCTGCAACATGGTGAGAGTTTCTGCCGCTGTTTTTCCCCAATAAAAAACAAAATGTTTTGACAGAGCATATATCAGTGGGTATCCACCATCTTGAAAAATCGAAGGGGGGGTGTAACTCTGTCAACATACACAATGACTGTCAGCTAACCGCATCACTGGGGAAGACCAAACCTAGCACAGTTATGCATGAGGTTATCCTGTAGCGACATCTGGCGGCCAAAGTCGGAACTTCATTGTATTTGTTTATTAATAGAATTAGTCCGGTTACTTTTGGGTCCCCCACCCCCCCCCACCCCCCGTACATGGGGGGGGGGGGGGTAAGAAAGGTGCAACACATTAGGGCAATAATGAGGCGAGTGACCAGGAGAACATGAGGAACAGACAAGCAGTTGAGACAGGGCATGCACAAATTGGCAAAGAAAAATCAAAACCAGCCCAGAGCGCCCCCACATGGCCGGAGGGGCACAGGGCGTGACACTTTCTCCCTTACCCCTGAAGCAGGTCAAGCCTTCTGGTCCTTGAAGGACCGGTTAACTTCTATGCTTATCGTGATTCAACCAGGCCCCAAGCTCCAGTTCATTGTAGAGGTGGATGCATCTGATGCTGGGTTAGGTGCAGTGTTGTCTCAACCTGGTGATAAGAAACTGCATCTATGTGCTTTCTTTTCCTGTCACCCCTCACCAGCGGAACAGAACTATGATGTGGGGAACTGTGAGTTGTTGGCGGTGAAGATGGCCCTTGAGGAGTGTCAACATTGGTTGGAGGGAGCAGAGGAACCATTTGTTGTCTTTACAGACCACAACAATCTAGAGTAAGTCCGTTCTGCCAAGAGGTTGAATTCAAGTCAGGCTCGCTGGGCACTGTTTTTTTTGGCAGGTTCTGTTTCACACTAGTGTGTCGCCCCAGATCCCAAAGCATAAAGACTGATGCCCTGGAACGCCTGTATGCCAAGGAGGAGGCCTCTGAAGAAGCTGAGACCATCCTGCCCAATACCTATGTAGTGGCTGCCCTGACTTGGGAAATTGAGGTGGTATGGCCACCTCCGGATCAGCTAAACATACCAGGTAGTGTTCATGAATTGCCATGCTCAATCAGCACGTCATTAAAGCTCCTTAAAGATATTCCTCTGGACTATCATTCAAACTGTACATGCTCAGCCAGTGCAAACCTCCACAGTGGGCCAGCCTGTGCCTCCACTCCAATATTTAATCTCTGTTCCACTGTATCCTATTTTTCAGGATCCCATAGGATCCCATGGCTGTTCAGTGATTGTTCAGGAGGTTCATCTCTGTAGTATAATACCCCTTTCCCACTGCAACCAGCGGGTCGACCCGCGTCTTCGACCCGCTAACAATCGCCTTTTTACGGTGTATTTCTACCAGACGTGACGTGAATTTTTCGCGTGATGAGATTACATACAAAGTCAATGTAATGACGCGATTGCCGTTCAATCTTGAGCGGCGGGTGGCGGACGGCGAGCGATGACGCGGAGGTTCGAGGGTGGCCGGTGGCGAGCGTTTCCAGTGAAAAATTTGCACGCCTGTTGACTTGCACTGCCACTCGCCGCCGCCCGCAACTCGACGATCGCCGCCCGAAGCCCGCCGCTTCATTGCTCCACGCTTGTCGCTCGAGTTGACATAATTGAACTTTTTAAGCGAATTTGCACCAGGACAGCCCATCAGCATGGAGGTCGTCACGGACGTGCTGACGTAGGGCATGCAGGGTTCCGACCACACAGAACACGTGGCATGATGCCAAGGAGAGCGGCAAGCAGCAAGCGGTGTGCACGATTTCATTTGTTCACCGCTTCTGGTAGAAACCGGCAGGTGTCAGCCTGAAGCTGATGAGATTACATACAATAGTCAAGGCAATAGTGTTCCTAACACTCTTTGTGTTTCCAAGTCTGTTCGCTTGCAGGTTCTCCACTGGGCAAACTCATTTCACCAACATGCCACCCTGGAGCTGCTCAAAATCTTGGGGTCCTGAAGCAGACGTTCTGGTGGAACTCCATGGAGAAGGACACGAAGGAGTTTGTCTCAGCCTACTCGGTGTGTGCCAGTCATAAAATATCTAATCAGCCCAGTTCTGGTCTGCTGCAGCCCTTACCTTTTCCACATCATCCTTGGTTCTCCATTGCTGTGGACTTCATTACTGGACTGCTTCCATTTAACGGTAACCACCGTATTGACGGTGGTTGATCGTTTTTCTAAGGCAGCACATTCTATAGTTCTACCTAAACTGCCATCTGTAAAAGAAACTGCAGAGACATTGATCTCCCAAATTTTCGGAATCCATGGAATACCAGTGGACATACAGTAGTCTGCGATCGCAGCCCTCAGTTTGCATCTGAAGTTTGGAGGCGGTTCTGCTAGGCTCTGGGGGCCACGGTCAGTCTCACTCTTGGTTTCCATCCTCAATCGAATGGGCAAACAGAGCGAGCTAACTAGTCTTTGGAGACCCTACTGAGTTGCATCACGGTGGAAAACCCCACAGCCTGGAGTTCTTCGCTGCCATTAGTTGAATATGCTCACAACTCCCTGACTAACTTATCATCTGGTTTATCCCCTTTCCAGTGCTCTCTTGGCCACCAGCCACCACTGTTCCCATTTCAGGAACAGGAGATTGCAGTTCCGTCTGTACAAATGTTCATCAAGAGATGTGAGAGGACGTGGGGGAAGGCCAGAGCTTCCCTTATCCGGTTGAATTGGAGGATGGAGCAGCAAGCTAATTGCCGTTGCATTATGGCACCTATGTATTCATGGGATCAGAAGGTTTGGCTCTGTGCCAAGGATCTTCCATTGAAGGTAGAGTCAAGGAAACTGTCAACAAGATTTGTTGGGTCATTTGAGGTGGAGAGGGTCATCAACCCCAGTTTGGCGTGGCTCAAACTCCCTGTGTCTATGAAGATCCATCCTACCTCCCACGTCTCACAGATCAAGCCTGTAAAACACACTGGACCCCCCCCCAAACCCCACCCCGCCCGCCGCCCAGGATGGTGGACAATGAACCTACGTATATTGTGAGATGCCTATTAGATATCCGCAGATGGGGACCTCACTTTTTGGTGAATTGGGAGGGATATGGTCCCAAAGAACATACGAGGGGGTACCCAGAAGTTTCCGGAATTTGGTCATAAAATAATAATAATAATGAGTTTTGACTTCTGGCCGTCAGATGTGCTACAGGTAAGCCTTGTGCATATCTGTGAAAAAGCTGAGCTCCCAGAGTTACACTGACGCCTGTCAGGCGCTATTTATAGTAACAGAGTGCAGCGACGGTCTGCGCTTTTTCCAAAATGACGACATTAACCAGAAAGCCAGAGCAGCGCGCAAACATTAAATTCTGCTTTTTGCTGGGAAAAAACAGCAGCAAAAACACTCACCTTGTTGCAGCAAGTCTACAAGGATGATGCTCTGGGGAAGAATCAGGTCCATGAGTGGTTCGGGCGGGTTAAGAAGGGCCAGATGTCCGCGCGTCAGGTCCGCTCAGCTGTGAAAACAATGCTGATCTGCTTTTTCGCTGTCCAGGGTATCGTCCACAGCGAGTTTGTCCCTCCAGGTCACACTGTAAATCAGGACTGCTACATCGAAGTCCTCAGACGGCTCCGTGAGGATGTGAGGAGGAAGCGGCCCGCGTAGTGGCGGAGTGGTGCCCGGTTGATCCACCACCACAGAGCGCCAGCGGACACGGCGCTGCGCGTCACGCAGTTTCTGGCGAAGAATGAGATGAATCTCCTCTCCCATCCGCCTTATTCACCAGATGTAGCCCTGAGTGACTTTTTCTTGTTCCCCAAGTTGAAGAAAGAGCTGAAGGGACAGCGGTTTGCAGATGTGGAGGAGGTGACAGAAAAATCGCAGCCGGCCCAGAATGACACTTTTACGCACGAGTGTCACGACACATTCGTGAGGTGGAAGACGCGGCTGGAGCGCTGCAATAATGCGGATGGAGATTATTTTGAAGGCGACGGTGGTGTTTTATTTTGAAATGTCAGAAATAAAAAGTTACAATCAAATTCCGGGAATTTTTGGGTACCCCCTCGTAGCTGGGTCCCCAGTTGATGGATTATGGACTCTGCCCTGATCCAGGACCTCATAAGGCAATGACTGGAAGATATGATGTGCACCTGTAGGAGCACATTGGGGAGGGGAGGGGGGGGGGGGGGGGGGGGGATTGTCACACCCCCTCCCTCTCACTTCAGGTAGTGGCAAACCCTTTGCTTTTGTTGTCTTTCCTGTTTTTCATTTCTTTATGTGGGCGTGTGCTTCTGGTTTGTGAAGTGTGGACTAGTGCATGTTCTCCCCGTGTGTGCATTTCGGGTTCTCCGGCTTCCTCCTACGGTCCAAAAACATGCATGTCAAGTTAATTAGTCACCCTAAATTGGCCTTAGGTGTAAGAGTGAATGGTTGTCTGTTCTTATGTGTCAGCCCTGCGACAGACTGGTGAACTGTCCAGGGTGTACTCCACCCTAGCAATCCTGAAAAAAAAGGATGAAGCAGCTTAGAAAATGGATGGATCTTCTCTGCAGCTTGTCTGTGTGGTTTCATTACTCAAAGCACCAACTAGTGGACTTATATGAAAACTACATTGTGTTTCTGCTATTTGAGCGTAAACAGATGTTTTTTAAATTGCTGTTGAGTAAATACGAAACTCTTGTGAAACAACAAAATAAATTGTTTTCATAGACAATTTATTGATAACATCAGTAAACTTCACAGCAGCACAGAATCTTTCTTCGAAGGTAACAACCAATAAAAATTGAAAGGAGATAAAAAGAAAGGTGAGAAAGACTGACACTTGATTGACTTAATTTGATGATCACAGTACTGGGAGCTATAAAAACATGGGGAAAATAGTTGCATCTTATACCCCTTTCCCACTGGCCAAAAAACCCGTTTAAACCCGCTAACAATTGGCTCTTCATGGCAGTAGGAAAGGGTTTAATCGGCATTTCGACCCGGGTCGTTCGACCCTGCAATCAACCCGGGAATTTACCGGGTCAGCTTTCTACCTGCTTTTTGCAGGAGAGATACATCCGGGGACTTACGTGATGACATTGACGCAGCGTGGCTACGTTAGCATGCTAGTTGTTGTTTCCGGACAGTGTGAGATATCCTTTGTCAAGATGACCCAGCATTGGCAAGATAGCGAGACCAGAGAGCTTCCCCTGCTCCGTGGGGAAGAGGAGATTCGCCTACAGGTAACAGGGACTGTGTTCCGCTGCATTGTTTACTTATGCTGTGCTCCGTCGCGCTGATGATGTCATCAATGTGGGACACCATCAATGTGGGGACGCTTTTACAAATAAAGTCTGAGATTGAGATGGCTCCGCCTGCTCATCGCTGCTCTGTATTTGACATGGGGAAGTCAGCTCCGGCAAGGCGCCGGCTTCGCTTCTTGGATGCATGCTGCCCTCTTCTGCAGGAGCTGCGCCTGGACGGCCGGTTCCAGCTTCAGGCTGACACCCGCCGGTTTCTACCAGAAGCGGTGAACAAATGAAATCGTGCACACCGCTTGCTGCTTGCCACTCTCCTTGGCATCATGCCACATGTTCTGCGTGGTCGGAACCCTGCATGCCCTACGTCAGCACGTCCGTGACGACCTCCACGCTGATAGACTGTCCTGGCGCAAATTTGCTTAAAAAGTTCAATTATGTCAACTCGAGCGACAAGCGTGGAGCAATGAAGCGGCGGGCTTCGGGCGGCGATCGTCGAGTTGCGGGCGGCGGCGAGTGGCAGTGCAAGTCAACAGGCGTGCAAATTTTTCACTGGAAACGCTCGCCACCGGCCACCCTCGAACCTCCGCGTCATCGCTCGCCGTCCGCCACCCGCCGCTCAAGATTGAACGGCAATCGCGTCATTACATTGACTTTGTATGTAATCTCATCACGCGAAAAATTCACGTCACGTCTGGTAGAAATACACCGTAAAAAGGCGATTGTTAGCGGGTCGAAGACACGGGTCGACCCGCTGGTTGCAGTGGGAAAGGGGTATTATACTACAGAGATGAACCTCCTGAACAATCACTGAACAGCCATGGGATCCTATGGGATCCTGAAAAATAGGACACAGTGGAACAGAGATTAAATATTGAAGTGGAGGCACAGGCTGGCCCACTGTGGAGGTTTGCACTGGCTGAGCACGGACAGTTTGAATGATAGTCCAGAGGAATATCTTTAAGGGGCTTTAATGACGTGCTGATTGAGCATGGCAATTCTTTGTATATGAATTACAGACATGAGTGTGTAAGTGTGTGGTCTGAAATAAACCAACAGAAAATATACAATCAGTGTCTAAAGTATACTATAGAATTAGCATTACACATGCAGGCAGTAACATAGCAGCTGTGTCACATTTACAGAAAATAAAGTGGTGCAGTGTCTACACATCCATCAGTAAACAGCCATAATGCAGCATAAATTGACATTTATACAAGGAAAAGAGATAAAACTTACTTTTAAGTCACTGACGCAGGTGAACACAAAGAAAGGTGAGAGCTCAGTCTGCAAACAGCATGTACTCCTCCTGCTCATGCAGCTATCATGCACTGAACACATGCAACACTTTAATTAGGAACAATAACGAAACCTAACACTAGGGGGAGCTTTCTGCTTGGCTGTCATACAAATATATTTCAATAGATAGATATATAAATGACAGATTGTGATTGACTGGTATTTCTACAGACTCACCACATCAATTAAAACTTGCTTATGACCTCCACAGCAGCAACACACAGCAACACCCAATATTTCTTCAAACAAGGAAACCTTTGAGAAGTAGAAGGGGAGAGACAGAGAAAGGTGAGAAAAAATGACACTTGATGGACTGACTCAGATGATCACAGTACTGGTATCTTTACTCTGGAAAAATAGTCTAGTCATGACTTCTACACAGGACTGAGAGGAATCCATGGCAGGCTTCTAAACATATATATTTTCATAGCAGTGTGAAACCACTTGCTTTCACTTCTATTGATGGTTCAAAAAACGTCTGACCTCAAAAGCAGTTTGTCCCATTGATCCATTCACACACGTCACACCAAAGGGAATCTTAAACATGAAAACGTCACCCTCTGCTGTAATTTTTCAGAAATTACAGCTTTTCTGCATTGTCTTCTTTTTTTCAGCAGGTAGTTTGGCGTCTTATTTAGAGTTCCAGTCTGCTGAATAAAGGCGAAGTTGAAGTTAGCGTCTGATTTGGCAGCTAAGGGGAAAATGTGTATACATGCTGTTACAGCAACTCTCCTTTCCAAAAGTCCAAAACATAAGTAAGAGTCGCCCTTTTAAGGGAAGGTTTCGACTCGCATAATCAAAAAAGCACTCAAGCAGATTTTCCAAATTTCCAAAGTTCCACAATTTATTCAAACAAATGTGTGAGAAATGTTCTTCATGGTTGACTTTAACCTAAAGCACAATGAACCTGAATGATCAGCCAAATTTGTGGCTGAAATTCTCAATTGTCTGCTGTTTAAAAGCTGTCCCTTTCCTCCCTCTTTCAACACAAAGACCCCCACACCTGAGCTTGTGTCCTGATTACAGAGGAAGGGAAACACACAATGATTATCAATTTAGTTAAAGCATTCAAAAACCGTAATATTTCTCATTCTTAATTAAATTTATATCAATTAAACAAAGTCTGTTCTCTCAATTGGCTCCAATACTTGCTGAGCAGCTCTGTGTTCTGTGCTACATATCAATATGAAAAATATGTGAGACACAAACTTTCCCCAACAACCAATATTGAATTTGTAGAACCTTTATTGTCTGTGTGAAAACAAAAAAGAGCTTATGTGAGTGTATCTTAACTAGAGCACCCTGAACCAGGTCCAGATCAAAAACCACCATACTCAGACTTCTGAAGTCTGGACTAGATTATTCTAAACATGCTACATATTCATAAAAAACACTGCATGGTGGCTTACTGGCTGCAGCAGCATAGATTGGACACAGCCCGTGTGAGTTTGGGTCTTTATGAAACAGAAAACCGCACCGAAAAACACAAAACTCACCACTTGGGGAGCCTTTTCAGGGACACCAAAAACCCAAAAAGGAACAGTTGGGGCCCCTCTTCTGGGTGACCTCCAGCCCTGCAGCCTCCCGACGAGGGCTGTGCGCTGTGGCACGTCACTGCTGTCCATTTCCTCCTCTGCCTGCTGGAGTGACTTCCTTCATGCCTGTCCTGCCATCGGAGAAGGAGATGAGGCAACCTGGGTTCTGGTGGTGGAAGTCACAGAAGTCCTCAATGCGACCTCGAGGAACCCATAAACGTTCATCAGAACCGTCACCCTCCCAATCCACCCGGTACTGCAGGCATCGACCCCACGACAAACGTCCATCACCCTTCACACTAGTCAATAAGAGAAAAAGAGCAACAGAGGTCAAAGGTCACAACAGGCTTCATGTCTCAGCAACACTTCAGAGGGTTAAGTGACCTTTTGGAGCTTCTCTAAAGGACTCTGGCACTCGTCTTCTTCCAAGACTTACAACGTGAAGAAGGAAAATTAGGCCTTGTACTTATGCAATATTTTATCAAGACTACAATGCATGCGGTTCATATGTCACACACACACACACACACACACACACACACACACACACACACACACACACACACACACATTATTCGACCAAAATTGGAGAAACTGTAAACATATTTGAGAGGGCTGCAGTCCTTTTCCTTTATCTGTTTTTTTATATATATAATTGATTCATCATTCCTTTATTGGTTGTTGTTGTTGTTACATAAATACTTAATAATCTTCAGAAAAACAATTAAAAAATTTGAAAAGTTGTGATCGTAATTTAGAAGATGAACAAAATTGTTCCAGCAGCAGAGCAAATACACATCTGAATCAAAAATCAATATTTAATTAATATTACTGGTATTTAAAAACAAAAGACAATTTGTTATTTGATGCTCAGAAGGGTATTTGTGGGCAAATACCGTATTATTAGTTAAACAGCAAAAACTCTGTTAATAAAAAACAAGAATCACATATTAACTTCCTTTCGTTTTTCGTGGTTCAGAGTCCTTAGCAAACTGCATAGCAACAAGCACAGCAACCTGCATAGCAACAGCTTTGCTGAGAGAGCTGACAGAATGCATGTTAAAACTACAGATCACACACATAAACCAAGTTGGAGTCGATGGAGGTAAAGTGCATATTTGTCTCTAGCATCGTTTAAATTACAATAGAAATTTTGCCAATATATATATTGAATCAGTGTCCAGTTACTTTGCGGTTCTCCCTCGTACATATACATATATATATTATTTTAAAATGAAACAGATTATAATCATTAATTAAGAGAATTTTATTTGTGGTCAATACTATTACTTAAGAGCAACTCGCTCAGCAAAAAACAAAACAAAACAAACAAACAAACAAAAAAAACACTCCATCTGTCCGTGACGTGTTTCAGATATTACAGAATCTGTATTCAGTTTTTGCTTCAGCACCATGGACAGCACCGTTTTTCCTGTCTATTTATGTGTATGTCCATTTTTTTATGTTTAATTTAGATTGTCATTTTAGCCTTTATTCAATCAGATCAGTCCCACTGTACCACAATGATCTCTTCTTCAAGGGAAGCCTGGCCAAGACAGCAGCTTAAACCATTGCTTCAAGATTTACTACTGACAGTGCACAGGTCACATAAAATACATATAAGACAAAATAAAAACAAATACAGAAGGAACAGAGTAGTAAAGTAAAGAATAAGAAAATAAATAGTAAACAATATAATCCAGATTCCAGTTTCCCAACAAGGTTTTTTGAATGTTCAAAGAGAGACTCGTTCCTTCAGGTTCAAAGATTTTCGATAGAAATCCAAGCAGCGAGTGCAGTGTACATAAAAGAGAGTGCGAACTCTAGGGACTTGTAATAAATAGTGGTTGTTTGAGCCTATAGAATAAGTGTTTGGGGTAGTAGGTCAAATATGGCTTTATATATAAAACTGTGCCAATGTGAAAAGCGGTGTGCAGTTGGTGAGTGCTCAGATTATTACATTTGAGTGTCTTCCTGTGTGCGTGCATGGGTGTTAGAGTGTGTGTTGGGTGTTTCAGGCATACAAGTACCTTGTAACTGTATTCAGTGGTTGTTTCAGCACCATGGACAGCACCACGTTTCCTGTCTTTACAGTATGTGTGTTTGTGGGCCAATCCCAGCTCTACCCCTTAGCCCTTCCCCTTTGTCTCTTACTGGTTCTGTGTTTCAGAGGTGAAGGGAAGAGAACAAACCCTTATGAAATGCAACGCCACTCGGGTCCCTCTACATCTACACCCTTAGCTGATCACTGGTTGTAACGCAGGCAGATGCGACGACTGTTTACCCTCTTCCAAGATGCCGTCTTGCATGGTGTTATCCTTTGCTTGGGGCCTCTTGATTTTCTTTCGTCTGTCTGCAAAATTGTCTGCTAAGACACTTGAGAAGAAGTTTTCTGCACAAACTGCAGGTTCTGGTGTCTCAACTTACAGTCTGTAAAGTTTGTTTTACTGTATTTATTTATGGTTTGTAACTCAGCGCCATGCTAACATTGCTAAAAAGTAGCTCAAACCCTCTTTTGTGTTACGGTTAAGGCTGTTTATTCAAACGCATACTGTGACTTTGGATGCATTTGCAGTGACATCAGTTCTGTACTATGAATGAAAGTAGTTTGCAGTTTGCACACTTCTGTTCTGGGGAGCTGTAGATGTAAACGCTATTACAACACATCAATAATGATGCAAATATATTTTATATTTCCAGACAGCTCGCCCTGCGGCATGCTGCATTTTAAAAACAAATGTTATCAGAGTTCAGGGGAGCTTTCAAACATGCATAAATGATGAGGATTTTCGCTGAAAGTCCTGATTTGGTTTAAAATCCAGATCTTACAGGGCTTTGTATCTATGTATTTATCCAAACAGATTATCACCTTAGATAACGTCAGTATATCCTCCTCCTCTACTGTGAGGAACCTCGGGGTTTTATTTGATCAGGATATCTCATTTAAAGCACACATCAACCTGGCTTGTAAAACAGCATATTTCCACTTGCGCAACATAGCTAAAATAAGAAACATTCTATCTAGAAGCAATGCAGAAAAACTCATCCATGCATTTGTTTCTACTAGATTGGACTACTGCAACTCCCTTCTCGCAGCCTGCCCAAAAAGTGTATTAAAAAACTTTCAGTTGGTTCAAAATGCGGCCGCCAGATTATTAACTGGAACTAGAAGACGTGAACACATTACTCCCGTTCTAAAATCTCTTCACTGGCTTCCAGTCGAGTTTAGAGTTAGATTTAAAATCCTTCTCCTCACTTACAAAATCCTAAATGGGATGGCTCCAACCTATCTCCAAGATGCTTTAACGCCTTATCAACCAATCAGAGCACTTCGCTCTCAAAATGCAGGGTTACTGGTGACTCCTAGAGTCTCTAAATGGACACTAGGTGGAAGAGCCTTTAGCTATCAGGCACCATTTTTATGGAACCAGCTTCCAAGTGGTGTCAAAGAGGCAGACACAGTCTCCACATTTAAGGTTAGGCTCAAGACGTTTCTCTTCGATGCAGCCTATGATCAGGTCAGCTAGGGATTCTAAACTAAACTAAACTAAACTAAAACAAACCAAACCAAACTAAAGTAAACCAAACCAAACTAAAGTAAACCAAACCAAACCAAACCAAACTAAACTAAACTAAACTAAACTAAACTAAACTAAACTAAACTAAACTAAGCCAAACCAAACCAAACCAAATTACACTAAACAAAATTAAACTAAACCAAACTAAATTAAACTAAACTAAACTATACTAACTAAATACTAGTTTAAACAGTTAAGTATCCACAAAGCTGCCCTAGGAGCTAGAATGCTGTGGGAAGTACGGTGCACTGAGCCCTATCCTCTAATGTCTGAATGTTATTCCCTTTAGTCCGTTCATTGCTTTTCACCTGTTGTCCCCCCCTTCGAGGTGGAGTCTTCTCCAGTTTCAGTTGCTGACTCCACTATTACGAGGGCCTATGAACAAGCTCCGGCCGGACCGGGAGGACACTCCTGTCGGTCCTGCCCGTGGACTGGCTTCGGTTCTACTGCTGGGATCTGTGGTTCTTGTGCTGGACCGTCCAACGGACTGTACTCAACATAGTCCTAGGCTTTACTTCTTATTGTCTCATGCTAGCTGTTGCCAAAGCTGTCCGTCCCTGGGAGAGGGATCCCTCCATACTGTGGTTCTCCCCAAGATTTCTTCTTTTCCCACTGGGTTTTTGGAGTTTTTTCTTGCCGGATGTGAGGGTCGAAGGCGGTGGTTGCTTCGTTCTGTCTTGTTACTGTAAATATTGACATATTACCATTATGCTTATTCACTGTTTTTACTTTTACCGACCAATGTAACATCTTGAAGCCCTCTGAGGCAACTGTTGTTGTGATACTGGGCTATACAAAAATAAATTGATTGATTGATTGATTTGTGAAAGGGCCCCCAGTCTCTCCGACCACAGGCTGCACATACCTGGGTTAAGTTTTAGCTTGACCCAGCTGATGGCTCTCTCAGGTTGGCTAAGGCGCCGCTATATCCATCTGCACCAGCAGCTTGTCCAGGTAGACAAAGCAGTGACTCCGGGGGACGTCAGCCTGGACTTCTTCCATCAGCTGCTAGAACGTCGCCGGTACGTTATAAAGCCAAAAGGGCATCACTCTGCCACAGTCCCTGGCTGATGGTGAACATGGTCTTGGGTAGAGCATCGGAGCCAGCTCCACCTGCCAGCAGCCGCTCCACAGATGGAGGGAGCTGAACCAGGTGAACCCGGTGATCCAGTCCAGGGCATCGTTGGTGTGGTCGAGAGGAAATGAGTCCTTTATTGTGACGCTATTGAGGCGTCGATAGTTCATAGAGAACTTCCAGCCAGTGGCCATTTATCTTTTTGACCAGTGCAGCCAGCGCTGTCCGTGGGCTGTTGGATGGCTTGTTCATAATATTGCAGTGTGGCCAGGCTCAACGCAAATGTGGCAGCAAAACTTTGAGCTGTGCGGTCCTCGCCTGGGTGGAGACGTTTGCTTCCAATCTGTTCAGATTTTCTCTCTCCACTGTCACTGCAACCCGCCGCCCAGGCTCCGTAGTCAGCACACCCAGGTCCCGATCTCCTTCCTGCCCCAGATCCAGGAGAATTTACTGCCTTCCAGTTCAAGGGCAAGATGAGTGGCGGTGTCCCGGGCTCCCCAGGAGATGTGTACCTGTTTGAGGTACAGCTCGAGTGGGTTTGTGCCATCATACTTCGGCAGCTTTACAGTCGCTCTTGGTGCAGCAGCCGGAGGCAGGAACATGGTGGGGACTGTGCTGTCGCCGTCTTCGGCCCCTCACGCTGCCTCTGGACGGTGAGCTTGCAGATCACAGAAGGTATTCAGGCTTCCAGTCATCTTTCACTGATCGGCTCTCCAGGATGATCTTTGTTTGAAGAAAAAGGATAATTGTGGAAAAAGACATTCTTTCGATCGCTCTTGCTGCTGCTGCCCCACTCTACCTGGTGGTGAACTGAGGACATCTGATGCAGGAAACGCCAGAACTTCTATCTGAGCAGCAGCAAATTGAAGATAACACAACAGCAGCAGGAGCCAGATGTGTGGTTTGTTCACATCTCGTCACAAGAATATCAATGACTAAACATGTTTAGTCTACTTTGATATTACAGAGGAAATAGACTTCAAAAGATGCAGCCGCGCTCAAAACTGTGTGACCCCGGGGAGACCCGGCTTGTCCGAGGCTAATATTTCCTGCTTCCCCTCCCCGACGAGCCAAACAGGAGCTGCCAGACGGCCCCAATCTACTGGGAATGTTATCGTTAGTAACTTGAACAGCAAGACCAGCAGATGTTCACATCAAATCAGAAACAGACTCATCAAAAGAAAAAAAAAAACCCAGAGACTTTATGACAACAAATCGTACAAGATTCAATTAACAAATCCACAAAAACAGAGCAGAGCTTAAAATTCTGCTTAAAAAAAAACTATTTTTGGAACCTGACGAGACGTCGCATGGCACACGGACGAAGCTCGGTTTGTAGAAATGTAAACATTAATAAGAGCCTTGTGGTTGTAGCTGCTCGGATTTATTGTTCTGAAAACATTTTCTCAGCTTGGTGCATCCAGTCACATGGAGAGTCTTCCTCGAAGTCCCTGTGAGGAGAAAGCATGAAACACAACAGCTTGAGATCAGAAGTCACAAATATGCACGTTAAAAAGAAAATTGACAAAGAAACAAATGAAGTTTTTTTTAAAACAGGAGTATGATAAAGTGCTCTGTTTCTGCTGAATAAAACCTTTTAACAGCTTCACTCAGCTCCAGTAGAACAGCAAAAACCATCTTATTTATACGGCTGTTGACAAAATAAAGACCATCAAATGTAGCACAAATGAATAAAATATGAATAAAACTAAGATTTAGAACTTTGGATAAAATCAAATACAGGTAATACAATAAAGGTCAATTATATTCTTGATTATAAATCCCATAAAACAGATATCAGCATAATTCACTCTGAGATAAAATCCTGTAAATCCACAAAAGAGTCTCAAAAACTCAAAATACAATTGAAATTTAGATTTTTTCACACAGTCAAATGATACGGTCAACATCAATTGATTTTGGTTGATATTGGTTGTTTTGTTTAATTTTAGCATAAAAGTATCTTTACACCTTGAAATATTGATAAGATGATAATTTCCCTTAACCCAGGATCAGAATCAGAGTCAGACTGATCCTATTGATACACACTGTTTTTGGAACCTTTAATGTAAAATTAGTTTGCGTTTTTCTGGTGCTTTCATGCTTGGTTTATCCAAATTCCCCTCAGCCTCTACTTTGGGGTTAAGGAACCTAAACTAGCATGAATAGCTTTGAATGATTAATAATAATAATAATTTAAAAAGAAAAAAAAAAATTCAGAGAAAGAAAGACAAAAGGTGGGCAAATGGAAAAAAAAAGACAAAAGGGGGACATTCACAAAAAACCCTGCATAGCTCAAAATAATCTAAAAACTGGAAGCTCAAGATGCTAAAATGCTGAACAAAAATATCTGAAAACGGCCACAAAAGCTAAAAATGTAATAAAACATGTCTAGACACTTCATGAATACAACCTCAGTTTGTGTATGCATAGCTTTTCTTTTTTTAAGCAGGGTTTGTGGCTCCAGAATGTTTTTTTAGTGGGTATAAATTCCTGATGCCGTGTATTGCAGTCATGAAAGCTGCAGATCAATGAGCTGAAGGCAGCACAGTGTGATCCAGCGTGATTTTCATGTCAAAAAGGAATTGGGGTCACTGACGTGTCGTCGTCATCGGAGCGCGGCTGCAGTCGGGACTCGTCCGCGGTCACCTCTGGCTCTGGACCGTCGGTGTCGTCACCCTGCGGCGGGGAGAGCGGCCCCACGAGAGGATCTTCATCTGAAAGCAGAAATCACACCATGACACACTCATGTGGAGACTTGCTCAGTGTGTTATTTAGGGAGTGTAGTGAGATCTCTCGTGGTAAAGTGATCTGTAATCTGCAGACCTCCTCTCTTTATCAGAAAGGTGCTGAAGGCTCTGCTCAGCCGGGCCTTTTCCAGCAGGCTCAGAAGCTTCTCCGGAGGTTCCGGCTCCCACCGTCTCCTCGGCCGCCGGTGCTCAGGCTCCTCGGACGCACCTGCAAAAACAGTGATGCAACGCTGCGATCAAGCACGTGTTTTTCCCCTGAAGGTCACTTTCCTTCAGTACAAGATATTAAAACGTTTCCGACATGACGTCGTCTTTCCAGCTGAAACTACTGAGTTCTGTAATCTTCACACGCGGCGTTCCCCAAGAGTCCGTCCTCGGCCCCCCCACCTTCACTCAACCCCATGCTGAAAAGCTTGTCCATACAAGGACTAAAAACCTTGATTATTACTCATTTAAGAGTTTTAAATTGTTCTTTTTAGCACTTTGAGGGAGCCGAATGATGCAGAGTATGAATGTTTGGGTTTTGTCTCTTATTATCACCTCCTCTGCTCATCCCACAAATGCATGTTCTAAACAAACACAGCATGATTTCCCAAAGGAATTTCCATGTTCTTACGCTGTGTGCTGGTATCAGAGGCGTTTGACGTCAGGCTGTCGGAGAGCGGGCTGCGGCTCGCCAACTCCTGCACGATGGAGTCCGACGGCTCGGCGGGCCACCGCTTCCGAGGGCGGGGCTCGCCGCCCTCACTGCTGCTCTGGGGGAATTCTCCACCTGAGTGTGGCATGAAGACGTACTTTCACATCCTGATGTTCTCCAAATTGCATGTTTCACAGCAGTTTTTACTCTCTACCTTGTAAAGTCTCTGTTTTCATTAAGCTCTTGTCTCCCAGGAGACGGAGCACCTTCTCCCCCTCCTCCCTGTTCCACCGCTTGGTCCGCCCCGGCCGCTCCTCCGCCACTCCGGCCTGTCAAAACATTCAGAGCGGCACTGTAAATCATGGGCTCAGCGGGCATCTGAACCAGCAGCAGCGTGTCAAAGGTCAGATTCCAGGTAGGGTTACCGCAGCCGGGGAACGTTGTGTAAGAGTTGCGATTCTCTCAGTGCCGTATCGTTCTGACGGATGAGCCGCCATAAAGTCGCCCGCTGTTCTTACCTGAGGGGGCAGATGTGTCCGCAGCAGCCGGGACGCCCGGTGCGAGGTCAGGATGGTGTGCAGCGACGGCCGGTCTCTGGGGTCGGTCTTAAACATCTGCTTGACCAGGTGGTGCAGCTCGTAGGGCAGGCGGCTCGGCAGGGGGGGGTACGCTCCCCGACACACCTTCAGAATCAGGCTCTTCCAGCTCGGGGCCTGGAACTGAACCACGAGAGGCGTGAGAAACTTTGGAACAAAGCAAACGCTGCTAAACAAGGCTTCTGACAGGAAGGGCGAGGCGCACCGGGTGGCGCAGCGTGCAGAGCTCGTAGAGGACGCAGCCCAGAGACCACACGTCACTGCAGGACAGACACGGACAGAACAGGTTGTTCAAACACTACAGCTATCTGTCATGACCTGGCTCAGTCCCAATACAAATAAACACTTTCTTTTGTAGAAGTAGTCTGCTTGTGTAACTCTTCGATTTTATGCACCTGCAGCCATAGAAATGATTGGAAAACCTGAATTCAACAGCTGTGGCAGGGAGCATACCTCTTATTGTTGTACGGCCTGTTGTCCCAGATTTCTGGTGCCACATAATACGGGGTCCCAACATATGTACGAGCATAAGCCTTTGAGCTGTTACAAACACACACAGATATTTAAAAAAAGCAAGAGAAGCGCTGGAAATTCAAACAGATTCATCCTGTTACCTGTTCAGGATACACGCAGAGCCAAAATCTCCCAGCTTGATTGTCCCATTATCTGTGAGGAAAATGTTCTGTAAGGAAATTTAACATCAAGTTAAAAACAAAAGCAGATGACTATGGCAAAAATGATGATATTGTGAATGAGCAGGACAAAATGGTGAGATTTCACTGATTGATTCACGTCTTGATGCATCATTCAGAAGCAATGCTACAAAAACGGAAAATGCCAACAAGCTTTCAAGACCTTGGACTTCAGATCTCTGTGCAGAACCTGCTTGTCGTGGATATGCTTTGCACCCACACACATCTGAGCGAACCACTTCAGAATCTGGAAAAAAAAAAAAAAAGAAGAAAAAAAAAAGGAAAGCACTGTGAGAAGAAGCAAAGCAATGAGGGACAGTTGTGAAAATAGCTGCAGGTCATCAGTAAATACATTATCCAGGCAGAACTGGGTGTTTTTCTGATGCTGTATCCTCCGGAGCAGATCTCCTCTGCTGCAGTACTCCATCACGATGCACAGGAGGTCATCAGCTGTACAAACACAATCACAATCCATATTCTGCAGTCCACACAATCACAACTGCACCACCCTCAAAAACATCCACTTTTAAAGGGAGCCTTGTTTGAGTATACGTGTAGAGCTGAGGTGAAATTACCTTCAAATGCCTCCCTGAAGGCCACAATATGAGGATGTTTCATTGTGGACAGCAGGATGGCTTCTCTCCTTGAATTCTCCAGTTTGGGCCGATTCTATTAAAATGCAAACACAAGCATGGATTCATTCCTTATTACGCAAAACAAACAGACTTCATGTCTTAATGTGGGGAGCAAGCTGGCTGGTTAACAGCCATCATATTCTCATATCCTTTGTTATCTCAGCATGAGACTCTGCTCTGGTTTTTACTGTTTTAATGTCTTTTATTGTTTTACTTGTTCTTGTTGTATTCGATCTTGCACGGTTTTTATGACTATGTACAGAGCTTTATGCAAACAGCAGTCCTTTTAAAAGTGCTTTGGAAATAAAGTTGAGTGTAACAAACTCAGCTGAGAACTGAAACAATGTTGGAGCATGTTATGATCATTGTCAATAAGAACAGGATGTGTTGAATTTGAATGGCTTCTTCTAACATCCTGGCATGTCCATGTATATTTTGAAACTGCACACACACACACACATTATATATATATATATATATATATATATATATATATATATATATATATATATATATATATATATATATAAGTGTCGATTAAAATTCTATTGTAGTTACACCTTGTTTGTTGAATTGGTAAAATGTATTAGAAATGTGGATATAAATTTTGTGAAAATATAATTCTAGAACACAAAGACTTAACTATGCATATATATTATTTACAAGGGGTTTAAAAACATATGTGTATGAATTTGTGTTCAGATAGATAGATAGATCCCAGCCCATAGGCGACCACAACAATCTGAAAACAAATGTAGTGTTGTGTTAGCTTTTTCATGCATTATCTTCATCAAGCAAACTCCCTGAAAGATTGCACGAGTCATGCTTTAACTTTTACTTATCAAAAAAAAAAAAAAAAAAAACATGAAAACGTGTAGTTCCACGCACCTTTGGCAGCTGGACTTCTTTCATCACATAATGTTCTTGACTGCTTTTGCAGCGCACTAACACGGCGCGGCCGAACGAGCCTTCCCCGATGACCTTCAGGAGCGAATAGTTCTCCATTTACTCTGTTCGTGACGCACAGACACGGACAGTAGCAATGGAAACAAAAGAGATGTTCCTCCAGCAGAACATCCTCCACCTGGATTACTGGTGAGGAGCCACTTCCGTGTTATTGTGTGACGTAGGCGAAAGGCAATGACGTTTCGCAGCGTGGCCGCTAGATGGCAGCAGAACACAAGCGCCACCTAAGATTCACCTGGATTGCCTGCAAGAACACAAATGCAAACGACGTGGCTCAGTGGATCTGATCATTTAATTGAAGTATTAATACTTGATGTGTGAGAAAGCATCCCAACAAGTAACAACTGCAATAATCAGCAAAAATGACTAATAAAGTGGCAGTGTTGTAATGACCTCTCTCTCTCTTTCTCTCTCTCTCTCTCTGTCTCTCTCTCACACACAGATATTTATGTAAATACCAGTCATTTAAATTTAAATGATTCCCAGTTTCATGTAATATTCACAAATTAGCATTTTTGTCAATGTAAATAAATAAGCAAACGTTATAACACTCACTGCTGTGAAGGCTGCACTTGTGCAGATGTAATATATAATTTTACCCACTAGATGGCGCTTCGAACTCTTCTTCATAGATAAGTCAGGGAAGAAGGGCATGCTTTGCCAGGGGTACTTATAACCCAGGGGTGTTCAACCTGTGGCTCTGGAGCTACATGTGGCCCTTCAGCCCCTCTGAAGAGGCCCAATGAAGCTTTCAATTTTAAGGTGAGGAATATGTTTATTTTATTTAGATACACAGTGACTGTTAATGGGATTAAAAAGAAAGTACAATAACAACTGTGAAAAATACTTAAAAACAAAATGGGAGGGAAAATGTGTGAAAACAGCTAAAACTAATTTGGATTATTAGAATTTCTTAAAGAAAAGAAACTTAAAAATGGGACACAGAAAATGCACAATCGGTTAAAAAAAGAGTCAAAGTGGTTGAAACATTTTTTTCAATCTCTGTTCCGTATCTGTTCCATGTTTCATGTCTGTTTCACCTTTCTTCAGAAGGGAGCTGGCAGCGACTGTCTCCACAATGAACCGTGGATCAAACAGACATGAAACATGGAACAGAGACGGAACAGAGATTGAAAAGATTTTTTCAACCACTTTGGCTCTTTTTTAAGCAGTTGTGCATTTTGCACTGTTCAAAACTGCAAAGGAATACAAGTACTTGGGTCGGATCCTTGACAACCAACTGCGGTTCTCATCCCACATGGAGGGGATCCTGAAGGAAAGCCGCCAGGGTATGGATCGACTCAGAAAACAACAACAGCAACAACATCTTACTGACATTCGATCACACTTTCATTAAAAGGGCTTCAGGTTTCTCCATCTGCTGCTGGCATCGCTCCATCACTGTTGGTTGGTTGGTTTGGTTATCTGGATAACTCAGAAAACATTAGACTGATTTACAAATTGTCAATCTAACAGACAGAAGGACACAAAAGAAGTGATTTCATTTTCATTGCAATTGGTATGTTACTCTCACCATGTTGAGGTAGGTGCTCTCTCAGTGTCTTCTGCACATGCATGTGCTTTTCCTGCAGGGTGTCAGAGAAGCGTGATGGAACAATCCCACTACGTGTTCTCAGGAAATGTTTCATGTTAAGCCAGATACAATGCATTTTCCACAGGACCTCGTTCTTCCTCCTATAACTTCAGTACTATAATTAAACATCCAGCTCCACTTCTACTATAATTTATAACACTTCAATTCATTAACTCACACACCTTACATATGGGGAATTGTGGACCACACACACACACACACACACGCACACACACTGTCATATATCTTTGAGGAAAGCTATTGGCTTCATTGGCCAACATGCGATGTACAATATTCCTCATGTCTTTTGTGTTTTATTGCAGACGTCACATGAACAATACAGGGTGTTGGTTGTGTGGATGAGAACGCCTTTCAAGATGAAAGTTTGAAATCCTTGAGTCAAGAGCAAACGTGAAGGTCGGCATATGTTAGCATGCATTAGCATGCATCAGTTACAGCACAGTGGTCCATATGTGTGTGTGTGTGTCTGTGTGTGTGTGTTAAAACTCCTTCTTCGACCTATAAAACTCTGAAACACCGGCTCCATCATATCGTAGAGAATGTTGGTGGTGCCAAACTCAGCAGAATACTTTCTCTCGAGTCAGGTGAAGCGTTTCTGAGAGATGAATGACTCTTACAGGGCTGAAAGTCCTTTAAATTGTTGGTACTGGCTGTGTTAAAGCTGCATGTCGTCCACCGCTGAGTCACAGCCTCGTGCCGCCTGTGACTGACGGGCTGGATCAGTGTCGTCAGGATAACCACCCCTGCCGCGCTCTGACACCTGACGTGTGCTGCTATTTGAGGCAGCGTGACTTTAACAAAAGACAGATGAAGAGCAGGAAGAAGGCCCTGCCGGCTTCATGCTGCTGTGAAATTCCTCACATCCAACGTGCATCAGCTGATGTCTTTATATAGGGGGTTAGTTTCTTCTTCAGCTGATGTGTGATTTCTTCCAAACTTCTCAAAACCTGCATGCATTAGCATGCATCAGTTGTGACTTTACCAAATTAGTAATCTATTGAAGAAATTAGAAAAAGTATCTCTGAAAGCTGGTGTGGGAAAATAATGATATTTTTTTTTAAATACAAGCTTCTTATAGAAAAAGAGAATGAATGGATTAAATGTACGTTCCACCTCTTTCTGAAACAATATGCAGCTGATGATCCTTTTAGGTTTTCATTACACAGACCAGACAGGTGTTTTCACCTACTGAGGCTGTTTGTGGAGAGGTTAGTGTTTGTTTGTTCGTGTTTTTCATTATCGGGTTTCCTCTCACAGTTTTCCGCCAGTTTACATGAAAACCTTCCAAGTGAAAACTCATAGCTTTTCGACAGCAATGTCAGAAATGCAGAAAACTGTATAGATTTCATGTTGTGTCACTAGCAGGAGCTGTTTGTTTGTGAGGAAACCAAACAGTGATCAATATAGTATCTGATCAAAGCAGCTCTTACAGCTCTCTGAGTTTATAAATTTTATTTTAATTATCCTCGTTTCCAGTTAGTGAACCCAGCAGACATATGGGCGGGCGCTTTGTTGAAGAAACACAGGTCTGCATGAATGAATGTTAGTTAAACAAAGAGTTTGGATTTTCTAAAGCACCTTTTGAAACAAATGAAACGTTGTCTGCAATGTGTGAAGCACCTGTGGGTGAAGGAATGGAAATAAACTGCTGAAGTGTACCGAGGTATATTTGACTTGGACTTCTTTGGATTTTCACTCATGTGTCATTTCTCGTGACCTTATAACACCTCTGCTCATGTGAAGTGAAAATGACATGAAGAGAGATGCTCAATAAAATTAAAATTAAAATTAAAATTAAATAAAAGAGAAAATGAAACTAACTTCCACTCATTTACACGACGACTGAGTCAGAGCATTTTCAGACCTTTCCACTTTGCTTGCCGTTTTCTCAAAGTTGCATTTTCAGTGGCTCCAAACACCGATGTTCTGCAAAGGAGTTTTCGTGTTTTTGCTTGAAATCGTCATGTAAACGGGTCCTCAGGTAGGGCAGCTAACAGTCTCTACTGCTAAGATCAGCTTTTTTTGTTTGGGAGGTCAACTGGTTCAGGTCAGCCTGGAACTTTTTTTTTTTTTTAAGTCTGCTCTAGTGTGACTGCTGGAAGACGTCTTTTAACCGACTGAGACGCCTCTGTTCTCCATCTTCCACTCACCTGCATCGTACGATCGTATGTCTGCCTTGAACTCTGGCCTCCATCATTGTTTCCTTCAGTCTCAGTGTTCCTGATCTGTGGTTTCTGCTCATGGACCATGGAAGACAGCAAACTGTATCATGAGTCTGCTCTGTAGGGAGCTTTCATTGCAGCTTCTTGATGTTTCCAAATATTTTTCCAAGAAGTTCTGACTTAAGACGATTTACATAGCATCACTGTTTAATATCTAGGATTAAATCCAAGCATTGACATCAAACATAAACCGGAGTAATTCTTTTGATATCCAGGAACTCTGTTAAGTGTCTGCTAGAAGGCGTCTGCTCCTCAGGTATTTTTCAAAATGTTTTTCCAATAAACTGAATGAAGGAGTTTCTTCTGGTTCTAACATATGTCACATAATCACGTACTGATTGCACATGGAGTATAAATTAGGCTTCAGAGTATTTAATAATTTTTTTTTTCCTTTCAATGCAAGAATTTCAGTTTAAAAGTAGTATTTTTTTGCACTTTAACGATCAATCAGTGAGTGAGGTGTAGCTGTGTGCCCCTCTCCTATGGAGCAGCATTAAGGTGATTAGACGCTGGGAGGAGTCGCAGCTGCTCTGGCCTTATTTAGAGGGCCGCTCCAAGGCGCTCCTCTCGTCAACAATGGGGTGCAGGCAGCTTATTGTGCTGAGCTTTGCGCTTGCCTGCGTCAGCTTTAGTGACCCTCGGCTCGACGGTGCGGGCGTGCCGGCCCGCCGGGGGGTCGGAGTGCAGAAGTCGACAGCAGCTGAAGCCAATCTGGCAGCAGCAGTAGCTGAGAGGAAGCCCTCCAGTTGGTCTCCCCAGCTGCTCAGCAGGCTCCAGAGAAAGCAGGCCCAGGAAGCGCTCCCCCCTCTCTCCTGGAAGTTCCCAGAAGACCCCGTGAATCCTGTGAAGGAGCTCCCTGTTGAGTTCAGGCGGCAGCTGCCGGTGGAGTCTGACCGTCTTGCTGTGAGGTGCGGGCAGAAAAAGGTTTATGTGGAGGTCAGTCAGGACCTGACGGGTCTCGGCTCCCTGATCGAGCCAGATGATCTCACGCTTGGTGGTTGTCCAGCCACAGAGGTGGATGAAGAGGCTCATGTGCTGGTCTTTGAGTCTGACCTGCACGGCTGTGGCAGCTCACTGGTGGTAAGGCCTTATTCACTCATCTCATTGACCTTCTTGTTGCCATTTGGTTTCCTTACGGGAGTCGATTCTCCCTCAGATGACGGACGACGTCTTCATTTATGCCTTTGTGCTGCTATACAAGCCTCCAGTGTTGGGTAGAGGTCTCATCACAAGAAGCCAGAGAGCTGCCATCGGAGTGGAGTGCCACTACAAGAGGTGAGTTCAAACCTGGAATAGGTTTCAGGGGTGTAGTTCAGATCTGGGACATGTAAATGTTAGGTTTGACATGTTGGGTCTGAACACCATTGTGGTATCAACCAACTAAGAGTTCTGAGCATGTAAATGCCTCTACCGGCTCCATTGAGACTAGAATCCAATGCTGGACTGCAGTTTTTCTTGGCTTTGGTTAAGAATTGAGCCTAAATAGTTACTGATGTAATCTGTTCTTGGATTTCCACTAACCCTCCAGTACAATACTGACTGTCCCGTTTGATCTGGATATTTCAGTTGTATGTGCTTTCAGCTGCAGGGTTATGACCGCTTGTCACTTAAAGTGATTTTTAAAGGGGTTTTCTGTGCCATTCCAGGAAGTCCAGTGCGAGTGTTGGGCCTTTAAACTTCCAGAGCAAGCATGTTAAGGAGCATCCCCACTTCGCTCTGAAGCTCAAGAATGGTTGGTTTCTGGACTCTGTTAGTACCAAGAATCTTCACACTGCAGTGATTTAATCTGGTTTCCCCCTCAGATGATTGGCGTTCTGAGAGATCCTCAAACCGGTATTCGTTGACGGACACCATGAACTTGGAGGTGTCTGTGATGCAGACGGATCACGTGCCCCTCAAAGTGCTGGCGGACTATTGTGTTGCTGCCAAGAAGCCAGGATTCACGTCTGAACCCAAACAAGAGTTTATAAAGAACCATGGGTAGGTATCTGATTGCAGAGATCCACGAACATGCCGCAGATGTGTGTATTGTGACCGTAAAGCGTCTCCACAGCTGTCTGGGTGGCCGATACAGCCGGTCCAGGTTCATGTCGCAGTCCCGGCCTGAGACGCTGCAGTTTCAGGTCGAAGCCTCCAGCTTTCATCCACTCGGCCTGGTACAGCGAACATTTTCTATTAATGAAGAGTCAGTTGTTTGTGATCTGAAGGTAATAAATGGTTTCTTTTTGGTAGCTTTTCATTTCCTGTTATGTGAAAGCCATCCCTGCTTCCTCTCCAAACACCATTGAGGACAAAGCGTGCTCCTTCACTGAGGGGTATGTGACGGTTTTGTGAATCCTTTGATCGTCAGCAGCTGTTGTGCTAACTTTGTACCTGTTCTCCAGCCGATGGAGGGCTGTTCGTGGAAACGACCAGTTCTGTAGCTGCTGTGGCTCCACCTGTGGAATGAGGAAGGCTCGAGACGTGGATTCGGGTAACGTTGGCAAAAAACCTGGCAGCATTTATATTGTTGCTGTGATAATGACCAATTCTGTCTCTGCAGATGTGAAGTGGGACGCTGAGCTGGTTGTGGGCCCTCTGATTATCCAATAATTAAAGAATTTTACAATATTTGTGTGAAATAAAATAAAGGTTTATTTTTAAAGTGAAAGTGGTTGTTTCGGGTCTGGAAATCAAGTTTAATTGCAACAACTGTCCAAAGTTCTGTACCTGACTTGACAGCCTAAGAAATGCACCAATGGAAGCTCCGTACAGATGTTCATGTGGACGAAGCTGCTGAGTTGCCTTCATGGGTGACTCCACTACATCAAAATGTTTTACACGCATTGGTTAAAATGAAGTGTTCAGCTCTCTGGGGGCTGCTGTTCATCAACCTACACCAGTACAGAACAGTTCATCCACAGACTGGGTTGGAGTGTTTTCAACTGACCCTCAAAATGTAACTTGCTCTACCAGATGTTTTATACTTTCAGTACATTAAAATTATTAGGCATTCATGAGGCAAATCGATAGCTCTGCTAGCTGGCAGTATTTCAACACGCATTAACACTGAAGGTTGCTTAAGGTTGCTGAAGGTTGCATCCTGATGGTGCAGAAGCACCTTGCATATCGGTGTTTGAGGCATGTTGAGTGTCGGACCCATTTATCAAGACATTCTCTGCACCAGACGATTACTGCTCCTAGTTGTTAAACAAGATCTTGTCAAACTTCCAGAAAATCTTCTGATGCTGCTGGTTTTGAGGTTTGAAGGGAGAAATGTTCTTTCACTCAGCTTGTTTTGAGCCAAACAGACCGGTAAAATGAGCTTATAAAATACAATAAAACTGAAGTTCAAGAAACATCCTGAAAATGTTCAAGTTTCAGAAATATGCTCAGCAGACAGGGTTGCACCAACAGGTTGTTTTGTTGTGGATTGGATCCTTTTCCTCTCTGGCTTTATGTTCAACGCCGGTGCTGTCGATCATCCAGCAGCTGTTTGGGCGTCTGTGTGCTCAGAAATCACTCTGCCTCCGTCATGAAGCTCTGCACTCGTCTGGCTTTGTTCTGTGGGGACACAGTGACCATACAGAGCACTAAAATGAGAAATAACCGCTCAGGAATTGTTTTTATAGCAATTGTGTTTGATTTCTCTCTGAGGTGTCCCAATGTGCAGCTGAGGTGGAAAAACCTGGTCAGGTGTTTGATCACAGCTCCGTGACGATATGAAATCGTTCTCGGGTGAAACATATAAGCAAACATGAATCGCTGTGGACGGGCTGTGTGCATGGTTTTTAAGATAAGAGCCTGCAGGACTTTCCCCAACGAGACGCTGCTATCTTGAACAAACAGCTCGATCCCGACGTCACCGGCGAGTTTCTGATGTCAGTGCGCCGCTTCGTCCTGCTGTTTCCTGAGATACATCATCGACACGCAATCAGCCAATGATTTATTGGGAGTCGATCACCAGGCGAATGTTCTCTGCTGTTATTTGTGCAGAGCACTCATGCTTTCATGCTCTCTGTTCAGCTTGCTCTGCTGGTGATAAACTGTTGGGAACATGCAGGACTAATGACAGGGGTTTCTTTGTTTGTTTTGTTTCAATCAATTTGCTCCATGTTGTCTTTATTTTCTGTTGACCCCAAAGGCAGCGGACACACTCACCAAACCAGGGGATCAACGGGTGCAGCACTCAAGAACAGTGCTGGAGTTTCAAGTTTACGCTATAATGTTCTGAAAACCATGTCAGTTAACACCTAAACGGCAGAAACACTGGAAACAATGAAGTCAGCATGCCAGGAAAGGATTTGTCACTTTTGGTTGTTTAGTAATGAAACCACACACGCACACACAGACAACAATATGCTAAAAATATTAACAATTAACAACACAGTACATCCATATGGACAGATGATGAAGCTGAACAAACCTGAACTTTTTGAGCTAAAAGCAAAATGCTATATGTGGCAGAAAATCAGCACTGCACATCACAGCATTCAGCTCAAAATGAGAATAACTCATTATTACTTCTAGACTGCATTTTCACTTTATGCCCTGTGCTGCATAAACCTCATCTGTGCTAAATAAGAGGAAAAACAATCCGAATTGGTTCACACGACACTGACAGTTTAAATAAAATGCAATTCTCCTGTACACTGAAGATGGTGCTGGTTAAAACATATCTGCTATTTAGATTGGTTTCATCGCTGACAAGATGTATCTTCGGTGTTCAATCAAACCATGTGATCGTAGCTGGTCAGCTGATTCTCTTGTCATGTCAGAAGACGCCACATCTGGCCTGCAGCTGGAGGAATTGTCCCCTCAAGCATCAAACAGCCTCCCAGTCGTCAGGCAGAATTAGGAGCTCGTGAATCTGCATGCTGTGGCGGTTGCCATGACGACGAGGCAGATGCTGACAGTTCACGAGCGGCTGATCTCCAGTGAAGTGTTTTTTTTAGCATCCAATAGGAGCAGTTTGGAGTTCTCCTTACTGACGGACGTTGGCCTTCCAGCGCCCATGAAACGGTCAACTTCCAGCTTTCTGAGGCAAATCTGGAAAAAGTTGTGAAGCCGTGATTCCTGCAGTGTTTCTCTTCTTAATGTCTCTCTTGTGTCTTCATGTTTTCTACAGCCAACCGCTTTGCTTCCTTAAAAGTTGGACTCGGTGCATCACTGATGGTTTCACTTCTGCAGTAGTGTTTACAGTGTTGCTCCACCCAGCTGTGATTTTCTCAGTATATTGACAATAAATAGCTGAATACTGCATGTGCACATGTTTTGTTTTGCAGTTGTTACTTGTTAAGCTAATCCTGTAGGCTCATGTGGGTCAGGCTTTGGCCTTTGGTCCTTGTGCACCACACCCTAACAAGGCCTTATAAACAAGTCAACGCTGTAATTTTCCCCCAGAAGCCCATGAAGGTCAGAACCGGGCAGCTAATGCTGTACTTACAAGTGAGTTGTACCGATCGTGGTCATGGGTCAAGTTCACTAATCAGAGTAATCGTCCTTTAATGCTTCCTGCTTGTTTCTCTGCACATTGCAGCGAATGGGATGTTGTTGTGATTCAAGCTGTTCATCATCTGCTATCGCCACACGCCCACAGGCACTGAGTCATCCGGCAATATTACACACTTTCTTCATGTCTTTGTTTACCGTTGTTCCAGTCTCGGCGTGCCGGCCTGTTTCCTCGCTCCCTCTGCTCTGCATCACATTTCTGCCGCTCTCCCATCTGTCCTCCCACCTCGCTTATTTCCTGCCCGGGAGGGGGGGACAGTTATGACAGTTAACAAAAGCGTCCGCACGGTGTGTAATCCCTCGCTCACTGTGTCCTGGACAGGAGTTCAGTCTAAGTTCAGAGGAGTGGACGGAGGACGTGTTGCACATCCAGCCCGCTCCTCTCTCTCCCCGTGGATCAATACCGGACACTCCATCAAACATTAAACACTGGAGCTTCAATACAGGCGTGTTCCTGCGAAGCTCATGTCAGTTCTTGGTCGCTGGCAGATAATACATGTTAATGGCAGAAATCAGTGCATGCTCTCCGTTGTTGTAGTAACAGCTCAGCCGACTGGCTGTGGAGCATTTGTGTGCTTTGCTGCAGGGTGGAGCCACGGAAATATTCCCCTTCAGGCAAACACCCGGCCGAAATCACTAACTGTCTGACTCACTCTTTACTGG
The DNA here is from genome assembly GCF_902148845.1 of Salarias fasciatus. Taxonomy (NCBI): domain Eukaryota; kingdom Metazoa; phylum Chordata; class Actinopteri; order Blenniiformes; family Blenniidae; genus Salarias; species Salarias fasciatus. The sequence continues at coordinate 31,947,317 of NC_043758.1, read as the reverse complement.
CTCCTGGTAGTATCTAGCTTCCTTTTTCTGCTTACACAAAACTATTTTTAGAGTATTAAGAAGAAGTAGAAAAGCAGCTGACTCAGCAAACGAAATATTTTGCATAGCAAAGAGTTTTACAGTCATGTTTCCTATGAAGCTACAGGAAAGGTTAGTAAGGTTTAGTATTTCCAATATTCATCAAATAAATAACCATATCACCCTGAGTAGCCAGTCCAGCCATGGGTCTGACGGTGGTATTGGGGAGCGTCTGCGTTCATTTCACTCCCACTCGCAGCTTCATTAATCACCGTCTCATATCTGTTCATGCTGACCCAGTTTTCCAGATTCATATTCATCACCTCAACATCCGTTTCTTTGCTAAATGAGCCTGCTGGACAGTTAGGAGGCCGACAGATTCCTCGCCTGAACTGAGATGACTCCAGTCAGGGGGGAAAAACTCAGACAGAAGAATCGCTTTATGCTCAAAAGTAAAACCAGCTGTTTCTTGAAGCCGTTGTTTTCGCTGGTCTTATTAAGCTCAGTTTCAATAAATGGAAATGAATAAATTACATTTCTTCAATACGATGAAAATGCAGACATGTTTGTCAGATGTTGGTTTTTTTTTTGCAACCACGTGATTTCCAATCCCACTTGCACCCAGCTGTTTGCAGATATTCCTACAAAACAGTGCGTCCAGAAATCCAATACCCCAGGTCTGCTGAGGAAATCGTCTGGGCGGCGGTAAAATCCACCGCTCCCTTCGCTCCCGCTCCCCTCGGCTCGGCTATCAGTTACTGCAGCGTCAACCGAAGACGCGATTAGCGGTGGCCCTGTCAAACTTAATGGGCGTGCCTGGACGACATGTTCGACTCGGTGAAGCCATCTCCCCCACTCAGAAAGTCCAGAAGCTCTGACACGGCACAATCGGGAGCTCCTTATTAGAGGAGTCTATCGTCTTGATTGAGCTCAAGTTTCGCCAATGAGGCACCAGCCGGGGCCCGAGCTCCCGGGGGCATTAGCAAAGTGGGAAGAAAATGCAATAAAGTGTCAAGGCCAATTAAACTATAAATGCATTAAAGCCAGCTTGCCCGTTGCTAGCGTGTTTGCAGCCAGAGGACTGCAGGAAAGTTGCTGCCCATCATTCTGAATCATGTAAAAAGTATGCCGTAACAATTTGCCGTGTCGGTCATCATGCTTGACATAAATTGCGGCGCAGTAAAATCTTCTCTTGCCAATAAAAGCCTCTCAGATGAAGATCCAAGGCATGGGAGACAGGCAGTGACGTTTAAATGGAGCGCTGCGCCGGCATATAGCTCGTAAACATGCTGCATCACTTCTGCATCAATCCTCTGACATTACTGCAACATTTTAAAATTTTAATAATTAAGTAAAAACACACCTCATACATGACAGGAAGCATCAATAGGAGCTATTACCCTGGAGACAACTGAGCATTGATGGGCGCATGTATGTGTGTGTGTGTGTGTGTGTGTGTAGAAAGAATACAATTCTTAAAGCAGTGAGACACAATCTGGGCTGTCAGCGTGGGAGTGTTGCTCTGGAGATTGTTAGAATTTCTCCAGGACCGTAATTATGTTTTTAGCCGACTGTGCTATCAACAATTTCTCCTTATCTATCTGGTATTTATACATCCAGCTGAAATGGGAAGCCTTGCAGTCACTTCTGTTTACTACTGCGGCGTGGGACGTGAGCTTTGGCTCAGGCGTCATCATTGTTGAGTGGTTATGCATCTGGAAAGTACTCAGATACAGCATAACAAAGATTACTTGCAATCTGAATGAATCCAGTCTGACACTGAAGGTAATCTCTAGCTGTGTGGTTAAAGTTCAGGGCCTCAGGTGGGTGTTTACAGTAGATATATGGAAAATTAAATTCTTTAGGGACCATAAGTGTGTCACCTGGCATTTGTCCTCCTCGCTCTAAAAGTGTTTCGTGAGCTCGCTGTGTGCCGCCACATGCTCCAGCTCGCTGTTATCAAGTATCCCAGTCAAACTTCAATTGTGTTTAGCATTAGCTTATAGCACAGTTCAGAGTGAATTCCTCCTGGATCCACTGAGAAATTAAACTAAAGAGCGACATCGGCCCAACTCTGCTGGTTGATTCTTGAATCATTCTATAGTTGCAGTGTAGACCTGTTTCTGTACCCAGTTATTCATCTTCAGTCAGTGCTATCGCTGGTTCCTCACTTAATCCTCATTCTGAAAACCTACAGTTTGATTTTCAAATACGACTGGTGTATTTCCCAAACTATGAGTTGCCCAAAGTTTTCAAATACTTTTAATATCTGTCAGTATGAATCCAAATTTGTTCAGATCTCAGATCAATGCAGTTACTTTAACATTGGGGTCTGCATGTGTTTTTGTGTACTCTGTGCTTTGTAGCTGGTCTCTGGTGTCAGAGCTTTGTCTGTATATTCAGAATTAAATCAGAATTGGGTCATTAGACTACATCAAGCTTGAACCGTGTTTAATCTTTTGTCAAAGTGGAGCCGAGGTCAAGAAGGAGGAAATTATGTGGGGTGTGTTTGTTTATGCAGCATGTTTTCTCTGGTTAGAGGGAGCAATTAGTACGTTGCTGGTTTATTCACACAAGTGATGGGAGGAGGGATAGAGGAGGCTGAAAAAACTTTTATCCACAGTTTTTGACTTCTTTCCTTTCTGTAAAGCATCTGAAACCCCCTGTGGAACGAAAGGTGGATAGATGAATAAATAAGATGGGCAGTTTGGAGAAAAACAGATCTCAGGGACATCGGTAATGAGAAGGGAAAAAAACAGAAAAACTCCTTTAACAGGAAAGTAATTCAGTCAGAGATGTGAAAATTATCTGTCTCGACCAACCAGGGTTAAAAGAACAGGAGTGAGTATTGACCAATGAAATGATCAACAAGTTACAGACTGATGAAGGAAAGAACAGCAGCTCGAGAAGTCCAGGAAGAAACAAAAAGAAAAGACCGCAAGAGGAGAGCAAGAACCGCAACACCAAACCAAGAGGAGAGAGTTCTACAAGAAGTCTAAACCTGTAGCAGCATAACTAAGAAAATGTTGAATGTTGAATTTTTTTTATTAAATAGAAAAGTTTGAAGCCCGTGTTTGAAAACTGTCAGCCTGGTGAACTGGTTCCACTCGAGAGGAGTCCGATCGCTGTAAGCGCTGCCTCCCAGTGTACTTCTGAAAAGTCAAATGGCCTCCAGTAAGCCAGCACTCTGAGCCTGAAGTGTTCTGCTGGGATATTATGGTGCTATCAGCTGTGATGGAGCTCGGTCATTAAGAGCTTCGTACATTATGAGGAGGGTTTTCAATTCTATTCTGGATTTTAAAAGGAGCCAATGAAAGGGAGATGATGGGGGAGAAATCTGATCTGTGCTGTTAGCGTTCCTGTCAGCACTTTCACTGCAGCATTTTGGATAAATTGGAGGCTTTTCAAAAAGTCATATTGATAATCAGGAGTTAGAGTCCCAAAGTCCTAGAAAAACAGAGAACTAGGATGCAGCCGTTCCTATCTGTGTGATCAGAAAGCTGAAAGAGTAGTAGTAGTATTGCTCAGCACATCTGAGGTTCCTTATCGTGACACTAGAGGCAAAAAGCAATCATTTCAAAGAATCTTTAGGATTAAAGACGATATTCAGATATGTGTGCGCTGAAAGGGAAGTGCAATGAGCTGAAAACACTAAAAAACTACCACCAGAGAGAACTAGGACGCTCCATGAATGCCTGTTAGCCATCTAAAGCAGCAAATTTCAAGAGAAAACTCAAAGCTTTCATTAGAATTTGGATGTTTGTTCACCTGACAGTGGAACTCGGAGTCACTGAAAACGCCACCTTTTGAAAAAGGCTCCCGAAGTGGAACTTTTTGGAAAACCATCCAACTCCATTGTCATGTAAACAGGTGGACGGGACACTTTCTGGCAATGCTAGGACTCTGACTCCGTGGAGACTTGGGAAACGGCCGTGGACAGTAGTTCACCTGCACATGCACAACTCGATGGACAACAAGCACGTCTCTTTAATTCCCACTGCTTTATTGTTGTGATGTGAAACATACCAGAAAATGTTCGAATGTTTGGTGCAGATGTTGTAATTTTTTTCCCCAAAAAAATTCACTATTGTTCAGTAACTTAAGAAAATAAAAAAACACTGTGGATCCCAGATTAGTGGTCCGCCCCAAATCATGAAGACCCTTCAGTTCCTCAGTCAAACACTATGAGAATGTTCTTTGGCTTGTTCAGGTCAGCTCTGTTTGGTGAAAGAGGAAATGTAGAGTCAGTGGTTTCGTCCTCCCCAATACCCCCAACGTCACTTTTCCTTTCTCTACATTCACATCCAGCTGCACAGAACGCTCACATGTGGCTGGCGTGACTGAACCTTCCCACCGCAGAGCTGAAGGAGGAGAGAAAGTTTGTGGCGTGGTTTATTTTTGCCATAGCTGCTTGATTCGGTGGCGTTTGAAAGCCTGGCACCGTCAGACTCGACCGCAGTGACCAAAATACGGCCGTAAACCGGTGGAAGCAGCACAAAGACATGAGCCACATGTTAAAAAAGGGGTCGGAGGAGTTTGACAGCTTTGCAGACGTGCACGGGAGCTTTGAGCTGGAGTCGGAGCAGATCCTGCGTCACGTCGGGTTAATGCGTGACAGACAGAGGAAATTGGAGCGTTATCGTCATCACCGCCTGTTGGAGGAGGATCGCTACCAGAGCTGACAGCTTTATGAGCAAAAAGCATTAGGGATTTTTCCACGGTGACAGTCAGTCAAGGTGAAAGAAGGCACCATCAACTGAACAAGCACTATGCGGAAAAGCAGATAAATTAATCATCAAGAACCAAATCAGATTCTTACACCAAAATGCGTCAATATTTATAAAAGGTGACAGAAATGAACTCAGTGTTTATTAAAAGCTGTTTATACTGGGTTTTCAGCTTCAGGCACTACAGAGACAAAGAGGCTGCTCTAATTGGTTAGCAGGTTTATATTATTCCTGAAAATCATCTCCAGCAGAGAAAATCCATTCCTGACCCCACATCCGCACAGAGTTCAGGTGAATGCCAGGATGAAGCTGCAGCACTTCAAGCGTGATCAGCATCTGATCTTCTCTATGTTTTGTTGTTGCAGTCTTTTCTGAATGTTTACTGTTGCTCTTGTTTTTTTCCACAGATTGTTGGTGTGTGAGTCTCGAAACACTTTAGCATGTAGCATGTAGCATGTAGCATGTAGCATGTAGCGCAGCTCAGAGTGAAGTCTTCCTGGATCCACTGAGCAGTTAAACTAATTGTACGATCAGTCTTTCTCCTCCTCTTTATATTTTGGCAGAAGATAATTCACCGTCTGTCTCACTTTTGTCATTCTCATTAATATTAAAGAATCTCCAAACCGCTCATCACTCATCCTCTCTTGTCTTCCTGCTGCTGATGTTGCTGATGCCAGATGTCACGCAGCACTCGTATGAGGAGTATGATTCCTTACTGGACCAGATACTGGATACTGGTATCGATATCAGTGCATCTCTATCTTAAAGTATTATAGAGTTAAAGAAGAGAACACACACACACACACACACACACACACACACACACATTGTTGTGTTAATGGTACACTTCAGGTGTTGTGGAGTATTTAACACACGTAATTATGTGAGAGTAAGAGTAAAAGACTTTGTGTTGACTGTGCTGCTGAGTTTTAACACGAATGACTTCATTTAATATCTTTTATGTTGTTAGCTTGGAGATAATGCTCATTATTTATTTGTGGCTCATCTGTGTCTGCGCTGTGAGCTCCCAGCAGCCCCCCTGCCACCCCAACCCCCCTTCACCATCTGCCCCAACCACACACACACACACACACACACACACACACACACACACACACACACACACACACACACACACACACACACACACACACACACACACACACACACACACACACACTTGACCACCAGCTTACTGTGGGATAAAACCTGACCAGACTCACAAGCCTTGCACTTAACATTGCAAGACAGCCTGCTAATTCATTGTGTGTGTGTGTGTGTGTGTGTGTGTGTGTGTGTGTGTGTGTGTGTGTGTGTGTGTGTGTGTCTGCCCCCCTGGGGCACGGCAGAAAGCTTCAGCAGAAATCAAAAGGAACTATTTTTTGAATCAGTTTCTAAATAGAAATCCTGATAAGAATCATTGGATGACGGAACTATTGTTAATTTCATCAAAGCACACATTCTCATAATTGTCGGTGTGATGGAGATGAATCCAAAAGTACAATTTTCTTCAAAACCCATGAATATAACAACAGTAGCAGGGTTCTTGAAAGGTATTTATTTTACAATAATGGACAAGCAACTTTCTATACTGTGACGTCCGTCTCTTTCACATGATGATAATGAGTCAATAGCAGTCACAAAATACATATGTGACTAAATAATTGGACTTTTTTTGGTTGTTGTATGGATTTGTATGACTGGTTTGACAAGAGCGATGCTTCCACATTTCTCATGAGATCAGAAAAATGGTTTTGTTTTGCGTTTCTTAATTTGAATCAGTTGGTGCAAAAAGCCAAACAGTTGCCTGAGACGTTAAAATGATTGCCAGCACTTTTTTTCCTTTTCCTCTCATAGTTTACGTTCCCAACATGAGGGGGGAGGACGCCGCTTTGCTTGAGTCTTTTCAACACGCTGGGTTTTATCCCAGTTTATATTGGCTCAGAGGAAAACTCACCAGGAGCGGAGCTCTGACTCCCACTCTCCCTGCTGGATAACAGTGGCAGTGAGTGTTGCTGTCCTCCTCCATCCTGCCTGGGGGGGGGGCAGGCAGTGCCCCCCCCCCCACCTTGTTTTGCACGCACCCTGCCACCTCACCTTGTCAGACGTTGAAAATCTGGGCATGCAGGCCAAGAATTCCTTCTCTTTTTGGCTTCCTCTGTTGGCAGGAGTTGAAAAGCTGTTGAGTAATCTGCACAGATGCACTGCTGCTAATTGGGAAGCAGTCTGGGGAGAGTTGCTTGTTTTCGGGCAAAGAAAGGTTCCGTGGGGGCTCCAGAGGAGACGACCTGCGCTGCAGACATGCTGCTCTGGTGAGGCAGCTCAGCCCCTCGGTGCTCCTCTCGTCTGTTTATGTTGTTTCTGTCTGGTGCCTGTCGGAGCAGACTGATGTCGGCTCAGGACTTTGGCCTTTGGTGCTGAGGCGGAGTGTCCTGCTGAGAGCTCGACTCAAGCAGAAAATGATCTGAGTATTCAGGAACTTTCTCAATCCTCAGAGAAGTGAAACCACAGAAATGCTGCATCTGTTTGGGAGCAGATGAAATGCAGAGTGTAGGATAGTGGTTTTAGACATCAAGCACGAGTTCCTGGAAGTGTTTCCACAACGAGAATCTACTATCGTCTTCTTTTCTGCAGTGGTTTGATCAAAAAAGTCTGCAGAAGTTTTCAGTCGCTGTCAGAGCAGAGGATGCAACACAAACACAGGAAGAATACCTTGAACAAATAAATACTGAATAACTGCACGCACGACAAAGTGTTTATTAGAATTAGGGCTGTCACTTTAGTGCATTCATTAGATTAATTAATTACACTGCAAATTAGTGCACTAAAAAAATTAATCTAAGATTAATTATAGCACACTTCAGTTGCAATTCAATGTGAATGGAACTGTTGTCTTATTTAAAGGCATGTTATACTGTAGTATTCATTTTAAATTGCTGTATTAAGTTAGTTTTAGTCTTCATTTTGAATTCAGTTTGCTTCAGAGGTTGTTTGAGACTCAGCCTCATTTTATTTCAGAATTTTTTTTTATCAATGTTTGTACTGCATTTTTTAATAGAGCACGAGGCCGAATTGGTTTGCTGGGATGTACTTAAACTTTTTCTTCTTTTGAATTTCTTTAACGAAACACACTGAAAGTGTTATTTAAGTTGCCTGATTGGGCTCAGAGTTTATTTTGGACAAGACGTCCTGACTTAGCTTTCATTCATCATTAACAAAAATGTGCATTTCAAATCTTGTCCTCTCGGTGTTTTCATTTGATGAGTCATGCACTACAATTCTGTAAAGTCCCTGAATTTGAATTCTTCACTTGGGGACCGAATGCAGATATGAGATTAAAATGTGATTAATTAGATTAATTAATTAAACATCCTGTAATTAATTAAATTCATTTTTTGATCGCATGACAGCACTAATTAAAATAGATATATTGTTAAAATATATATATTGTCACCTTAAACCAACTTTTCGAGGTTAATTTGTGAAAATGCCCCAGTTGAAAGCAGCATTTCAAACGGTTGACATTTCACTGTATTTTGGAATCGGAGGTTTAATTTAAAATCCCATATGTTGAAACTACTCAAATTTCTCCTTGAAATGTAAAACTTTAGTAAAACAATACCCAGCGATGGACAGAATTTTATGGTGATATCATAACTGAAGCATTTCTATCAGTGCTTTCTTCCATCAGGACCTTGACCTCTGCCCCCCCTCCCAGACCACGGTGGCATTGTCGCCCTCCACACACTTCCTCCCATTTCATCACGGCTCTCATCCGGTCTCACACTCCACGGGACTTTTGGTCAGCGTCCCTGGGGAGGGCATTGTGTCCCGCCGCGTTCCTTCAGCGCAGCGATTAGAAATGCTCAGGTCGAATGTGAGGAAAGTCAGATTCACGTGCAGAGCTCAGAGCAGTCGTCTCTGCTGTGAACCAGCCTCCTGGGAGCAGTGGATCATGGGACCGCTCCATGTTGTTCCCATTAGCGGTGTGTGTGACAACACTTGTCCTGTTTGGTGGCTGAGAGGTGTGAGCTGCCCACTAACTGTCCATCTACTGGGTTTGGACAGATCAATGTGGGATTAAATATTCATTGGAATATCAGATGTCGTGTGAATCTGATATCATAGATGTTTATGTTTGGCCACCAACTCACTGGGCAAGAAACACTGTCCAGGATTTCATATTTCCACTAATGCAGCATGATATAAGTTAAACATGTCTAGTCCTGTGATCAGGTTATGAATTAAATTTAAAAAAATACAAAAAAACATTTAAATATCTGATGCTGCTGTCTGAGTGTGCTTTAACTTCATTTTTAATTGAATAACAGTGCACTTTCTCTTGGACACTGTTTTTGCTCTTGTGAAAATAAAAGTAAACACCACATATAATTAAAAATGAAAATATCAATAAAGTATGAAGACAGTTAATACAGAGACTCTCCATCATTCTACAAAGATATACGTCTTATCATTGGGGGCTTTTATGGAATTGGAAAAAATCCAAATAAATCAGATTAAAAGGGAAACTGGTCCTGAAGGAGTTGGTCATCGCAGCTTTCAGAATGGACGATTGTCCCTCAGCTTCCTCTGCCTCGGATCAGTTAACGTGCACTTTTGAACCCAACAGGAGATGCTGAGTGCTCGCCTCTGCTGAGCTTTCACTATGACTGAAACCAGAGCGTCCACAATAATGGCATCATTGATCACTAGACATCGTGCTTCTTTCTCAGAATCTGCCTTCAAAGTGTCGTGAGAAAGATTTCAGACAGAGGAAAAGCCATTTCTATCAGGGTGAGGGGCACGACGTGCTCCATCCGTGACCCTCTGCGACCTCTGACTCTCTTCTTCCGCCGGGTGCTGTCTCCTGGACAGGACACAGCAGCTGCTTCCAACTTGATATTCGTCTTTTTCTGAGATAAAGATATCCTTTCTGTTTGAGTGAAGGAAATAGTTGCTCAGTCAGACGATGGACGACAACGATTTAAAGTGGAAACGCAAAGCATTCCTTGCTTTTTACATGTCCGTTTACACAGTGGTGTTTGGAGCCACTGAAAATGCAACTTTTTGAAAACAGCTTCCATAGAGAAACTTTTTGAAAACGAGCTGTCTCCAAGGAGATGGCAGAAATGCTGCTACCGCACAGTGGTAAATAACTGTAATGCACATGCTGCTTACATGGAAGATGTCAAAAATGAAGGAATCTACTATAAACATCCAGATTATACAGTATCTTTCTCCCACTAGCTGATGTGATTTAAGAAGTTAATGACTGAATCAATGTCAGATCAAAGTTATGGTCATACTGTGATATGTACATCACATTTCATTATGTCATTTCAATGGGTGGGATTTAAATGCATCTGCTTTTTATGACTTTATAATATCTAGGTTGGTCTGATGATCAGATGCTTCTTTGGCTCCAGCAGGTACAAACTGTTGCTGCTCAACTTTTAACAGGGACAAAGAAATGGGGAATTTAGCTTTCATAATTCTAGAAAGTAAAATATGATCATTTTTACAGATAACAAACTCGACATTTAAAAAAAAAAAATCTGTTAGAACAAACAAGTCAGTGGACCAATTGTAGGCCTAACTTAATGAGCTTGTTTAGGCTGTGGTGATAAATAGTGTGAAATTTGCTTATAGGTATTATTTACTTTGTAAATAACAATGTGTAATTTCTTAATTTGGTGCATTTCTTGTAACAAATGAATAAATGATACATTGTTATCTCGTGTTTTGTCAATAATCTCAATGCTGAAGTTCGTCTGTCACTCCGTCCAATGAACCTTCACATGAAGTCCATGAGAGTGTACTGTGGCTTTAAACCATCTGTAGTCCCGCCTTCTCAGATTTTAACCAATTGGAAGCTTTGACACATGCCGTATTTGAAATATGAACCAATCAGCGCGCCTGTTTCATCCTCCGTGCTTGTAGCAGTCAGCTCCGTGCGGCTCGCCCTCAGTCCACCTGAAGCCCGTCAGCAGTGCCTCTCGCACGGCGTACGTGCCCGGAAAATGCCCGCAGAGTGACTCCGGTGGACGGCGCGATCGGCTGGATATAATCTGCTGGGTCGGTCGGAGGCTTTCTCCCGGACTCGGGCTCGTCTCCCGCGCCGTACCCGCAGCATTAGGTGGGTGTTATTTTGTGCTCTGTGTAGTGTTGTTGTAATGTCGTTCTCTCCCCTGCGACAGTGAAACTCACATTCTCTGTCGAGGGGCTCCGGACCGCCGCATTTCACCGCTGCCTCTCTTTACTGCGGCTTACATAATTGCTGCTGTGAGCAGGCTGCTATAATTGCATACTAATGAAGCCCGTGTCAACATACATGTACGCAGTCCGGCTCGTGTGTTGGCGGGTGAGTCCCCCTCTCCGTGGGGGAGAACCGAGCCTCTTCTATGGGGGGAACCGAGTATCCCCCGTGGGGGTGAACCGAGCCTCTTCCATAGAGTAGAACCGAGACTCTGTGTTTCGAACCAAAGCTCTATATGGGGGAGAACCAAGTCTCTTCCATTTGGGGGGGGGGGGGGGGGGGGGGGGGGGGGGGGGGGGGGGGTCTCTTTCATGGGGGAGACCCGAGCTCTAGGTTGATAACCAAGGTTGTATATGGGGGAGAACTGAGTCTTTATATGGGGGAGAACCGAGCTCTAAGTTGAGAACCAAGCCTCTGTATGCGGGAGAACCAAGGCTCTAGGTTTAGAATCAAGGCTCTCGGTTGAGAACCGAGCCAACATGCTGAGGTTCCACACTTGGACAGCACATTGAAGACATTAGGATGTAAGTCGTCCACTGTGCACACGGCCGGGTCAGCAGGCATCGTCTGTCATCCTCCCCAGGGAAAAGACCACAACCCGCCAGAGCCTGCTGATTCAGACTTCATGTGACCCCGATGGAACCTCAACCCTGTACTTTAGGGGCTCTGAGGCCCCCTTTACAAGACATAGAGAGTGAAAACCCATCTTTTTTGTGTTTTGGTTTCGTCTTTACAGAGGAAACCTTCTGAAAACGATGTTGGTTGACAGGGGAACAGCAGGAACACTGAAAACGATGTAGACAGCATGCCAGGCCACAGACTGATGCTGTTGGTTGTTTGTTTTATTGAAACCACACACAAACACATGTGTGCTATGAACAAACAATAGTGAGTGCACAGACATTCATATGGACAAGTGATAAAGTTGGATTGCTATTCTGGGTGACTGTCAGATTAAAAACTACTAACTCCAAGAGAATATGGACAGGGAGTCATGCCACTCTGGATGCTGTCATTGTTGTTACCGTTTATCTACTTGAGCCTGAGTATTTGACAGAGTCGGCGTATTTTTAAAAAGTTGCATTTTCAGTAGCTTCAAGCACTATTGTTGTGTAAATAGACATCCAAGATTGACTTGAAATGCTTGTGTAACTGGGTTCTGGTTCAGATGGCCACATAAAGAACTATTTGACCTTGAGTGGGCCCAGCCAACACAAAGTAGAATAATAACTCCATGGATACACACTCAGTCTCATTGTTACATTTGTTTTTAAGTAGTTTGAATGTTTCTTCTGTCAACAAGTTAGAGAGAAACCATGCTGTTTCGTTATCATACCAGTTTTCATTTGCCTCCTGTTGCAGAAACCAGAAAGATGAAACTCATGAGCAGCATTTTGCATGCTGCATGCAGCAGCAGTTACAACTCTTGGTCTCATAATGTGTGAAATAACCTGGCTGGGTACAAATACCAGCTGGCTTTTCAGTGTGGAATTTGCATGTTCTCATCATGCGTGCATGGTTTTTTTCTCAGGACTCCAGTTTAATCCCACAGTCCAAAAACATGCACGTGAGTTTAAAGCCTATAGATTTGGAGTGTATGTACTTTTCTGTGTTTGCTTCGTAACGTTTGGCCAGTCTGTCCAGGGTGCACTCTGCCTTCACTCACAGCTGGAATCGACTCCAGTGCCAGATAAGCCTGGGTAGGAAAGAGCAGTATAGAGGATAGATGCGGGCTTTTATAAAACTCTGCATTTGTCAACATACCGATGTGTGAAACCCAAGAGAATTTAGAGAGAATTAGTGCAGTGGCAACATTGTGTCATTTTCAACATTCCTTCTGAAAGAGGCCTGTAGCATAATACAGTCAAATACATTCCACATGCTGCGTTTCACAACGGTGGAGCACTCCAGTTAATCCAGCCTCATAGCGAGTGCAGTGTTGCTTCATATCCAAGTGAGACAAATGTGTGTGGAGTTTTCCCCTTCTCCTTGTGCATGGCTGGATCTTCTTTGAGTTCCCTGGTTTCCTAAAAACACCCGAAAGGCTATTTTGCGATCCTAAAGTGTTCGTAGATGTGAATCTGTGTGATGTGAGTGTGTGTTTGCTTATCTGTTTCTCTGTTTGTCTTGTGATTAACTGGATAGATGGATGGATGATATAATAGTCACACGTGCATGTTTTATTTTTCTAACCCTGCAACTCTTTGGCTTATCTGTTAATAATCATGGACAGACACTCGGTGCATTTGGGCATAATCATCTTTGAGGAAGCATTATTGAACAACTTTTTCTTTGACTCGGTCTTTCTTTTCTTTTCTCCCAATTTTAGCTACTTTTAATTTTTTTGACTGATTATTTACATGCTGTTTTCATTAAAACCTAGAGCCATGGATATAGTTCACACAGAACTTCTGTGAGAAATCATAACATCTTGACAAAACACCTAATTCAGTACAACTGTCCCCACATGTTATTTTTTGAAATTATTACTAAACGTGCCTCAAGTGCTTGTTGACACTTGTGTATTGCGTGCTGTTATTCGATTACACTGTCAGAATTCTTCATCAGTTTTTCCAATAGAAAGAAACATGAAATTAGCCAACTCAGTGACACCAATGGGATGAAGAGATGCTTTTCCATAATACACCAGTCCTGGAAAGAGCTGCTGCTGCCTGAGGGAATCGTATTGGTAACGCTCTGTATGAAGTCACGTTCCCAACCTGATCTGAAATCTATTTCAGGAAAGATGTAGCTTGGATGTGGATCTCAGACAAGATGATGATGTGCTACTTTTCCATCTTGTTAAGACATTAGGGTTATTGTGTGGCCCAGCTATGCTCCACATTACTGACTGAACAGTTATTTCCACTGACAATCCAGCGCTCCTCTCCATTACCTAGTCTGTGTTGCTGCGTTTTAGTATCTGTTAATGGAAGACAATTTCTGTCTGAACATTCATAGTTTTAGCTCAACGAGTTTGAAATGTCATAATTTAGATAATATGTTGATGATACTAGCTTTTATCATGTAGAGTTGGTTATATAAATCTTCATTACAATATTAGCAATGATGGTCTTTTAAATCATCTTTGATTCTGACCAACACTATATACCAGATCAAACACACACTGCTGCATGGATTATGGATCAGAGGTGCAAATTAATGAAAACAAACATATCCTGCAGAATGATAAGAAAGAATCTCTTCAGTCTGTTAGTGTGTGATGTTCCAGTGTGTCAGTGTCCAGGGGCACATCTGCTGTGTGCAGGTGGTCTCTCGGGTGCCGGCGACTGTTTTTTAAGGTGGGGGCTGGAGTCTAAACACTGAAGTCTATTTGAATTCAGAGCATTTGTTGGAGCTTGGCGGCTTTTGGCGTGTCGGGCTCCACAGCTGCAGAGAGATCACTTGGATTCCAGCTTAGTTTGACTCTCATTTCCTTGCATGAAGAGAACTCCCATTGCTCTAGAACAACTATTATATTAAGTCAAGCAGCTGTCTGACCGCTGCTGCGCACAGCCCATTTTTATAAAGTTCCTCCCAAAGAGTCCCCGCCGCTCAAGGACAGGGTGATGTAAGGGGGGGGCACCCACCCGTCAAATTTCCAGGAATAGTAATGCTGGAGACGTGGCTGGATCTCCTGCTCTGCTGGCTGGATTGATGAATCAGAGGTAGTTGATGGATGGGTCTGCTGCAGTTTACAGCGGCTGACCACCCACTGTTCAATCAGGTTTCCCTGGTAACTTCAGAACCCTGTGGTCATTTTACTGTGTAAATGTAGTGGGATTACCCAGAAACAGCCCAGTATTGAGTGTTTTTAATAAAGTTCTACCACTCTGTCTTAGTTAACAATATACCCAAAAGAAAGGAAGGACTTTGTTGTGGCTGTTTGTTTTCTCTTCACTGTAAAACCTTACTGTACTCGTTACACTGTTTTTGGACTGGACTTTGTGATTATCCAGTAACATGATTTTCAGTAAGCCACTTGGTAGATTCACCGCATATTTTCTGGGCTTGTAATTCCTCTAAGGCTCTGCAGTGTGTGTGTAGAAATAAATTACTTCATATGTTAGTGATTCTGCTATCCCACTCCACCATCCAGGTCCATGTTCTTCTCCACCTCCATGAATCGTCTCTGAGGTCTTCATCATCTCCTCCTCCTCCCTGACCCTTCCATTTCCAATATGTGTCCAATATATCCACTGTCTCTTCTCAGCACATGTCCAGACCATCTCCATCTGGAACCTATTTTGACTTAGATACTTCTCCAAGCAGCTCCAGAGTTCATTTTTAATTTTGTCCATCCTGCTCACTCCTAATAAAAAGCTGAACGTTACCGTACCAGAACATTTACTGTCCGTCTTTTTGCTCTTTTTGCTCGAGTGTCACAGATCAGCTCTGACACTCGTTTCCATCCCCCCATCCTGCCTGGGGTCTCCGCTTCACTTCATTTGTGCTCTGTCCATGGCTGTGGATGGTCAAACCCAGGCACTTGAACTCATCATGCACCTTCACAACCTCTGTTCTTGCATGTTCCTCCCACCTTCCTGTGTCTCACTTGTCTTTTCTGATCCTTGATATATTTCTGCCCTCAACCATTTGTCTCTTTGACCACTGTCTTACTGCCCTCATCCCGAGTCCCTCTACTGTACCACAGTCTCTCTCGGACCCCATCCTCATCATACTTTCTCTATTTCCGCAGACATCATGCTTCTTGTGACCTTCTCTGCCGGCCCTCTCAAATCAAGTGCTGGGCACTGAAGCAATCGGTTAATAATTTATTTAATCTCTTTGTCAATTGTCAGGAATTTATTGGCATGTTTGATTCTTGATTCATTAGTTAAAATACCCAAACACAATAATTCTGAGATCTCTCGTCCCTTGATGTTTAGCGCAGCTGGTCAGCTGTCAGTGTTTTTTTTGATCTGAGCAAACAATTGCGATGTTTTCTCTTTCTGAGCTGAGGGAACATTATTTGACAGAATGAGCGTTTCCCAACTCTTCTAGTCTGTCTTCACTGCTGTGTAGTAATTTCCTTCCTCAGACTAAACCTTGCTTTCATTTGGCTGTGACTTCAGACTACATAGCGAGTACTTCTATAGCCAGTGTTGTGCACACAGCAGGTTATTGTGGTTGTGTTTTCCTCCAACTCGCCAAGAGCTTGAAGGATTTAAAAGAGTCAAAGCAGGGGTTTCGACACCTGTCATATTCTGTGTTTCATCTGTTTTGACATCCTCGCTGTGTGGGGCTTTCCCATTTTAACCACAGCACAGCAGAGATGCTTCCCATCCAACCAATCTGCCACAGACCCAGATGTCTCTCTGCTTTATCACACTGTGTTGAACTGAACGGTCATCATGAGGCTCTGCATATCTTTCATTTGAGTCATGTCAGTCGGAGCAGGGACAGGGACAAGCAGGACTTCCAGGGACCACCGCTTGGAGACCCTGTTTTTAATAGTCTTTATTGCAAGAAAAAAAGATTATGTGAATCATTTAACTTGTATTTATTGTTTTCCTCTTGGACCACTAGTTGATGTTTTTGGTTATTTTTAGAATGAAGCCATACACACATGTACACAGAGAATAATACGCTGTATTAACATTAACCATGGCGAGCACATGGACATTCGTATCAACAGATGAAGAAGTTGAATTGCTAATTCGGTGACTGTTAAGTTGTAAACTCACACAAGTAAAACACAGCCTTGACATGTATGTGCTGTAGCAGCATTTCAGCCATCTCCATGGAGACGGGGCCCCGAGCGTTTCCAGAAAGATTCGTTTTTATCCGTCTACATGGTGACAGAGTTGGAAAGTTTTCAAAAAGTTCCACCTTGGAAACCACTATCGAAGTTGTATTTTCAATGGCTCCAAGCGTTGTTTGTGAAAACAGAGCCTCTTTATGTACCAAACAACAGCTGCTGATGCTGTTGTGCCCGGCGAGTCACAAGCAGGCTTGGTTAATGCTGCTTAAGCTCTTATCCTGCTCGATTTGAAAAGAGAATTTGGCGCATCCCAACATTGGCCCAGCAAGATTCTGCTTTCACTTTGTTGAAGGTAAAGTCTTGAGGCTTTGAGCCTCAATTAAAAAGCTTCAGCAATTTTTAAAACCTGACTCAGTGGTTGAAGATTGTTGCTAAAGGCTCATTATAATGGGGAAATGCTCCAAAATCTGATCTGTGCTTTGACATATTCTCGAACTGCTAATTCATTGGTGGAAATATATATATATCCTTTAGATTTCTGTTGGCATGTTGATAAGAGTCAAAATAAATCCAGGGCATTAAACTGCTGACAGCTCCATCCTCATGTTTGAACAGTTCCATCTGGACTGAGGTGAAGTCTGGATGTCCTGAGTTGTTCTGAGCTTGGTGGAAGAAACAGTCTGATGATAAATGGTAGAAACATACATACAGGCTTAAATGAAACAAATCCAGACATCTTTCCTTCTCAGAGGTTGGAAGTCCGTTGAAACACATGTGGCCCTTTACAGCACTAAACTCTCATTTTATTAGATTTTTTTTTTGTTTTCCTCATCAACATGATGTTCGTAGTACATTGAAAGACTGAAACATAGTACATTAACTTCTGGTTCTGTGGGTGGAGATTCCCAGGAAAATGTTGTAATGTGAATTATTATGACTGTAATTTTCATTCTGTTTTGTGTGTCTTGTTTATATATTAACTGAGCAACTTTTTGAGACTGGCACCTAAAGGGGACCTTTTCTAAAATACTTCAACTCTGTTGTCATGGAAACAGGTGAAAACAGCACTTTGTGAAACTGCTCGGGCTCCGTCTGTGTGCAGATGGTGGAAACACTGCTCACGCTCACCACGGCCATAGTAAATGTTTCTTCTGCACATGCGCCATAGATGAACAATAACAACAACAACGACGGCTTCCGGAGTGTCCGTGCGACTCCAGGGCCATATTCTCCTGGGACTTCAGAGGGGGAAAGAAACAAACTGACTCTGTGATGGTGTAGGCGGGCGAACATGACCACCCCGCTGGAGACCTGAGTAACAACTGGAACCAGATTGTAACTAATCAAACACAAAAAAATGCCGTGCTGTGTTTGAGCACTTTCCAGATGCATTACCACTCAACAATGATGACGCCTGAACCAAATCCCATGTCCCACGCTGCAGTACACAAGCAAGTGAACAGAAATGACAGCAAGGCTTCCCATTTCAGCTGGATGTAAAAACAACAGATAGATAGGGAGAATTTGTTGATAGCACAGTCGGCTAAAAACATCATTACGGTCCTGGAGAAATTCTAACAATCTCCAGAGCAACACTCCCACGCTGACAGCCCAGATTGTGTCTCAATGCTTTAAGAATTGTATTCTTTCTACACAAACACACACACACACACACAGTCTTGACATGGGCAGATTTACTCCCCAGTGAGTCACTTCCCTGATTAGCGATGTGCCATTCTTTGTTTATAACCTGTGAATTGTGGCATGTGTCAAACTGTCAGCCACGTTTAATTTACCTGAGTGATGCATCGCTTTAAGAGAGAATATGGAAGGCGGGAGAGCTGCAGCACGACGTGTGACCACTTCCTGTGTGAACTGTGACACTGGCTCAGAGGACGCAGGCAGCGACAGGTTTGCAGATGCAGTGTGGCGACTGGTGCTGCACTGTCAGATCTCAGGTCAAATAAGAAATCAGGCGCACGCACTGCTCGCACTGCGTGTGAGCTGATACTCCAGTCGCACGCAATCCAAATCTGGATAAAGCAGGTCTGGTATGAATGGATGCTGTGTAACGGCCTTCCAACAAATAGACCACCGACTAGAGCCGCTCCATATCGGGCACGTTTTTCACAATCTCACTGTAAACATTTGAAATATTCTCGTTAAATAAGAGTGAATGACCTGCACTATACTGTCTTCATGCTCTGCATGTCAGTGTATTTGATCCTACAGTGAATCTCAGGACAGAAGTCAGAAACACGGAAATCATCACAGTCAACAAACGGCTCCTCCTCTGAACTGCTGGAAACTGCAGATGTGCAGGTGATGGTGCGACTTCAGTTAGAACAGAGAGCAAATGTGGCACAGACATCTTATGCTAGTTTTTTCAACACAAGTCTTATTTGGCTCACTGTGCTTAAGTCATTTAAACTACAGCACTTCCACAGAATTACACCGTCTCCCTGGACAAAGCCAGTCTAATGCAGGACACGATGCTGTACAAATGCCAGATAGCTACGCATCCTCCTTATAGCACGCCTTTCTGATGTTGTCAATGCACAAAATCATTTGTGTATTTGGATTCTTTTTCTCAATACAGGCTCTAAAACACAGTACTGCTCTTAGCTCTGGCAGTCAAGTTAAAAAAACCCCCAAACTTCTGCTAAGTTCTCTACCACTCCTTTCTCTGTAACCAAAATAGGAAGTTAAGTATTTTAAACATCATCAATGAAGGCAGTTCAATAACTGCGTTCGATTTGAAATGAAACTCTTTGCTGCGTGTGGATTAACACGTCCCTGCAGCGTACGGCAGATCCAGATCTCATTAGCTCATTGTGGTGACGAGCTGCGCTATCTTCTCAGAGTGGGCCGGATTAGAGGTTTAGCATGTGAAACCAGCCTGATTGTGGGTGCAGATTAATACGTAAAGTCTTGGGTTGGCGTGGCAGCGAATAACAGTGAAGATGTGCCTTTACGCCGATGAAGCAATTACGTACTAATAGTCCTGTGCTGACTACTGAGAGGTTGGACATTCAATATTTTACTTTCTCTCGGCTTTGACCCTAAAATCCCAGGTGAAGGGAAGGTGTCTGCTGAGGTTTATTTTCACCGCGATCTGCATCAGAGGCAGTGCATATGTTGGTTGTAGTATTTTCTCAACCATTGATGCTTTTTTTTTTTCTCAGTATAACTGGGTATCATTTGACTTTACTGTGCAGCAGAAGTTCCTGTTCACCTTGTAAGTGTGCAAGATTTTCAGGTTTTTAGCCGTTTTCATACAATTTAATGTCTTTTCTAACACTGAAACAATGTACATCACAGAAAGTGGTTTGTCTTTGTTCTTTTACTGCTTGTTTCTTGGATCTATTTAGATGGAAAAAGTGTGATATAAATTGTGAAAAGCTCATTATTTTATAGCGACTGCAGACAAATATTTATCTGTTGCCTCAGGCTCAGTGATTTCTCAGACATTAAAGCGTCCTCCGCTTTGCCACAGGGCAGTCTTTTTTTTTTTTCTCTCTCTCTCTTCCCAGTCTGACGAAATGTCAGGTTGCCCCGGCTCTAATTGCCCTCCATTCATTCTGAGCACACGCAGAGAAAAGGTCCCTGCAGGTCATAAACAGTGTGACAGGTGTGTAAGCAAATGAAATCCCTCCGGGAACGCAAGGTTGACTCAAGGTTTGTGCAAATAATAGTGGGGGAGGAGGACGAGCATGTTCCCCTCATCCCTCTGTAATCCCTGCAGATCAAGAGGCGGATGCTGGCGTGATGGCAGCCATACATTCAGCCATACATTCAGACTTCGCTCCTCTCTCGACCCTCTCTGCGTCACAGCCGGGAGATGATTGAGTTAGTTCTGACCATGTGATGGATGTTGGAGTCTGAGGAGCAGGGTCCTGCTGATCGCTCCAGCGGGAATGTGTCAGATCACAGATATGATGGGAGGTTCGTTCTTCTCTGGGATATCCTCTAATTATCACTAACAGGCTACATTTGGCTTTCCAATGGAACAAGGGGGTCATTCTGGAATCCATTCCATTTGGGCTAAAGAGGTTGTTTTTCTTAAATGTGTATCTGTAGTTGTTATCAGCAAGTAGCTAAAGATTAGTGTTATTAATATTTTGAGTGTCTGAGCTCCATGATGAGCTGCATGCCTGAGCTCCAGGACTGTCGAAGACTGAACCGTTAGCTGATAGGGACAGCTTTTGAAATGAGATGATGTGGTTAATGTCACCGATCCAGATTGGATATGATGATATGATCATTTTAGGAAGTGAATTGAGGCACTTTGAGGAAACATTTGGCTTCTCGGCTGAGTGCTGCAAAGATAAATCGGAAAGGAACTGTCATATCTCCCTTTCCTCCTTCCTTCCTTGACATCCTGTTCTCCTTCCTGACACACTGAAACCTGCTTCACATTCAGTCAGAGACATACGAGTATTAATGGTTAGAATAAGACGTTTTGGTTGAAGGTCAGATCTGACGGTTTTCTACTGTTCCAGCAGATTCTTTATTTCCAGCTGTTTTGGCTCAGCGGCTCAATAAATCATTTAATTGGACGTTCTTGTCTCTTAGAAACATCAGAACTACAGCTGCACGATGCATCACATCTGAAACAGCTCTCCAAATCCCACATTATCTTCTACAAAAGTGTTTGTATTCATCATAAATTATATCGTGATCGCAGTACTCGTCTCATATTGTGCAGCCTACTTTCAAAAAGAGCTTTTACAGCCTTTCGGAACATGAGAAACACTCACATGTGGATACTGATGGTTTTTCTACTTTAATGTATGTGAATTAGGTTTCATTCGGAGCACAAGCGGCCTCCTCTCTTTGATACCAGCTGATGAAAACCTTGCTTTTCAACCACAGTGACGCCGCTCATCAAAGGCTACAATAGAATAAGGCCTTTTCATCCACTTTTGAAAACAGACGGTTTCCATGTGTTGCTTTGTGTTGCAGCAGTTTGTAGAGCGTTAGCGGCGTTTTGTTTAGCTCCTGACAGTATTTGACGGATGGCGGTGGATTGATCATTCATTTTATTGGAGAAACCTTCTAACCAGGATGCTGTTCTTATCATTTCACGTCTCAGCAGAGCGACTGGCGAAGGCAGAAGCACCCCGCTTTCCTGCTGTCGCCTTTCCTTCTCTCACACACACACGCGCACACACACTCCTCCACACCGGGCCTCGGCGAGGTTATTAAGTGTTTGATGTGGTTTGGTTTCAGCGCGGCTCCATGGAGAGCGGCTCGGCCTGCGCCGCTCCCCTAACAGATCATGGGGAAAACCTGCCGCCAGGAGGATGAAATACGTACAGGACAGGAGAGAAGAGCCTCAAGTAATTTAACACCACACGTTTCAGCCTGGGTGTGAGGTGTAACGCGATGCTGCCTGGAATCTCCACCGCCGTTTATTATCAAGTTGGCCATCGGAGCACTTTGTCTCCAACCCCGAGCTTTGCTCTGGGAGTTTGGGATTGCCGTGGCAGGCCTGGCATGCTCAGTGAGGGAAGACAAAATGACACGAAATCAGCCAAGAGAATCGGTCAGGGCCTTTCTGTGTTGGATTTAATACTGCAGACTGCACAAACTTACCCAACAAGTCTTTAAATGTCGAAGCTAAAGGAGACCAAAAAAGTCAGTTTTTTTTTTCATTGTTCACGTGACGTTTAATTTCTGCATTTTAGTTTCAGAAAACTTTCACGTTTTCATGGCAACGCTCTGAAAACGATGTCCGTTTACACAGGTTTGGCAGATACTCTGAAAACAGTGCAGTTTTCCTTCAGGGCCACTAGTTGGCAGTATTTTTATGTAACAAAACCACAGACGTCTACATTCAGACGACGCTGTAAATATCAAATCTCCTTTAAACTGTCTCTCCTCGTTCTTTTGGCCCACTCAGAATCTATATGTCAGAGAAAAAAAGCTGTCTCCATATGTGATCCAGGTGATGGTGTATTGAATGTAAGTTCAAGAGTGAAGGCGCACACACACACACACACACACACACACACACACACACACACACACACTGCATTCATTGTTATGAATGAATCCTTCTGCATAATGATTGACTATGACTGTCATAAACAGTTCAGTACCAGCGTCTCACTTTTAACACCTAGATGAAGACTGAACATTTAAAAAAAAAGTTCCACTTTGTTGTTGGTTTTGGAATCATTATCATGTGAATGGAAACCAAAACACGACAAAAGTTTTCTGTTTTGGTTTTTTCACTTGAAATTGTTGAGTAAAGTTGAGTCTTGTTCCCGTTTACATGACAACATTTTTGCCATTGTTGTTTTTTTTGCCATGTTTTGTTTTTCTGACAAATCAACACTAAGAGCTTTGCTGTAAGAAGGAACGACCGCATTGTCTCTGAAGGTACTGAAGGGCAGTAACTTTGAATATGATTTATATTTTGTCTACATCAGTGATGGACTGACCACTTTTTAAAAGACGAGTAGACAGTGTTCTGTTTCAGTCTGGTGTTTCCTTTGAAGTCCTGCAGCTTTCCGCTCCGGTGCTCTTTTTAACCAAACCTGACTACTGAAGGGGATTTCTAGTGTTTGCACATGGCTGACACTGGAAGTTTATATGAGAGAAAATGGCACTGTGGTCTTTCTAGAGACCTCAAGGTACTTGAGACTCAGCAGGGAGACGTTTGTCCAAGAACATCTGAAGAGCACTCGAGGATCCCCATGGTATCTGAGCTCTAACCTGAATTCAGAAGTGAGTGAATTACAGTTAAGACATGCCTCACACATGAGGAAAAACCTAGATGCTGGTTCCCACAGGTGAAAGGGCAGACGTTGAACCGAACAGCCACTCAGTTGGAGACGCGAATGTGGCATAACCACGGGATATTGAGTCATTTCAGATACTCTGCTGACTGTTCACACACATTCCTCACCACACGAGTGTGATGGTTCGCAGACTCTGTCAGCAGTGAAGCTAACACCACTAGCGTGGCGGGCTACTGCTAGTCACAGCATGTGCAGCTGACCCGCCGCTGCTGGGATCCATCTATATCTGGTTGAAGCAATGCTGTCATCTCTCTAACTCCAATGCCTGGAGGCGCTCCTCTACAACACAAAGTGTGGGGCTAAAGACTGAAGATGCACAGGCATGCAGAGGTCTTTGTATGCCTATGTTTAGAGAGGTCTTTTTTTCTCTGTCGTAAGAGACAGAGTTTTGGCAGCCAGTGCCAGCTGCTGACGGAGGCATAAATCAACAATTTCCATCTGCACCCAGCCCTGACAAAACCACACACTGTCTAGGAAACGTAATACCGGAGGACGGGAGTGTGATAAAAGACATGACTAATTCCACAAATATCTGCAGGCTGCCGATCTGGGGTGGAGATCACAAAAGATTCAACAAGAGGATTCAGGAAACATCACAGAGCTGGTGCATCAATCAGTGTCTCCATTATGGTTTGCCAGTGCAAGAATTCCAAGTCATAAATGACTGCAGAAACATCTCTTCTTGTTGGATAAGATCTGCTGCGCTTCTGTACAGTGAATATCCTGGAGCCGAACTCTCACACTATCTCCCTGTTACCTATGTGGCCATATCGAAGCTGTCAGATCATGAAAGGTGAACGCTCCTTTTTAATTGCAGCTGTGGTAGCCCTGAGGAAACCGCAGGCCTCTATTGTGTCCCTGCTAATAGAGTAAAAACTGGCAGCCCGGCATGCTGTGTGACTCTCCCTCCCTCTCATCAACACTTGCATCACCAAGGAGAAGACACAGAGATGTGAGCATGTGTGGGTGGGCTGGAAAAAAATGCTGGACAACAGGAAGGGAAGGAATCCACACACTGAAGCAGTTTTATTCTGCATTCCTGGGTCTGAACACACATGAGGGACTGAAGCCCCTTTATCTGCAGCTTAGCTGTGGCATGAACTCCCTCACACATGGGTGCTAAGGCCGGGAATTAGCGGTAATGTTCTGTTGTGAAACGCCATTAACTCGTGTGGGTGAGAATTAAGAACTGAGGGTGTTTGCTTAAAAGCAAAAACAGTCAATTGGCTCATTAGGAGCCCACCGAGAAGAGCTCGACGACAGGGTGCCACAGTGGAAACAGATGGTAGAGTGATGCATTGTCCTGAATGGTTTGCCCCAACCTGGCCCAGAGATTCTACTGCAGTGCAGAGTAATGGAGCTTCTTACAGAGTGGGGATGGGATCGTTGCACAAAGTCAACCAGCAGGCACCCACTTATATCTGACCTCGTCTGGCACTCTGCTGCTCTCTGCAGACAGGCAGCCTGCAGGCCACAAGCAGCGCATCCTCTCAAGTCTCTAGTTTGCAAAAATTGATCATTAAAAAAAAAAAATTCAGTTTATCCACATTTGTGCCTAATTTCAGCTGTGCATTCAATAAGGAATAATCATACCCAAATACATCATCTGATATTTAAATCGTGTGGGGTGAGAAAGTGGCCGAACACAGTATTTGGCTGATCATGCCAGCTTCAGTAGCGGTCAGAGTTTTGTTTCCACCATCAAGTAGCGGCAGCTTTTTCAGTGTAAAGTGGAAGTTAAAGTTGAGCGCTGTCATGTGGCAGTGGGGGGAGGCAATATTCAGAGTTCAAAATTAATATCCTGTTACTGCCACAAAGTCGGATTTTGGGTCGAGCTCTAGAAAACGCATTGCTTTCAAGTTGTCTTTTCAGACAATGATGGTTATTTACACGGCAACGGCAGAAACACTGACACTGACTTTCACTGTTTCCATAGAGTTGGAGCATTTTCAGCATCAATGTCATATTAAACTGTCATGCTGGAAACTTTACTTTTGTCATGATTTCCTTTTGGATCTCATAACATCTCTCTCCTGTAAAGCCATACTGCTGAACTTCATGGAGAATGTGCTTTGAAGTCATCTTGCTGAACCAGATTTTGTTTGGATCACACCAGATTTTGCTCCCAAACATCTCAAAGCAATTGAATCAGATCAGCTGGGCTTGGATTTGTCTTTGAAGGCGTCTCATTGCTAATAAGGCGACTCCATCATTCAGCTGCAAGATACATTGATAAAACCAGCAGCCTGATTTAATTATTTTAAGATTATCTTGCCTTTGCTTGTATTGTAACTGCCTCAGTTTAATCAGATCTTCTTATTTCTGTTTTTTGTTCAATCCAGGCCTCATGGAGCTGGGGACTCGACACCTACTGTGTACCAGGAGCTCGATCCATGCCCGGTTCCCAGCAGGCATCCGTAAAGGCTGGAACCTTGATTGCCCTTCAGCTCCTTCTATCCCACCCCCTCCCCTGACTTGCCCTCGTGTGATACTCTCCTCTCCGCCTGTGGCCTGCAACATGATCGGCAAGCTGAAGCAGAACTTGCTGGTGGCCTGTCTGGTCATCAGCTCCGTCACCGTCTTCTACCTGGGCCGCCACGCCATGGTGCCATCATCGCATCGAGGAGCGCAGCCAGCCCGGGGCATCCTCCTGCTGCTCGGCGCTGGGGGGAAGCATGCGGACCACTTTACGGACCGGTCAGAACCTCAGCACGCCATTGTTTACAACAAAGACAGCCGCTGATTTTCATCGGCGGGTGCCCCGCAGTGGGACCACGCTGATGCGAGCCATGCTGGACGCCCTCCAGAGGTGCGCTGTGTGAAGAGACCCGCGTAATCCCGCGTATCCTTGCCATGAAGCAGATGTGGAGCCGCTCGGGCCGGGAGAAGATGCGCTTGGACGAGGCCGGGGTGACCGATGAGGTGCTGGACGCCGCCATGCAGGCCTTCCTGCTGGAAATCATCGTCAAGCACGGCGAACCCGCCAACTTCCTCTGCAACAAGGACCCTTTTGCGCTGAAGTCGCTGTCTTACCTGGCAAAGATCTTTCCTCGTGCCAAGTTTGTGCTCATGATTCGCGATGGCCGGGCTTCTGTCCACTCCATGATCTCTCGGAAGGTGACCATCGCCGGCTTTGACTTGGGCAGCTACCGGGACTGCCTGACCAAGTGGAATCGGGCAATAGAGACCATGTACACTCAGTGCCTGGAGGCAGCAGACAAATGTTTACCTGTGCACTATGAACAGCTGGTTCTCCATCCTGAGAAATGGATGAGGACTCTGCTGAAGTTCCTGGACGTTCCTTGGGACGATGCTGTCCTCCATCATGAGGAGCTCATCGGTAAAGCTGGAGGAGTCTCCCTCTCAAAGTAAGTCAAGCTCACAACTGGATACACAAACTCAATTCTCTTTCCCTTCTGTCACTTCAAGCCTTGGTTACATTTTTTACACATCATGAATGCCATTGTTACTCTCTTTAATCGTCTTTTGTTGATGTGTGTGGGAGAGACTTGCCCATGTTGAGACTCAACTCTTTAATTTTGGGAGTAATTACAACGCAGGCTGGTGACATGTTTCAGAAATACACTCCTGCTCGAACCGAAGTGGCTCCATTGTGTGCTGCTTGTTTCTTGTTCTATTCAAGTCAAGTACACCCGCTTGAAAAATGCTGCTTGTGGCTTGTAATGTAATGTTAGTCTACGGGTGCTGTTCTCTGCTTGTGTTTCTGAATCATTCTCTGAATCATTCTTCATCTCTGCCTCCTCTGGGACATGTCGGACACTCAACCCATTAGGAATGCAGTTTCTGGAACATGTCGTCCGTCTCTGCGATGACACACAGAGTGTGCATGTGGCACAGGCCTCCCTTTCACCACATACAGCTGCAGATTGGTTAAATAGCTGAGATTACAGCGGGAGAATAAATATTTGCTGTTGTAAGGAGTGTGTGTCAGGCCCACAAGCTCCACATGGTGAGCCAGGCCCCTTGTACTTAACATTTCCAGTGCAGCAGAAATGAGCTCAGGCATGTCCTCGTGTACTTAGCCTGTGACTGCTCAGCCTGAAGGGGAGAGAAAGTATGGATCGCCTATTGACCTGGAGAAAAATGACAGGTAGGTAAGCAGTGCGTCAGGCTGCAGTGAAGTATCACTTTCCTCATAGTATGACTTCCCGTAGAGGTAAAACCCAAGCTTGCACTTCTGGCCTTGAAACGGATCCTTCCCGTGTTTATACAAAGCCCCCAGTCCCCCCATCAATAGGTTTCACTCGGACATGAAACATCCTGCAGCTGCACACAGTGGGGAAGCCACTCATTAGAGGAACTCATGAGATGATGGCAGTAATGCTTTACTGGGGGGGGGCGGCTTCTCCTGATGGCGTCAGCCTTGTTTGGCTTTCAATGATTCGGGTGGTTGGAAGCTGTTGAAGAAACAGTGGAGGGCCGAAACCCCATTTCCCCATTCCACCGGCCCCCACCCCCGCCAGCCCCTCTACCACCTTCTTCCTGCCACGTAGCAGCAGAATACACTTCATATCCTCTGGAGACACTGGGGCCACATTCTCTGTTATTGTGTGCGGTGAAACGCTCCTGGTTTTC
Source organism: Salarias fasciatus (assembly GCF_902148845.1). Lineage (NCBI taxonomy): Eukaryota > Metazoa > Chordata > Actinopteri > Blenniiformes > Blenniidae > Salarias > Salarias fasciatus. The sequence continues at coordinate 31,919,207 of NC_043758.1, read as the reverse complement.
ATTAAAGAGCTGTGCATCCATGCAGCAGTCTGATGACTTCACCCCGCTGCCTCTCCAGAAAAAGGAAAAAAGAGTTGGAGGCAGCTCAAAAATGTGACTTCCGTTTTATTTTGTGACATTTGGTGATTTTATCAGCAAAGACCGTAGAACAGGTATTTATTTATTTATTTTAAAATTACAGTTATGCTTAATGAACTAGGTTTTTGTGGATCAATTGAATGCTTAAATGACAGCAGATCCTCCTTTCAGTAGATGTTCATGTAGATGGTGTTTATTTCATGAACATACCAATGATAAATGTTAGTATTGCTGTCAAATTGGTTTCAGTCAATATAAAAAAATGAATTAATCACAATTCCTAATTTTGTTTTGCTGACACCTGTTTTTTCCCCCCCAAAAAAAAATAATTATACTCTCCAACTTATTTTTCCTTTAAGGAATAAACCAAACCAATATGGCACATCTGGACCAGCACCAGTGTCTGATGGTAGCCACATAGGTTGCTTAACTTGCCACTAATGGGAGCTGTGGAGCATTCTAGGGAATGGAAAAGCAGGAACCATGAGGCTGTGTCAGAATAAAAGTAGACATTAGATCAGAAATACCTTTTATTGTTTTGTTTTTTTTTTTATTCTGTGTTACTTTGGAAAGGCCAGGACATGATCTACAAAAAATCATAAATATTGTAGGTATATTTATAACCAAGCAACATTTTCACTTGAAATCGTTGTGTAAATGGAAATGCAATAATTATTTGGCATGACCAATTGATGAATTTGTCACTTTATAATGAACCTGACCAGGATTTGTGTTTATTTATTTAGAAGAGGAAACTTTTGGTCACATGACAGACGCAGTCTTGGAACGTTCCTGGATTTGACACCACATGTTAGATCAATCACATCATGACTTAAATTAGGATTTACCATCAGGAACATTAAACACAGTTTTAGCCAAAGGCTTTCATTGCTGCATTTCACAATGGGGCACATTCACTGTCAACTGAAATGTGAAACGGGAGCTGTTGAACACCTGAGACGATGTAGAGGATGTGCAGTGCCTGAATGGAGGACTCTGAAAACACAGAGAAGCTTGACAGCAGCTAACCTCTATCCGCAGCTGCAGTGGTGAATAATTCATCCTGGTAGACGTATGTTTTTTCAGGCCTCCTCTGCTGACGTCAGAGAGCTGGGATCCTCTGCACTGAAGAGCACAGACCTTAACCTGCACGCTGCGGCTGAAGGACTCTCTGGAGTCGGGGAGCTGTCCGTCACCCCAGCAGCAGGGGAGCTGAGACGCAGTGTTTCATGCGTCATTGCAAGTGGTCGACCTCTTATGGTTTATGAATTGAACTCTGACCTGGGAAAAGCTGTCACGTCTTAGTTTTTATGGTTGGATCAGATTGTAAGATTAACCAGACACCCTGAGGAGCTGTGAATTGAAACCACGTGTGTCGAAGAGTCTGTTGATCTCTCTGATTGTGTTACAATATTCATTTCAATCTTGAGTACCGGCCACATTGGTGATGTTGCCGGTGTTAAACGGGCATTGTTTCCAGTACACTGTTGTGTAAACAGGACTGTTTCCTGCAAAGAAAATGTGAAAATGATGCGTTTTCATTGAAACGTTGTCATGACAGGGCCTAAGTGTTGATCACACAGTTGCTTTTATAATGAATCGTTGAAAATAACACAAGCAGAAGTGGCAGCCAGACAAGTTTCCTTAGTCTGAGCGAAGCCTTAAAACATGTTCAGAAGCTCTTCAGGTTAAAGCCCAGATACCATGGAGACTCCAGTGCTCTTCAGATGTTCTGGTACAAAGTCACTCTGCTGAGTCTTAAAAAGTACCTTCTTCAGAAAGGCCACATGCCGTTGTCTCTCATAAACACTTCCGCTATCAGCCATGTGCAAACACTGGAAATCAGTTTGGTTAAACAGAGCACCGGAGTGGAAAGCTGCAGGGCTTGAAACACAACAAACGTCTGTGCAGAGAAGCAGAGTGAAGAGAGCTCTTTGGGCTCCTCATGCAGATCTGTGGTCATTTAGTGCTCACACTGCTCCTGCACTAATTGATTCCCATCAAGTATTAATGAACAGGGACCTGAAGCAGAGCAGGGAGGCCTGTCTCTGTCCTGTTCATGGTTAATAAGCACAATCAGAAATGGAGTATGACAGCTGCAAGTACAACAGCCTAAAATGGATTCACCATCTTCATTACTTCTCGCTGAAAGAGGCCATATTATGTACTTCTATCTTATTCTGCTTTGTGCAAGTGTTCAGTTTATCTCAGTTCTTCACATGTGTGAGAATAGCAAGATAATGAGGCTGGAGGCAGGTTGAAAACTTCAGACTACGAAGAAGATTGAGGATGTGGACTTACAGGAAGTCATCAGTCTCTTTCTCATCTTTGTCCTGATGGATGATGCATCTGTCTGCAAACCGTAGATATCATTCAGACTGAATCAGGATGTCTCTTTAATGATGGGCCAATGAATCGACACTGATAATCAGCATTTTGATGCATATTGGCATCAGCCCTTTTTTTTTTTTTTTAATCTGACGGCCAATAAGAGATCAATATGAAACAGGTTTGTTTTGGCTCATATGCAGCCTTTTCTCTGTCTGGAGTCGCTGCTCAGCCATCAGCATTGTCCCAACAGTTGTGGAACTTGCCAGAACAAATTCAACTGAGCAACATTTCACTTTTAAAACACAAAACAAAAACACTAATTGTTTCAATACTAACAGGCAGATATTTCAGTTCGTCGCGTAAAGACAAACCATGATCAAAACTGTGCCGTTTGCTTACAAAAGTCAAGCAAGTATGTAGCTACAAAAGCCTGAGAGACTTTTTACAAGTCAAACCTTTGACACTAATATTTTCATTTTTTACTTCAAATGAATATCGGTTATCGGCCTCCTCTTTATATTGTTGCCTTCATTTTCAACTTGAACTTTATGAGGCATAGTCATGGTCATAAAGTTTCAAGGAACTGTTTTACAGTATTTGTTGTTTTTTTTACCTTAAAGGTGCTGTAGGCTGGATTCAGCATCTCTGCCATGTTGCTTAGGTTTACCTAAGCAACATGGCGATTTGACCCATCTAAGATGGTGATTTGAAACCCAGAACAGCCAATCCTGTCCTGTTTTCTCTGACATCACGCCCTTACACAAGTTAAGCCCCTCCCACAAGAACATGCGATTAACGCCCCTCGACCAATCACGGTTAGAACCTCAGGGGCTCTTCTGATTGGTCAAAGATACCTGGAGCTGTCGAGATTACTTTTCAGCTCAGAACAGAGACAGATGGAAACGCTGCACCCTCATGGTAGTGCAGTTATGCTACACTCCTAAAGGATTATCAATGGATACTCTAACATTTAATCCAAAGAAAACACAGAAGAATTAGCATTGACTAGCAAAATCCTGCCTACAGCACCTTGAATATTGGTCCAGTTTTAATCAGAGCTCAGAGTGCATCCCATTTGCTGCAGGTTTGAACTCCTACAGAGGAGTCAGAGGAGTTTTTGCTTTGCTTGCTTATCTCCCACTTCCAAAGCCACTCACCTGCTGTTACCACCTTTTTTGCATCAATGCGTCTCCCAGTTTGCAGTGATGCATTACCCTAACTCCAGAGGATGCTCATAGACTTTTTCTTTTATGTCTTTCCTCTGAGTTCTGCTGTTCTTTTATCTGGATGTTGTCATTGAAGCAGAAATACTAATGAGCCAGAGACTGGGCCTTGCTCTCAGATCTGTGTTTATATCACAATCACTGAAGCCCTATTTATAGGACTTTCTAGTAAAAACTGTACTCTTTTGAAGCATCTACACTGCATCATTCACACATCTGCACTGCAAATCTCTGCAAATGCTGCATTTTACAGCTGTTGTCATACATATAGGAACATTTGCCACACAGTCATCGGCATATATGGAGACACATTTTCTGACTGATCCATGATGGTGGAAGACTCATTGAGGGATGTGTGTGACTAGTTGGCAAAATGATTACAGTGTCGGCTTCTTTGCTAGCTGGCACCGATAATATCAGTCAGTCGGTGTGATACATGCACAAGTCAATGACTACCTGTTGTCCTCCACTCGTCTGAGCTACAGAACCATCAGGCAGCGGCGTTCAATGAATAAGCCACTTCAAAATGTCATAAAGAGAAATGAAGAGATGTTGAGGGATTTCATGCAAAATTGCTGCAGATTTTCTATTCTTTTATAAAAACAAGCCATGCTGAAAGCTCGCTGGATGTTTTTTTTTTTTTTTTTTTTAATTTATCTCGAATAAGTGCTTTTTCCATCCTGTCTGGGAATATAATGCAACTTATCACAATGACTTCCTTGTTGAAGATGAAGGGTTATATTTAATGAGAATACATTGTGCTGCTTTGTGATTCGTACTGCAGCAGAAATCATAGTCCAGTGGACGTTGGAAGGTTATGATTAACGGCTTGGAAAGACTTCATGAGACGACGAGCACCAGTTGGATTCTGTAAAATGAGATCTATCATATCACATGAAGTGTTTTTTTTCTGTTGCCTTCAGCCAGTTAAATTTTGTCCATGGTCATTGATGTGACTTGAAAGTACCAGTAGTTATTCTAATAATAAATCGGTGCATCACTGCTGCTGATAATTTGTAATATGAAAATGTTTTGATGCTTTACGCTGTGTGTACAGGCTTTGTTCCAGCATCGCAAGTCTCTTCTAATAGGTTCTGATACGATTTGGTGAAAGTGGAGGCCAGCCACAAGTAGCCTTCAGGGCAGCACAACTACCTTTTACCATCATAAACATTTTGCCCCACCTCCTCTCAAGTACTTCGCCCACAGTGCATTAAAGTCAACCCCCCTGACACCTGGCAGAGAAAGCCTCTCGCCCACTCCAACCACCATCACTCCGCGCTCCCCACCAACGTGCATCCCCGGGTCTCTATCTCCATGAAGATCTCAGTCAGCGGGCTGGCAGGCCCCACAGCGGGACCTCGCCTCGGCATTAACATCAATTACCTGGCCTTGATTTAGTGGAGGCCCTGCTTAACTGAGAGACTCGCTCCATTACTTATCCCAGAGCTGGGAGCCGCGCTCCATCCGTTCCACCATCTTTGATGTCTCTATCAGACTCTCCCATCGGCCGTGGGTGATACAGAACACCACCTTGGGTGGAGGGGGCCCCGGCGATGAATAATTGACGAGCTGGAGGCCATTAGGAGCTCCAGTCTGAAGGGAAGTGGTCATGTGACGGGCTGAAAGGTTTTTTGTCACGTCTCATTTAAAAAACCACGAAGAGGAGTGGGCGTGCAACACTTGTTCATTAGCGGGAGTGCGAATGATTTAAGATGGCTATGAAATGTAAATCAAACAGACAGATATTAAATCTCTGAATCGTCTACTTCACTTTAGCGAGCAGGCCTGAGACTTACATGAACGATAACAACAGCGGCATTATAACCGCCTGCCTCACGGTGGAGAAAACCCTCTTTACAGCCTCGTGCACAGCAAACTCTGAGTTCACTTCTGCAGCAGCTCGCCTGTTGAATCAGACCACAGAACAGCCTCCACTCCCCACATGCACGGCCACGACTCTCTTGTCTGTTTGTTTTTTCTTCATGGACCACTTTTGAATGAAAATGACCGCAGCAGACCAGAAACTGCCCACAAGAGCTGCATTTTTAAAGGTCCTCTGACCCAGACGTCTAGCCATCAGTCCAGTTCCTGTTAGACTCTCTCAGGTCCTGAACTGGTTCATTTTTCTGTTTCTAACGCTCAGCTTTGAAGGCAAAGTGTTTGCAAAATGCGAATGAAATGTGATTAAAATAGTTTGAGTTAAGCATTTTGTTCCAAACAAAAAATAAAAGATAAGCACACACATTTCAGCCGATAAAGAAACTAAACAGATGTTCTACTGTGTTCAAGTGCAAAGTGATGTGGTGGTCATATATATATGGTATCAGAGGGAAAAAAATGACAGTTTGCTGCAAAAACCAGAATCCTCCAGGGTTTTTTTTTACAGTCCCAAGGACCGGTTCACTTTGTCAATGTCTGGTTTGATTTATAACAAATCCAGGCCGCTCCGCCAGTAAACACTGAATGGACGGTTGACTTTTCTTTTAGTGACACGCAACTGTTGAAAGGAGTGAAATCAACAGCTGTGGTAACTGTTAGTTCAGCAACCTGCTTCAAAAAGTTTTGATTTGAAACATTCCCTGTTTATTCTGTCGTCTGTTCAGACGGATGCGGTGACAGAGGAGGCTGTCCTTTTGTATTTGTACTTTCTCATGCACTGTGCATGATTATAGTCTTTTGCAAAATGTAAGTTGTTCCAGATAATATCATAACACTAAATTTCCGATACATTGTTCCATCCCTGAAAGTCCTAACGAGTACCGTACCTCCTGGATGATATGTGGAACTGGAATATAAGTGGCATCTATCAAAAATATATCATGAAGAGGAAAGAAACTGAAAGTCTCACTGGTGTATAAGAACATTTATCCTCCATGTCCAGCTGGAAGGCCATCAGCTGCTGTTCGAATTTCTTCCTCAGTTTTTAAATGAGTATCCTTTGTTTTTTTTTGTTTTTTTTATCGCACTAAAACCACTTTCCCACGGAAACTAGGATGTCGACCAGTTAACAATCGGCAATGACTTCTTTCCTACTGCCTGCAGACCGAGTCTAATCGCCTGCAGGCAAGTGAGTGGTTGCGTTTTCCCTCTCTGATGGTGTCCCACGTTGATGACATCATCAGTGCGACGGAGCACCGAGGGTAAACAATGGAACGGAGCACAGTCTCTGTTACCTGTAGACGAACCTCCTCTTCCCCACGGATCAAGAGAAGCTCTCTGATCTCGCTATCTTGCCAATGTTGGGTCATCTTACCGAAGGATATCTCACACTGTTTTCAAAAACAATAAGCACGCTAATGTAGGCACGCTACATCGGCGTCATCAGGTAAATTACCGCGTTGACCCAGGTCTGCCTTTCACACTGAAGCTGATCGGAGGCGAGCTGATTGACACCCGCGTTGCTTGCAGGGTCGATCGACCTGGGTCGAAATGCCGTTTAAACCCTTTCCCACTGCCATGAGGAGCTGATTATTGGAGGGTTTAAGCGGGTTTTTTGGCCAGTGGGAAAGGGTTAAAGGTTTCCCACAATCTCAACTCTTTCTGCTCCTGCAGAGTGTGGAAGAACTTGCAGACTCTACACACTTTATTCCTTTAAGGCAGGAAGGCTGACTGCCCCTCCACCATGTGGCTGTAGTTTGGTACTAATGATATTTTATTGATTAGACAATGAGGTCCACGCTTTATCTGTCAGGACCGCTAAACAAGGAAGTGACTCATTTGTGAAGTGTGACACACTGGTATATTTTAGTGCGTGCGTGTGTGTGTGAGACGGTAGTAAAGCCGTGCTGCATTCACCACGCTCCGTCTTTATCCGTTTATGCACTACGTCAACACTTAGCAGCCTCCCGGGTCTTGATGGAGCTGCCTGAAGTGATTCCCCAGCCATTTGTTGCAGAGTGGATGTTTGGATCGGGGCCCACCTCTCAGAAACCATCTCCACCGTCCTCCTGAGAAGACAAAACCAGCTCAGTCTATTAATCTTGCAGGAGGCTATACCCATACAGTGTAAAGATTCAATTGCAAAGTAAATGGATTAGAGCAAAGTGAATTGCCATATTGAAGTATAGAGTCTGAGAGGAGACACAGGGATGGTAGGCTCGGTTTCAGATGGTAAACGGGCGTGTATGGTGGAACAGAGAGACCTGAACGAACCTGTAACATCAAGCGGGGCGAAAACGGAGTGGCTTTTGGCTGCACTGCGCCACAAGAGCCTTTTATCTGAGCATGAATGAGATGCTGGTCACCGGAGTGGCCTGGCCAGGATCAAAACCCAGTCATGCTCATTGACTCTGTGGTATTTGTGTTTCTCTGTGACGGACTGGGAACTTTGTTGACCTTAATAATCAGCAGAGATCTGAGGTCTGAGTGGACCCAACTGGATTTTAACTTCCAAAACTCAAAAGAATTTAATGTTTAGAGCTGGGTAGGTTGACACATTGATTAATGTAGTCAATAATTGTATTGCATTTTAACACCATTAATTTAAAGCTCTGAATACGCATATTAACAGGAGAGGTTGGGATATCGAGCATCTCGACCAATGAGGGCATTTGAAGGGCGGGACTTAAATGGCTGTAGAGCTCATAAACAACAATATAAAAAGGATGGCAGTTTTACAATGTGTGATGTCAGACATATGATCCGTGGGCCAAACTCGGGACGCCAAAGGGTCGAGTCTGGCTTGTGTGATGCCTGTGCAAATACTTGAGCCATTGTTACATTTTTAGCTGCAGCAGGATTTAAAAAGACACCTTAACACCAGGAGACAAAGTCTAAAATTGGCAAGGTGTTGAAATTCTACTTATTGTGATGATATTACATTTTCATGTATATATTCTATTCATTCGCACAAAAACACTTGGAATTGCTGATGTCTGTGCATTACTGTCATTTCACTTATTTTTCACCCTCTAGTTTCTCCCTGAACTGAAGTGAGATGGACACAGCTGACACCCTACAAACATGGATTTTTTTTCATTTTTCTTAAATGCATGTCACTTTTTCACAATTCACATGTTTATTTTGCATTAAACATAAATAATAAATAATTGTGTGTATTATTTATATGTAAATAATACAATAAATAGTTGTAGTTGCAAAAACTTATTGAGGAAGAAAAATATATAGAGTTTTCGGCTCTTCGCACTAAAATCTTGTTTCTATGAAGGCATTATTTTTATATTTGGCAACGGGATGCATCAACAAAATTTACCAAACTTCTCAGATGTTTTCTGGTTACATAAAAGCCTTTAAAAAAATTACTCAGCCCAGGAAGCTTCTCGTCCCTACACAGGCTAACTGCAGATTCTGCCAGAACCGTCCCCCTGGAGCTAATTACAAGGCCCTGGAATGTGACACAGTAATGTATTTCCAACCTATTTCCTAGAAAAAGTCTTAACTCAGACCAGTGCAGTATTTTGATGGGGGTTCTGGTCTCTGAAGTAACTTGATCACCTTTAACAAACGATAAAACACTGTTACCCTGGCAGTAGTAAATCATGTATTTTATTGTTTTCATGTTTAATTGAGATTTAAATCAATCAATAAATTAAAAAAAAAACAATTTACTTATGTGTAAGGCTGCTGTTAAAATGTAGCGCCCAGCAGAATAAAGGGGGCTTTACCAGCAGGAAGCGGCCTCTGCAGTCTGTGTGTGGTGCTTTGGACTAATGGACACAGTGTGTTCTACCGGCTCTGTGCCACATTTGGCCAGATGACAGTAAAAGGGTGTAAAACGGTATTGATCGCTCCCCACACTTGACCTCACATTGATCGTTCTGATCAGAATTCCAGATGTGCACTGGGAGAAATGGACCACTGACCTTGTTAGATACTGTTCAGTTAATCGATAGGGAGGCCAATCTTCCACTTTTCCCAGTGCCACATTGTTCCAAGCTCAGGTTGTTGCTGAGATCAAGAAGATAAAGGAGGATTGATCTTTGAACAAACTGGACTGGAGGATTACAGCTTTTAAACAGAAATGTCATCTTTCTGTATATGACAGTCATACATCTGAAGACTATTAGGCTGAGATATTCTCTCTGGAAAGCATGAACATTTAAAAAAAAACTTAAAGAAGCTAATGTGATGTCTGTACAGATCTTGTGCCCATGAGCAAATGAAGATCAGCTATTTCTGCCATTATTGTCAATAAATTCTATTTAATGGTGCCGTAGGCAGGATTACCTTCGCAAGATGGCGATTTGACCCATCCAATATGGTGATTTGAAACCCGAGTCGTGCCCACCTCGGGGTGCCAGCGGGGCCGGCAGTGTCATGGCCGCCTGCGCCGGCGGGTTGATTCGCCTGTGACCTTTTCACGGCGGGCCTGGGGTCAAAGCCTTTTTTTTAAGAATTACAGTAGAGACAGACGGTGTCCTCCGTGGTGTTTTGATGATGTTATGTCCGACGAGGCAGGTAAATATGCCGGCCTGGACTTCCTCATGCGCGTTCACGAGAAGCAGAGCTTTGAAGTGCCGCCCCTCGACCAATCAGGACAGAGCCTCAGGGGCTCTTCTGATTGGTCAAAAATACCTGGAGTGGTCAAGAATCCTTTTCAGCTCAGAACAGACACAGATGGAAGCGCTGCGCCCTCGCGGTAGTGCAATTATACTACACTCCTAAGGATTATCAATGGAATACTCTAACATTTAATCCAAAGAAAACTCAGAAAAATTAGCATTGACTAGCAAAAATCCTGCCTACAGCACCGTTAATCAATACATCAAAAACTGTTTCTCTTTTGTTTTTGTTCTGCAGCTTGCATATAGTTTTGTCTGTCACATTTAACAGCCACTCAGTTCACAGACGTGTGTCTTAAAACAATGATTATAGAGCTTTATCCCATCAAGCCTTTTGTTTTAAGCATTTCTTCTCAAAAGTTAAAGCTTTCTGCCGTTGCCTTGTAAACAGACATCATTTTCAGAACGTTGCCTTGTAAACACCAAAGCTTTCTTTAATAAAAATAAAGCAAAGTATTATCACCTGAGGCATTGTCATATTATGAGCCTTACATGTATCCAGTAGACTTTGTCATTGTTACTAAACGCCTGCCGGACAGTGACAATATAACTGTTTGGGTTTTGGAACTAATTTAACATTGAGTGTTGTGTTGTTGAGAATTTTTCAATCTAATATTGTGAAATAGAGTTTATATCACCCGGTTTGTACGAGGAATAGAAGCAGACATGCTGCCATTCTCTCATCTCTGCGCAGTGTGGATGCAGCCTCCACTCACTCAGTGACATTAATGCATTGTGTTACTTGCAGCTCAGTTGATTATCCGAATGCGTTTGAGCTGATGTCTGTCAGACTCGCCCTTGTCAGCCGCTGAGAGGGCCGATGCTAATGGGATTCCACTCTGTCAATTATAGGAATCTATCAGGATGCTCCCTGCTTTGTTATCAGCTTAAAGAGAGTGGTCATCAGTGACATCTCTGTCTGCTTCTTCCAGAAAACAAAAGCTGCAGTTCCCTCCCTGGATGAATATTTGATTCCAGATGATGAATAATTAACGTGGCTTACGAGGTTAGCAGTGGGATGATGAAGACGACAGATGCGTCTGTCTCAAACAGAAGCAGCACTGGCCTCAGGTGCATGAAGAAGAAGAAGAAGAAGCCGCCATTTCTGTATATTTAGCGATATCTACTCGTTCGCGTGATGCGTTCGAGTCACATTGATTCTGCAGACTTTTGACATCGTCGGTGCGATTCACATCAAACAGACTCCTCCTGAGTTGTGTGTGACTGCTGCTGCAGAGACAGGCAGGTCAGCAATGCTAAATCATATCAACTGTGATGCATGCAGTCTGGACATCGACCAGACAGAGCAGGAGATCATTTATTCAGCATGTTTAATGGGGACCTGCTGAGAAATGGAGGTTTGGAAGCCATCTTTAATAATGCTTTATGGTCCAATTACAGCCAATTAGATGCTCCCAGTGAACAGGAGTTAGGGATGGCAGGTCGGGGCATGTGGGGACAAGCTGAGCAAACAGAGACTGCGGCCAGTTCCACAGTGTGGTCTTCAGTGTTCAACGCGTCAACTGTTTGCATGACAGTGTTTCTGGTTGGAAGCCACTGATCTAAGAGTCGTTTCTCATCTGTGTCAGAAGTTGGTTTCTCATTGATCTCACCACTGAAACCCTCATGTCTGTGTCCTGTCAGGGTGGAGAGGTCCACAGATCAGGTCATCAAACCAGTCAACGTGGAGGCCTTGTCCAAGTGGGTGGGAAAGATTCCAGCTGACGTGGTGAGGGACATGGCCGTCATCGCACCATGCTCTCCAGGCTGGGCTACGACCCGCACGCCAACCCCCCCAACTACGGTCGCCCTGACCCCAAGTGCTGGAACAACACCAGACGGGTGAGTACAAAACCAGCCCGTCCATCATTCTAATGCTGCGGCTTTAAACAGACATTGATTGAGTGCAATGGAAGTTACAGATGTGTGTAGGAATGTTGAAGATAACATGTGTTCGTGCTTGGTAGCTGGGCAGCACCCATAAGCTGGACTGGCTCTGCCTGAAAATACAACATATTGTAATATGTTTCCCTTCCATTGAGGTCCAGTGTTGAAACTGGATGCAGTGTTTAAGATTCAGCAGTGGCTACAGTTTCCTAGAAAACTGGCTTTACAAATATGGAATGTTACGCCAATGGAAAAGATGGAGCTGGAGTCAGTACTTAAGGCTTTGACTGCTTTGTCAAACAGTCTGAATCACGATCAGGCATTTTTTAAGCCTTAGAAGCCAACTGTGGAAAAATCAAAGGTTTGTTTCTCTTTGATTTGGTGGAATTCATTGTGTTGGAGTTCCGACTTGGAGTCTCCATCTTGCTGTCCCACAGTTGGTCATCGACCAGACTGAAGGAAGGTGTCCCCTTCATGCAGCTTAGGGGGAAGAATTCAGTTGTTCATGTCCCAAAGAGCTGCTCAGGGAATTGGATTTTCTTGGAGAGAGGGCAGTGGATCTGGAATAAACCAGGCACGGCCAGCTGGCATCAGGCGCTAAGGAGGCCTCAAGACCCACTTATTGAGATTAGATTTCTCACTTGGATTTGAAATGGCTCTGGGTTTCCCAAGATAAACAAAATTAGCATCCAGCAGGGTTGTCCAGCCATTTATTTAGCCATCCATCCATCTAGCCTTCCAGTACCCCACACACAGCAGGGGCCTGGGGCTTGGAGACTACTCCAATCACCACACAACAGAAGACCTTTACACCATATAACACACACACACACACACACACACACACGACCAACATGGAGTCACAAATCAAATCAGTATGTATATGTTTGAGTTGTGAGAAAAGGCTTCATTTGAGTGTTTTTTTTCCCCAAACAATGTTTGACTTGAGATCGCCTTTATTTCTTCTTCTGCAGCTGAAACTCGACATCTATTGTCTCTTTATCTTAACTGCTAAGGAAATTAGCACAGTAGCATTTCCACCATAGGTGTTAGCTGGAGAGTAGCTTTCTTACATCATCATTCAGACTGTCCAATTCATGGTTAAAAGTGTACTAAATTAAAGAAATCATTATATGTTGATTTTAATTAATTTTGGAAAGAGACAACAATCATAGTATATTAAAGTCGGTATTTTATATAGTAAGTTTTTTTTTTTTTTACATGCTCTTGACTTTGAATTGACTTTGAGCACTTCAGATACTGTGAGTTTTGAAACCCTTTATTAGAGATGCACCAATATCTCTTTTTTTAAAGGATGAGTAAATTATGAATCCTAACCTTTAGCTATTTGCCGATACCGTTGTTGATGCTCTCTTGCCTACTTGCTGCTGACGTTGTTGACAGATGACTAAACGTAATATTCGTCAGGTTGTATCGGGGAACTTTCACGACTCTGATGCATCCCTACTTTTTATGCGTCTCTCTTTAAACAGTGATTTTCACACAGTGGACTCTGCTGCTCCTCACTACTGGTATCGCTTTGCATTATGTGACGTTTATGAAGGAAGCGCTTCTGTTCATGGTAGTTTGCACTTTCTTTCCATGCATATACATTTGGTTTCCAGTGTCTTCGGTGCAAACAGTGAGAAACGGAGCCATCTGGCTATTGGCTGACCTGCTCCTGTTATTACATAACCTCTGCGCTGGTGCATTTTTGTGATCCTCTTCTGCCTTTACAGTAATGTCCTTCCCAGATGTCTAACCTTCTTCAAGTTGAGGCTATTTTTGGAGGAGAATATGTTTTATTAAACCCTCTCCCTCCAGCTGAGCGATCAAGTGACCTGCTCTGCAGCTCAGCTTTGGGCTGGAAGTCTGCTTTATTTTCATTTCTTCAGGGCTGCAGAAACTGAGCTTTCGAGGTCCGAGTGCTGTTAAGGTACCTGAAATCCCTGCATGTTGAACTGGGCCCTCCAGACAACAATTACAACGTTAGTAGATCACTTCACATGAAGAAGATGTTAAGATTAATTGTGGCATTTAAGGAAGAAAAGTCTCCATCTGCGTGAGGTTCTTTAGCTGAACAATGAGTGTTGTTTTAACGGCGTATGTTTCTTGTGATGGTCTCATTGGAAGTCGTTTTCAGAAATGGTGAAGTGCTGTTCACTGGAGGATTAGTGGTTCTGCTGTGCTGCAAACCAAACTTTGTTTAGTTGTGTTTCGTGTGCCTGACCTCTCGTCTGCTGTCTAAACACTCGGAGCTGTTTCAGTGCTTCTGAGATCAGGTTTGGAGCTTTTCCAGGTGTCTGAGAGGTTTCCTGATACGTCTTGACTGCTTGTGCCTGAGTCAAATACTTTCCCAAATACATCTTTTTCCCAAACAAACATAGTAGTAGATCTCTGTTCTCATGCAATTGCAATCTTTAAAGTTGCTGAGTGTCCAAGATTCTCTTTCTCGTGTGGGAGGGGAATGTGATACGGGTGATCACATCATGAGATCAACGGCAGGAACAATGAGATACTGACAGAGAGAGGGCAGCGGGACAGGAAGCAGACAGTTTCACTTACCTGGGGGGCAAAGGGACGAAAGACAGGGGAACAACTGGACAGGGAAAAGAGGGCAGCGCTGGGAGCTCAAACTTCAAAAGGCTCAATAAGATCTGGAGGCATCAGCAGAAACAGCAGGAACTGTACTTTTCAGTTGTTCTTAGGGCTATAAAAAGTGAAAAGTCGTGACTTCTCCCGGACTAAGTTGTTCAGAAGGATCCAAAAGTAGAGACAGTGCTGTATTGACAGTATCCTGAGAAAAGAAGGGCATTCTGGGAAGATGTCCAGGCCTCATGCACCGCCTACTGCAGACAAATTTAACTTGAACTGGGTGATCAGATACTATGTGACCATATAAGTGTTCAGGCTGGCTGAGATCCCATTGCTGCAGAGATGATCCACAATGAACTGTGACAGCACTGAACACCAGAATGATGCAGTTGGGTTCACAATGTGTATCCAGCAGGTGATGCTCTGTACTTCACTGTGACTGCCAGCCGACACAGCTGAGCAGCAGCGACAGCAGCTGCCGTCACAAACAACATCTGAGGTAAATGAAAGCCAGGCTGGATCTGGAGAGGTCTCCTCACGCTGCGCCCCCCCCCCCCCCCCCCTCCAGTCTAGACTGAGCTCATGTATCCAGGCGTCCCTTTGGTCAGCCAAAACATCAGTGAGCGCTTCTCTGCTTCCTCATCTCCCAGTCGGACTGGAGGACCTGAATGGACACTGCAGGGGCAGTTTGCCAGCTTTGTTCATGGACTTGTGGGTACATGAAGAGTAAACATTTGCAGAGGTTCACGAAGGATAAGATATCTGGATTGCAGCTTGGGACACAGAGTTGTGTCCCAATTAGGACTCTTGTTCTATAGCCAGGAGGTTGTGGGTGTGAGCCCAGGGTCAGCTTCTCTGTGTGACTTTGGGTTTTCTCAGAGTGCTCCAGTTTCTTCCTACAGTCCAGAAACATGCCTGAAGGGTTAGTCGGAGACTCTGACTGCTGTAGGTGTGAGAGTGTGTGACAGTCTGTCTCTGTCTGTCCTATGATGGACCAGTAAACATCTATGGTTAAGTTTCTCTGCTCATTCTTAGCTGGGATTAGTTCTTATTAGTGTGGAAACGACACAGTCTAATGGAGGAAATGACCTGCTCACTCTAGTTGCTCCACACAGCTGCACTCTGCTCGTTTCATATCATCACAAGTGTGCAGACAAAGTTCAGGGTCATCCAGCTGCTAATAGATTAGAGCTGCTGCATCCTGAAAGTCAGTATTGTGTCTTTTTCCACGTGTTCAGTGTTACTCGTAATAACAGTGTAACTCATGAAACTCATTAAAAAAAAAATCCTTCAAAGGAGTTCTTATTTTTGGGACTTTATTTCTTTTATTCATTCTCCACATTTAACTTATCGAATCAAAAATGTTGACTTTTGATATGTTTCCTCATGTGTGTTTGTAGTAATCCGGAGGCTGCCATTGTTGTTATTGTCCATCTATTCATGCATGTGCAGGACAGTTTACTCCGTCCATAGTGCTCATGAGCAGTAGCAGTGCTGATGGGACTGATCCCGCACGTCTTTTCACTAATCTCCATGGTGATGGAGTCAGAGCATTTTCAAAAAGTCCCACCTTTCTGCTCCAAGGACCAGTCGGAAGTTTGTGTTTTCACTTGAAATCATTGTTGTCTAAATGGGATTTTAATCTCAATACAGGATCAAATCCTCATTAGCAGTTAATTTAGAGTAAAAGTGTACATTTTTTGGTCATGAAATGAATGAAAGAGATAAACGTTATTAAGTCTTTCTAAAAAGTTCATTTTTAACAGCCAAATTGAACACTAAAGAAATATTACAAAAATAATCTACATAGCCTGCATTACCTCCAGATCAGCTGTCCAGCAGGCCTCCTGCACATGTTTCCGCTTTTCCCTTCTGATCCAACCGGCGCTGTGTTAAATTTGGTCGATTCATGCCATGAGACAGTAATTCAGATTTTCTACAGCTCCCTCCGGAAACACTAAAGTCCATATAACTTTTTCACATCTGCTGCAGCCCCGCTGCTCGGGGAAACAGACTTCCACGAAGAACGTCGGCGTACCTCCTGAAACTTAAAGCTCTGATGATCTCAGAGATTCATGTTTCTCCACTTGGGGTCCTGGACCCAGTGAGGGGGTCGCCAGAGACCCGGAGGAGGGGCCGTCTCAGTAGAAAGCATCACTCTGTCATTTTTACATCAGGACTGTATCAATACATGCACGGGAGAGACAGTGCACGTTCGGTAAAAGGGATGCAACAGTCACATTCTGTCTTCTGCTTGTGTTTCATCTCATTTGGAGCATGAGCATCTGCTCCGTTGCTCGGTGGGGGAGGGATTTCCACTTTGATTTTCGCTCTGTGGAAAAGCTGACCGTCGACCTGACGGTGCTTCGTCGGGTCTGTTTTTCCGTCGGTGTGAGGGGAAGCAGGAATGCATAGAGAGTGAAGTCGCTGCACTTTGTCACGTTGTCGGGAGCATTATGACTCCAGTGGAAAACATTTCAAGACTTTAGAGACTGGGGAACGTTGCTGGAAAAGAAAATATGCACAAACATAGAAACTGTGGATAAAGTAGTCGAATTCAAACCCTTTTTCTGTAGTTTGTGGAATGTCACAGCCCTGATTTTACACTTAATCCATTGTTAATCCCCATCAGTTGGATCATACATCTGAGACCCTCCACATCTTCACTATTTATTTTTTAAACTAATAATGCATACAACTGCTTGGTTAAACAGCCTCCTCACTAGTCATTACTGCAACATGCTGAAGAGTTTTAGAGCTCACACAGTAGTGATGCTACATGGTGTTTAGCAGCAACCAGGAGGCCTAATGGTATTTAATAAATACTTATATCAATACTCTGTTTCCGTTTCTGTATCCTTTGAGCCTGATGGAGTTCATTAATTTAAGCTGGGCTCACCGGAGGAAGTCGGTGTGATTGTGTAGACAGGTGACGCAGACACACACTTTGGACCACAGAGAAAGTGTGTGTGCGCACAGACTGAGTTTGAGCTGGACATGCAGCTTACTGCATCGGCCCTCGGGGCTGCAGTCATTGCAAACAGCTGTTGTTCATCTGAAGCTCCATTGTGTAAAAGTGAACTGTTTCTAACACAACAGTGATTTATTGTCAGCTCAGCACACACAACCGTGCTCCCTAAAAAAAGTCGAGCAGCTCTTTGCAAACAGAGTCAGGACGGCCGTCTGCTCTGTCATTTCAATACAAGAAAACCATTTACCACCAAGCCGAGGTGGCCTGTGGTGCCAGTTCAAGGAGAGATTGTTACTGTTCTAACAAAGTGTCTCTCCTCTGCAGTAAATCAGAGCTCGGGGTGTCACCTCAGCTTACAAGACGTTGATGCTTCCTGCATACAAACCAGAGAAGTTCAAAGATGCTGCTGACATGAGAGGAAAAACTGTGGGCCTCATCATCTGGCTTCGCTCCAGTTGTGTAACTTTATTTTTTAAACGACCGTATGGAAGTTACCATCAGTGACATGATGAAAACAGCATGGTGAGATTTGACTGTGAATTTACTGTAAAATAATCAAACATTCACTAAACATCGTTAAAATGACATTCGTGCATGTAAGTATTTCAGTCTTTTACCAGATTAAGTATGAATTGCGTCTGAAAAAACATTTGGAAGCCTCTCTGGTGTATCAGGACATTGATCCTCCATGTCCAGATGTGAGTGTTGATAATCCAGATCCATCAGCTGCTGTTCCAGAACCTTCTGTGGATTGTTCCTCACCTTTTTAGCCTTCAGTTCCTAAACTATCTTTGTTTTCTTCATCACGGTTTCTCCAGTTTCCCTCACACTGTGAACTCTTTCTGCTCTCGAGCTCGACTTAAAAATCAACTGTGGACATTTTTCTTTTTGGAGATCTCTTTCTCTGTGGAGACCTTTCCTGGTAGAAGGTGTTTTTCTTGCTCTGTCAGTCAGATCGAGTAATGACAGATTTTTCTGTGGTCCGTTAGCAGCTTTCTGTCGTCATGTAGGGACCTCTAGTGGTTCCAGGTGGTATATGTTCATATATAAGTGGTTTCTTGATATAATCGACATGATGACCTAACTGAAATTTAATTTTTCACAGATGTTTGTCACGTCAAAACAACTGAGTAAATTCAGTACGACATATAATTGGACTTCAGCACAGGTTGGAACACACACGAATGAGAGATTTGAGGAAGTGAATCAGGTCTGTCTGCATTCGGTTGGCTACTCCTCAATATTTTTTCTCCAGTTGACCTGACTTCACCTCCTAAAGTATTTGAAACTCATAATCCTCTCTAAAGGAGATGACGAATTGCACACGATGCATTGGGAGAAAATACACAGTGGAAACATCAGGAAGCCGCCGTTTACTGCAATTAAAACTATTTCCTGGTAAGAAGAACTGCAGGGGGAAAAAAATGTGGCACTGGTTTTCATTGCCTCAGAATCTGGACTGATCATCTGAGATCCAAAAGATTCATGCTTGAGATTTTGAAGCAATCTTCTGCATCCGTCCTGCTCAGATGCCAAACTTCTCACCATGGCGATGCTTTCAGAATATAACCATTTCCCAATCCTGACCAGACCTGCGTGCCTTGTTGACAGCGTGTGTGTGTTTGAGTTCAATTTGTCAGATTTCAGGTGTTTTTCTGATTAGATTCCTCTGCTTCATCTCAGCTGCAGGCCTGGCGTCTCTGTTTCCTCCCGCAGAGGAGAACTGAGACCCAACCACTTTTTGACAACACTCCGTCTCTGTCGTTGTGTAAACGGGTGAAAACATGACTTCCATGTCACCCACTGGCCTACTGTGTATGTATGTATGTAAAAAAGTTGTTAAAATCCTGGAAAATACTGATGTTCTGGGTTAACTCATGTTTATGTATTGGATATAAATCAACAATAAACCTAAGGCCTTTGTCTATTCTTCTTTCTCTTGTGAGAAATCCTCTTTTTATTTCAAATGGGGAGGCACAAACAAAATGTTGTTGTAGCTGTGTTTGTGCTGCTGGATGGGTTTCCAGGGGAATCTTACTGGCAGCCTCAGTGTTTATGTAAGAACTCACTGTTTGGACTTTGCTTTTATTGATCTCCTCAGCGCCATCTTTCTTTTCTCTCTCTCCATTTTTCTTCAGTTTCCCTGCTCTTTTCCCCCCTCTGAGATTCATTCATGCTCCTGCGACTGTTTCTTTGAATTCTTCTCTGGCCACTCAAAATATTATCAGAGTTCAAAGAAACCAAGGCCATGCTCCCTGAGTGCAAGCGCCCCTTCAAATCCTCCACCGCGTTGCATAAGACATCTGGCAGGCAGCCCTGGGCTCACCACATGTGGAAATGCTCGCTGGCTCAGCCTCATCCCAGCATTTACCCCTGCGCTCCGTCTCCTCGGCAGCCCAGGTTTCACCACCGGCTGTGATGAGAGACGTGAGAGATTAAGGAGGCTTGACCTGCCGAAAGCAGCTTTATCTCAGCTGGCCTTTGTTGTTTTTGGTGTGAATGAAGCTCTTGCTCCATTAGATGTAATCCTCAGCCAGTTCTTATTCCAGCCAAAACTGGAGGTCTCCATCAAAGATGGTCCACTGTGACCATCAAACCAGCAGCAGCAGCAGCTGAACTGTTGATACCAGGCAGGATTGGTCCAAGTCCTCTTGATGTTTATACCAAGTTCCGTAGAAATGGAGACTCCTCAGACCTTCTGTGGTCCAGTCCTGGTGCAGACTCCTCAGACAGGTTGGAATCAGAAGTTCTTTGAGTTCCTGTTGTCTTTTGATCATCTCAAACCAGGCAGTCTGTTCTCCTCTGACTTCTGATATCAACAAGATGTGTTGGATCGGTTCCACACCATCAGTCCGGTTTGGAGATTAAGGTCAATGATCTTTTTTGCTCCTTGAACCTACGTGAAGAACTATCACTTGAGAAAGTAACAAATATGTTTTTCCATGGCACATCGTGGAACGTGGATAGATTGCTCTCATAACTTTGATCTAGCGAGGAGATGGAAGTCAGTATTCAGTTTTGAGAAGAAGAAAAGAGAGACATCAGTTTAATTGTTAGTCAGCCGATCAATGTATTGATGAATTGTTAGAGTAGTCAGTTTGTTATTGCAGTGAGGAAGTCATTAAAAAAAAACGAGGTTGCAGAGCTCCGTCCTGGGATTCCAGCTCATTATACTACAAAACTACAAATTGCATTGACCCTGAACTGAACCTGTCCACTAATGACTCATTTCCAAAGTCCCGTCTGCCTGCTTCACCCTCCGTTCTCCGACGCTGTGGCCGCAGAGATCGCTCCAGCCTGCTGTAAATGAGGCTCATCGGGCCCAGCTCCTGAAGCCGCAATCAATAGCTTTTAAGTGGCTTTGCAGTTGTTCTGATCCCTGGTGAGAAATGGATATTAAGATCAATAAGTTCTCGGTTTCTCTACACTAACAATAATAAGATGAGTTAGTGGAGCGACGATACACAAATGTCAGTGGAGTTGCTCTCCGGCGTTGCTAATAATATCACATTATTCTGAGTTGACCGATGTCGTGGTAGGATTCATTTCTCAGACCTCGACAGAGTTTTGTACATGAAACCATCTGCAAGATAAAACTCTGGAAAGATCCATTAATGAGAACTTAAACAAAGTTTACTGGCCTTCTCAGCTCAGACCAAACTGTTTCAGCCTCGTCTAATCTGTGTAATCATCTATGATTTGTTGTGGACTTTCTGTGATACTTAACTCACCATGGCCTCGTGCCCTGGTCTAATAAATCAACTTTAAGCTTGTTATGCTTAAAACAGACAGGGTCTGGCAAGCCTGTTCTGACTGTGACATTTTTTCATGACGAGGTCTGTAAGTTTTATTTCATTTTCTTATTTTACATCGTTTTTTCCAGAGAGGTTCAGCTGTCACGGAGACAGACTCCAGCATGAGAGGAGGAGTGCTGCATATGGAACACAAAGGATCATTTATTTCAACCATTATCTAAACCAGATTACCAGGAGCCTGCAGGTGGTTCTGATACACAGGTCTGTTGTGCCAGAACATCCCATGTGTGGGATTCCCAACGGTAAACGGCAAGAAAACAATGGGCCAAAGAGAAAGATGAAGCCACAGTAAAACATAAATTGAGTATCAAGACTGTTATGTAGAATGTGGCTCAGTAGAGACACCAAACTCCCCGAAACAAAGTGTAAAATCCAAAGAGGAAGTCATTGTTACAAAATACAATGAAGTAACTTCATTTCGCGTAAAGTATCTTTTAAGGTTCCTTCATTATTTTTGTTTTTTTGTGTGTTGGAGGTGGGGAGGTTACCCGAGTTCACAATGCCAAAAAGTTTGATCCCTTATGAAAAAGGCTGAGAAACACTGCTGTAGTGAGTGTTGAGGGTGTTTAAATAAAAAAAGGAAGTTTAAAAGCCATCCCATTCGTAGTTTCACGCCTAAATGCAGGAGTTGTGAGTTCAGCCAATATCTGGTACAGTAACTTCACAGCGCAGCTGAGATAAAGGCGTTTTGTTAGAGGAAAGTGTCTCCCATTAAAGCTTCCTCCTCAGAGAGAGGAAGGAGACCCCCTCCCTTGCTAATGGGCAGTAACCCGGCCCCTCCCCCCCTCCTGGGACTCAGGGGGCTGCAGTCGTTAAGCTGGAGCTGCACTCCGACCTGCGGCCCGTTCCAGCAGGAACCCCGGCTGACCCGGGATGAGTTCACTTATTTCCCTTCATATTCATTCACGCGGCGGTTTGGAGAAGTCGTTCATGGCTCCAAAATGTGGGACTGAAAACATGAATCACGAAATCCATTCATCAATATAATGCGTTGAGTAGCATGTCTTTCTGTGTTTAGCAGTTGTAGCTGATAGTTTGTTAAACAGCAGTAAGAAGAATGTAAAAGTAATCTTCGTTAGTGGTGTGTTTACTGTTATTAGCTAAAACAGAAGCGTGTGTTCAGTAATAAGTGGTGGTCTGTGGTCTGAAGTGTATAGTCGGGTTGTGTGGAGCAAGATGTGTTTTTTTTTTTTATTTATTCCTGATCGTTTTCAAAATGTCAAATAATCTTATCTATTGAGAAAACAAAGTGTGTTTTTCACTGGCTTGGTTTACCTTTTACTCAACGTCCCACCCTTTCTGGAGCTGGCGCAGTGTTTTAACCTTCTGTAAACTCCCGTGCTTTGAAATGAGAGACGGCTGCGACCGTGAGAAGCCCGGCGCTGCCGGATGGACCAGTGGTTTGGCCACAGGTGGACTCAGAACAGACTCGGTGTGGGTCGTAGTGTGTAATTGCACCACTAATGAAAAAGTAAACCATGGGCAGAGGTGCTGAGTCACCGTAGCTGTAATTAGAAAGCATGTCCCAGATAAAGAGGAAGGAGGCCAATGTGTGTTAGCTTCAGAGAACCGCTGTCGGTCGCCCAGTGGCCAGACGATGGCGGGAAAGAGGGCGTAATGTCGGGTATGTTTACTCCATATAGTATTGGACTCACTGATTGGTGAATTTATAGTTTCATCCTGTTTAATAGATGATTGGATTAACGATGTGCACTGCCCCCTACTGGATGAACTGATGAACAGAAAAAAGAAGCCACATTTCTTCAGGAATTCCAAAAGTAAAAAAGTAAGAGTGGTCTTTTCCCCGTGAATGGAGCCAGCTTTCATCAGGCATGCAGTCGTCCTGCTGATCAGATCAGCTGACTGGATGATCTGATTAGTTGTATCACCCCGTGCTGCTGAGCAGTGCTTCAGTTCATCTCCATATTTTGAACTTTTCAGCGGATCATTTTCAGGTGACACACTGACTTGTAGATTGAAGAGCGGACGGATTTATGATGTGTGTGTGTGTGTGTGTGTGTGTGTGTGTGTGTGAGTGTGTGTGGCCTGCTGTTAGAGTTCACACTGCTCCGTGTGTCCTGTAGCCTCCGTGAAGCAACACTCAGGAGAAAATCAGAAACACGTCTCTGGCTTTGGAAATCATTCCAGATCACGTTCCGCTTTTGGCCCCGTGCTGATTTTGGGCTAACGAGCGAGCGAGCAGGCACGCACGAGGATTACGGAATGAGTTTATTTCTGTGGGGGAAGTTTTAATAACTCCGGTCTGAGGGGAGCAGGAACTCTCTCTCCTCACATTCTGCAGAGTAAAGCACCTCGATACACACCCGCTCAGCTCCAACAGGAACTGAAGATCTGAAATGATGCACTGATCAGCGCGGTGCATGTGCTGAGCGGCTACAGCTAAAGATGCTCTGTGTCGACAAGTTACCCTCTCTTTCCGAGCCGCGACCACGGCCATATTCCCTTTTTCCTCCCTTTTTAGAGATTTCTCTCCGAACACATAAATACCACACTGCATACTGCTAGTTTCTTTTCCGTGAACAGATGATGGCGATAACTTCTGTTTTATGCCTGCTTACATACATCACAGGCTGCCATTCAGCGATCGGCACACAGCAAACTTCAGATTGTTTTTTTAGATTCACGTTGTAGTTTACAGCCTCTTCCTACCTGTGATTACTTTTATTAAATTTTAATTACTTATTCATATTATTACTAAATCGTCTGTTTTAATGCAGCTTAACAATATTCCACTAACATTTTTGATTGGTTGTCAGGTAGATACAGCAATAATGGAGGTCTTTCTGTGGGGGTGTAGCAGCTTTCTGCTGTCATGCAGTGGCCTCTAGTGGCCGCACGAGGTTTTTACAAGTATGTTTTGATGTATTAATAGCACAAGTCAAACAGCTAAGGAAAGTGTGACTATGGCCCTTTGTTCTTAAAGTGAGAAACAGTTGTTGGAAAATCGGATCTTTAGACTGAAGTTCATTAAGTCCGTGAATCATCGTCCTCGCTTGGTCAGACTGGCGTGAATAAACCTGTTGAGCATTTTCATGTTGAAATCAACTTTCTCATAGAGTTGTCTGCACTAGACGTGAGCCCAATCAGTCAAATAAGAAATTTGTGGCTTTGGGCAGTGAGGTAAATGAAATCCGTGTAAGATCGAATGTTTATCGCCATCTAATTTAGTGGAAACTTCACTACAAAAGGACCGAAAGCTCCATCGGTTTACTTTAAAGACAAGAAAAGCTTCCAAATCCAAACAATGAATAGATACCGTTAGTGGATTGTTCTTTTTCCTAGAGGTCTTTCCTTGAAAGAAATTCTAAGAAACACACCCTCTTCTCATGCCTCCTGCAGGACTCCAACCCCAACCCCAACCCCAAACCCCTCTCCCCGGTCTGACTGTATTTTTCTCCCACCCCTGCCTCCCCTCAGCTGCGTCTGAAGCTCTGGTGTTCTGGGTCTGGTGCAGGTTCCCCTCCCCCCCCCCGCTGAGGTTTCTGGACTCGTTGTTCACGGCGATGCAGACTTGACCTCCTGCTGCTTCCCTGAAGGTTCAAACCTCTAAAGCTGGCCCTTTGTTTTTCCAGGTCTTTAAGGGGGAATTTCAGCTACCTGATTTCCTAAAAGAACAATCACAGGTACAGTAACACCTCTGCCTGTTATTGAGCTTTTTTTTTTTTTTTTTTTTTTATCCGCTTTATTTTTTTCCACATTTTTCTGGTGTGTGATTTGAGTTGACCCATGGGTCGATGCGGTGGATGATCATGCTTCAGGTTTCCATCGTCTCCTTTTGTGTTCTCTCCTGAGTTTGCGGCCGTGCAGCACAGCCTCTCGGCCCTTCTCAGCTTCTCGGCTGCCTCCATGTCTCCGGCCTTCAGCTGGTTATTTTGTTTTTAGTCTCCTTTTTGTGTTCTCTGGGTTTCAGTTGGCTTGAAGAGCACCTCTGCCTCCTGCTGGTAGTTAGAAGAACGTGCACCTGTTTCCTCCATGCTTGAAACGCCTTCACTCGCTCTCTGTGTTTGTCCGTTTGTCCGGAGCTGGCAGAAGCTGACCTGTCCACTCTTCCTCCACAGATGCAGAAGTCTGCAGAGAGACCCAACCCCAGTTAGGAGCGCCAGCAGCTCGTCTCCAGGTAGATATCCTCTATACCCGACTGCTGTCACAGCGTGTCAGACGATGTTTGGGTCTTTTCTGACAGAGACTTTTTCCTAAATCATCCTTTTTAACACGGGTGCTGAATTTCCCCTTGTCCAAAGACATACTTTGTTACAATGTAACAGCCTGTCACAGTAGTGCAATATTATGAAAGTACAATGCTGTAGCATTACAGCGTTGAACCTTCTGATTAATAAAAATAAATATAAATATGCACATGTGGCTTTTTCTAATGAGTTTTTGGTACAGACTGTATTTCTATGTAATTCACTACTCTTTTTGTCCTCAAAGAATATAATGTACAGCAGGTATTTTTCACCTATTAACCCTTTGACCTTCCCTGTTCTTACATGCTGTGTATCTGATGAAATCCTCACACAGGAACTTTCCTAGACTATAAGTCGCTCTTCTTTTTAGTTGCCCGACTGCTTGTGCGACTCATACATCAAAATGTAGAGTGTGTACCGTCTGGGACCAGCACTGCATTTATGGAAAATAAATAGGGATTCACCAGTACCGATACCTGTATCAGGTATCGGCTCTGTTACTGCAGGCAGTATTCATTCTCTTGTAAGCTCAGCCTTCATTACCGTCATATGAAAACGTTTGGGCATTTCCATTGTTTTCTTGTACAGGTCATTGGAGATCGAATCAGCACCTTCATTTTCAGCAATCAAACAAATGAGACAAGTGGGTTAATCAGCCATCCAAATAGAAAAGTCATATCAATATTTAGTAGTTAGTAGAGCCTCCTTTAGCCAAAATAACAGCCACTAGATGCTTCCTGTAGCCTGTAACGATGGTCTGAGTTCTAGATTCTTCCATTCTTCCAAACAAAACCTCTCCAGTTCAGCTGGGCTTGTTTTCCTGTTGAAATATCCGGCATAGCTTCGTTTTTGTGACTGATTCTTGAAATTACTTTCTAGACTTTGCTGATATTAAGTGGAGTCCAGGCAACCTAGCAGCAGATTCCCAGTATGGACACAGCCCCGCAGCATGATGATTCCTCCACCTAACCTCACATGGGCAGTTTTAACACACCAGCTGATCTACACAAACTGATGCTCAGATCTACTCTGCAGTGTCGGCGCCCTCTGGTGGCCACATATATAATTGTTTTACTTGATGCATTGAGTCAGTTCCAGCTGTTGCTCTTCATGTTCATTTTAAAGCCATTTCGTGAGATTTCCTGAAACACCCAGGTGCAGTGTGTGTATAAGTGGAGGCCTCCAGAGGAAAAGAGTGCCTTATCCAGCCCAGTACTTTGGGGTGAAATTTGAGGATGAATCTAAAATGCAGTCTCGCCTTTCCAGGTGAACTTGATGTGATCTTCTCCAAACTTTTGAAGGTACACGACCAACTGTTCAATGTTTCTGCATTTTGTACTCTAACAAGTGTTTGTTCCGTGAGTGGACCAATAAATGACATGAATAAGTCAGAATAGGGATTTATTCACACAGTCCTCCTCATCATGCTGTTCCCATTTTGACATCTTGAGACCAAGACTGAAGGCTTTGAACACACCAGTGTGTTCAGCAGGTGGAGCAGAGACGGAGAGAGACTGGAAGAGCCACAGAAAGGCACAGAAGCTCTGGGATCAGCTGAGTGGCTCATGGAGGCTCAGAACTCTGAACCCAGAGCTGAGGAGCAGTAGGACACGACACCTCAGACGCTGTAGACTAGTCACATGACAAGCTGTGTTATATCCTCCAGTGTGGTTGGCTTTAGTTTCTATGAATTGTTTAACATGACAAAATCAACACTGATGCTTCTATGTTCGTGAAATAAAATCAGTGTGACATTTCACCCCAAAGCCTAATATCCTGAATATTGTGTGAGCAGTGTATGTCCGTATTTGATAGAATGATTTGACTTGGAACACATTGTCTTGATTTCGTGCATGGTCCTATAATTTAACCCAAGAGAAGCGTATCAGCCAATTGCTGCCTCCTGTAGCGAGGCTGATGTACTGTTTGGTTCACTTCCTGCTTTTTTAATGCAGTTTTGAAGTAAAGTATGCAAAATTCAAAATGCGAAAGAATGATTAATCCTTGTTTGTAATGCAGTAAAATATGGAAGGGTGTAATCTGGTCAATCAGGTAGTGCAGGACCTGAGAGGAGGGCTGGACTGGTGCAGTGCAGAAACACAGCACCCTCTACTGACCTGACATGTAAACTACAGATGCAATGCATGCTTTTGGTGCTGTGGGAGGAAATACACACACACACACACTGGGAGCACACAAACCACTACCCGCTGTTCCACTGTTTTGGTAAACAAAGGTGATTGAAAGTTTGAGACACTGAAACCCTTCTGTGTTCTGTTTTTTCTGTGTGTGTGTGTGTGTGTGTGTGTGTGTGTGTGTGTGCGTGTGCGTGCAGGAGCAGGCTGCGGTGGAGCATCACGGACATTCATTCACTCATCTCGCCATGTGGTGTGTGTGACCTCGGCAGGTCTCAGAGGTCATGTGACGGCAGCCCCCCCCCCTCCTCCTCCGGGCCTTCAGTGTTGTACTGTACTTTAAAAAAAGAAGAAAAAAAAAAGGAGCCCAGCTGTGGACTCCGCAGAATGTCTGCTGATTGTCATTTCTCGGTGTTGCGTCGCGCTCGTTCGATTCGTAGAGATGATTTCTGCCTATTTAGAGAGAAACTCTGTGATTCTGTTGTAAGAAACTGCAGTGAACCCCAAATCGCAAGACAATATTTATGAATGGAAAGTTAGCTTTTGGAAGATGCAATACCTATTTTAATGTTTCATTTTTTTCATGCCTTTGTATTGTGCAATGTCATGGGTACTGATCAGTCTGACGTATCGACCGTGATAAACAATGCTTTCTTTTTTTTAAGAAACTCGCTCCGTCTCTTTCTTCTCGTTCTAGTGTGTGACACATGCCTACAAGTTGGGCTGAGTAGTGTTACTAGTAAGGTTCGATTATTCACTAGGAGGCCCAAAATGGTCCTCATGAGTCTGCACTGAAATGCCTTGCTAAAGAGTTTACTGACACATCGACCTGAAGTTGAATATCAATGATCTCTAATAAAGGCTCAAATGGCTTGCCATACACACAAAAGCAGTGTTAGACGTGATTAAACTGTGACTGAAACAGTCATTTCTTCTGTGTACCAATATTTGTAAAAATGAGAATCAGTAGCAGAATTGGATGTTTCTCCTCCCGCAGTTCATGCAGGTTTCTCCACTGGTTCCTCAAACGTTCTTCAATGAATTTCAGCTCTGTAAGATAAAATTGACACATCAGCAACACTGTCCGTTCATCTGTGAGCTGTTTTATTTCCACTGCAGCCTGCTGAGCTTTCAGAGAGGTTTAATGGTGATGATCAAAGAGCTCAGAGAGTCCTGGTCCTGAACGCTCTTCACCACCTGGTGAAGTTCAGGATGATCTGTTCATTGTGACTGGGAATGTAACATCCGATACCTGCACACAGGAAGTGCTTCGTCACTGAGAGGACGGTGAGTTCGTATAAAGGACAGATTGTCACAGTAGACTCACCAACATCTGGTCTCACAGTTGTTCCGTTCACCAGTTTCACCAGCAGCTCCCAGTAGGTGTGTTCCTCAGAGCTACCAGCCAGGCCGTTCACACTCTCCAGGAAAGGACCGTAGTCTGGGTCCTGTGTGTAGCTGAACCTGCAGGACGGAACAGGAAGTCACTGATCCCTAGCTGCTCTGAAACTACTGACAGGGAGTAGCCGAAGTGCCATTGTGTTGGGTCTATTTGGCTATTGATCATAATTAATGATTACCAAAGGTATTTATTGATAATTGAAAGAATTTGAATCTCATATTTAAGAGATAACCTCAGGGCAGACCGGTGTGTGTACGTGTGTGTGTGACTATGCCTGTGATCAGTGTTGTATAAAGTATTTGAAAGTCATACTTGGGTAAAAGTACAAATACTTGGCTTGAAATCTGCTGTGGTACAGGCAAAAGTCACCTGTAAAATATTTACTTGAGCAAAAATCTTAAAGTGCCTCATATGAAATGTTCTTAAGTATCAAAGTAAAAATATGTACAAAGACATACATTGCTATTTTTTTTCTCTCACTGGCGCTATTAAACCAGCTTATGTTCCCTTTTAGTGGGTGAACAATCCAAGTCTTTGAGAATTCTGCTTCACAGTGATAGGAAGAGTTGATCATGAAGAATCAAAAAGCGACAATGTTATGAACGCTTGGCTGCTACAAGCTGTTTCATCTCTTGAATGTTTCCCTTCCTGAGACCAAAGAATATTTTTATAAACACAGATCTAAATCTCTCACCAATTTTTTTATAAACACTCTCCACCACATAATTTTAATTTTTTTGGAGCTATAAATCTCTTTCTTACTAATCAGAGCAGCCATCAGTGAACAGTTGGTGTTATTCCAATACGGACTATAGATGGCGCTGTGGCTTGGTTTGGAAAACAGTCTGGGAAAAAAACGAAGAAGGGTGTGGCGCTCAGTCTGAACTTCCTCTCCTGAAGAGCAGATCCCTGGGCGACTACTTTCTACTTCACTTTATTTGCAAACAGCAGTGGAGTAGAAAGTACAGGTAATAGTTTCAAAACGTATGAGAGTAAAAGTAAAAGTGTGCTATATATTATTTACTCTAGTTATAAGAGCAGATACATGAAAGATGTACTTAAGTCCAGTAAGAAAGTATTTGTACTTAGTTACCATACACCACTGCCTCTGAGAGAGGAATGAGATGGAAGAACTACAAATTCAAATCCCAACATGGCGGACAACCAAAAGACCACAACAAAATGGCGGATCAGAGCAGAGTTATCTTCACATGTGGCAGGTAAGACAATGGAGGAGAGAAGACGAGATGTAAAACCCACTTCTTTCTGTGAAACTCCGTTGAAAGCCAATTTCTGGATCAGTCTATGTGACTGATTTGTGTTGCATGTATGAGGTTGTCGTTGGTGTGTTGGGTTGGTTAGTAAAGTAAAGATTAACATACAAAACGAAGGAATGAAGAGGAGCATTTCAGAGAGATGCAGATGTCAAGAAGGCAGAGTTTCAACAATCTTCCTCAAACTGCCATCAAATTATTCTACTCACTACTGACTGAAACAAAAAGGAAATTTTCCAAGTTTCTCGGCATTCATTTGAAAACTCCCTTCAGGTTTGAAAGGTTTTAGATACTTCAAAGTTTAACAACCTAAACTTGTCCATTTATAGAGGGTTTTTCTTTTTTCTTTTTTTTAAGCAAATTAACCTTGTATTTTTCCACGGAGCTGCAGTTGATGCCAGAATCTTACCTGAAGGAGTCGCTGGACTCCATGAGTCTGGTCATACCTCCCAGCAGGATTCCTCTGAACTTCACATAAATGGTGTAGTTCATTTGAGGGGACTGCAACAGTTCATTCTTCACCACCACCTCAAAGGGAACTACGTTATCTGGAGAAAGAGCGACCCCAGAAAATTGAGCAGAGATCAGAGTCAGAGGAAGCAGCAGCAGCAGCAGAGCTGCAGACAGGAGAGCAGGTGGAGCCATGGTGGAAGCTTTACCTGAAGTCTCTGGGCCCTCTGCGGGTTTTATTCCTCTCAGCACTGTTGACACACAGCACTGTCTGTGTTGATTTTGGCTTCAAAAAGTTGTTTATAGTGTTTTACAGGGATTCCCTTTAGGCTTGAGTCAGCAAGTAACCAGAAAAGTGAACAGAGTGCTACAACACCAAACAGCTCAAAAACCACTCAAGAGAGACAGTCAAGGTCTGTTTACACGACAAAGGTTCAAATGAACATGCTGAACATTCGTTGAAATTTGGGTTTCCGCTTACAGAGCAATGGTGCTCAGAGCCTCTGAAAGCACAGCTTTTTGAAAGCAGCTCGCAAGGTGGAACTTTTCAAAAAAGCTTGCCCCTACCCCTGTTGGAAACGGTCTGGTAACATCTCCTTATTAGTGGCAGAAATGTTGCTACTGCGCATGCACACCTCAGCCACAGTCAAGGGTTCTTTATCTGGGAGGAGTAGGGTGGGGTGGGAGGGGGCGTGGGGAGGAGGGATTTTTTTTACACCTTCATTGTATTTGATTTGCTTTCACACTGCACTTTTGAGAAGGGACCAAACGCCTTGACAATGTGATGCAATTACAACAGCTGCTCATTTTTTGGGCGCTGTTGCCTGAAACAAACTCTGACCAGAGAGGCAACAAAACCTAATGAAGAAGAAACTTGGCTCACTGACCCTAGAGGCCATGTAGCAGCTCACCACAGGCACCCAATATGTAGTCTTCTGACCATCTATCAATGAGCGTCTGCACTGTCTCAACGCAACACGTCTGCCCACAAGACATTTTCCAACTCTTTCTTCATGTGTCTGCTTCTTTTGACTCGCGCCGTTGGCTTTGTTTTTGTTGTTACCCATGCATTGCGCTCAATGTCACGTTCTCTAGCTACACCCACAGAAAATTCTGCTTGCAGGGGAGTCAAGACCCACGGGTTCAAGGGGGCCAGCATTCACTTGTTTGATCTGGATTCAGGGGAAAGTTCAGGGGGACTTTCCTACAAAGTGAATTCAGGTCCTGATCAAACAGGGCTGAAGGGCGGTTTCTCAATATGGCACAAAGAAATGAGCCCTGCTAGCTGTTCTTCTTTCTACTCGCTAGCCATACCCTCACCCTACACTCTCCCTAGACGAACCCTATGCTCTCCCTACGCCCACCCTACACCTGCCTTGTGCTCTCCTTAGACCCGCCCTACACTTCCTCTATGCCTGGCCTACACCCACCCTATGCTCGCCCTATGTTCACCTACGCCCTTGAGTCTCTGAAGTCCCTAAAGCAGAATAAGGCCCAATCCCATTTCTCTTTCTAGCCCTCCCCCTTTGCCCTATCCCTTGCCCCTACCCCTTTGAAACGGAGTGCTAAGGGGTAGGGCCAAAAGTAAACCCCTCCAAATTGGAACACCCCTTCGACAATTGCGTACGTCATCAGTAGTCGCCGCTGCCGATGATGTAGGCAGATGCGACAATTGTTTGCCGAAGAGGAATGTTTTTCTTACAATTTAAAACTTTAGTAATTGAGAAAATACTTACATTTATGAACTTCTTTCGTTGCGGACGCCACTATCTTGCCGATCTTGCAAGACTTTCTGGGAAATCTGCGAGGGGCGGCGGTAGGAGCGCTTGTTTTGTCTGCCTACACTGCGACTGTCGGGCGGGGTTAGTTCACTTCCACATTGGCGGGAGCGTTCCTTTCCCACCCGCGCATTCCAGGCGGGCAGTGTTGAAGAAACCAGTTTATAGAAAATAATCGTCCATCTGTTGTGTTTGGAATGCGCCTGGAATGCGCGGGTGTGGAAACGATCGCTCCCGCCAATGCGGAAGTGAACTCACCTTGTCTGCTAGTCGCGGTGTAGGTGGATAAAACAAGCGTCACTCGCCACCAGCCGCCACTGGATCATACCCCTCCGTTTGAAGTGTGCCTCGGGAGACTCTCCGTTTAGAGGGGTGAATAGCCCTCCCCCTTGGCCCTCCCCCTACGTCAAAATGACAATTGGGACACCCTACCCCTCCACGTGAATGCGGAAAACGGAGGGGTAGGGCCAAGGGGGAGGGCTAAGAGGTGAAATGGGATTCAGCATAAAACACGAAGATAAAAGTACAAAAGTAGCAGAACTCATATACAAAAAATTAACCTTATGCTTCTGCCATGTACCAGGTCCACCCCATCTGTTGGATTCCCAGCACATGAATGAGGTTAAAGAGGCCTGTTTACTGTCTTTATTATTAACACAGCCCCATTTGTTAATGGGGTTAAGCAGAAAAGAAGATAATTGGATGTATTTTATGTTTTCTTAGGAAACAGAACTTTTTTTTCCCTCAAAAGCAGCATATTTCTCAGTTTAAATCTCCATCTGTTTGGATTTGAAGGACACATCTATGAAAATATGTTTTTTTTTTTGTTGTTGTTGTTGTCCAACAATTCAATTTCACATTTCCCTGAGATCTCAGAGAAATAGTGTTCATCATCATGTTTTTCTTTTTTTTTTGTTGTTGTTGTTTGTTTTATTTGCCATCACCAGTCATCCCTGAAGGGTCTTAGAGGGCTCTGAGTGTGTGTGTATGTGTGCGTGTGTATGTGTGTGTGTGTGTGTGTGTGTGTGTGTGTGTGGTTAAACTAATATTACATAAATTAAAAAAAAATGGTATGTTGTCATGCTGTGATTGAATACATCATATAAACATCCACAGCACTGGGTGGAAAAAGAATGCTCAATGAGATGAATAATCATCGAGCGTCAGCTAAAGACATCAAAATCTCTGGCACATGCTAACATTTCTGCTGACAAATCTACAGTCAGTGTCCTCCCTTCAACTCCAGTCATTAAACACGACTGGAGTTGAAGGGAGGACACCCTGGACGAAGCCCCTGCTGTTCCTGAAAAACACACAGTGCTGCATGTTTGAAGAAAGAGGACCTGGATGTTCTGCAGCATAACTGGAAAAATATTGTGTGGGCGATTGAAGCCAACATCAACATGCTTGGAAGGAACACGCAACGCTATGTGGAGGAAAAAAGGCACGACATGCCATGGAAACCAGGAGTCAAGAACCCTTAAGACCAACTGAAGCTCAACAGAGGATGGGCGAACAGGACAACATCCCAAAGCACAGAAGTCAATCAATTAAAGAATGGCCTTGACAGAAGTAAGTACACCCTCTGGAGAGGCCCAGTCAGAATCCTGACCTCCACCCAGCTGAGAATGTGGCATGACCCCAAAAGAGAGATTCACACCAAACATACCAAGAATATTGCTGCTCAGAAACAGTCAGTTCAAAATCCCTCCTGACCTTTGTGTGGGTCTGATCTGCAATCACAGGAAAAGTTGCACTGTCAATACTCACCTGTTGTATTCAATAAAAGCATAGTAATGAACATAATTATTTGTGCAGTATTAATCTAAGCAGAGTGTTTGTCTATTCTTGTGACTTAGGTGAAGATCAGAACAGTTTTTATGATCAATTTGTTGCAGAATTCCCGATAATCCCAAAGGGTTCAGACACTTTTTTCTTAACTGTGCATAGTCATGATACTAAAGATGGCTGAACTATCCCAGATCTGTGCAAATCTCAGAAAAACTGTTTGAGTTTAATAAAAAAGTCCTGAAATCCTTGCAAGAGAAATGTTTCATCACTGAGGAAGAGGCAGTAACAATTTAAAGATGACTTATCAGTAATAACACCGACTGACACACTTGAAAGTTAAACTACATTAACACAACAACGGAATATACAAATCAGAAGAGAATCAAATAGTTTTAGAATCTCAAGAATCACCAGGAAAATTCAGTTTATGCTTTGTTTTGTTTTGTTTTGTTTTCTTTTTGTGGAATGAAAATCCACTTCATTTTCTTTTATCACAAAGGTTTGTTTTATTCAGAGTGAAATGTGTGAGAAACATCAATGAGCTAACTTGTGTTTGTTTGGGTTGACAACCCTTGAACATCGCAACTGAAAAAAGACAATGTTAGATCCAAGGATAGAGCCAAATTTTTTTTCAATTCCAGACACATTTAAGGGAGGTGAAAGGCTCCAAATGTATCTTCAGATCACTGAAAACTTTTAACATCAGTGTGGCCTGTATACCAGACCACCTGCAAAGATACCAGACCACAGCACCAAGCAGAGGCCTGATCGTCTCGATGGACCAGGGACCAGTGAGTCTCAGTGCTGTTCTGTCATCGAAGTCCTTTCAAGCTGAGCAGAGAGCGCTGTGCGTCAGCCTGCTGTCACCAGATAAGCCTTTGGTGGGTGGAGGAGTTCCAGTGTGGGCAGTACAGAACCACTTTGTGGATGGTACCGTGATAAACCCAGACTACCTGAAGAACATCACTAATCCAGTCACTGTGGCCCTACATGAGCATATGAGAGTGTATAATCTGAGCTCAGAGCTGCCTGTCTGAAATGTTCTGAAATGTCTGTTATATGATGTTTATTTTAAACATTTTCTTTAAACTTTGTCTGCTCAGACGAGGACGGACCAGGGGACAGGTCTTGATGTGGGGGTCCGTCTCTAGGTCTTGGTTCATCTTTCTCTTGGTGCTCTGCTTGGTGGTGACACATATGACAATCTTCAATCCCCAGTTTTAAACTGACTGAGGAACAAGGATATCATTGAAATTAGCTCAAAGCCTTTTGTTAATTATTTATTTCACACAGTCACACCTAGGAGCAACTGACAGTCATCAATGAAGCTCAAATGATCAGGACTGTGGGAGGAAACCAGAGTACCTGGAGAAAAGCCACACATTCAGGGAGAACAGGAAAACTACAAACAGGAAGGTTGCGGATTGAACACATTAACTTTTTAAGTTTTACTGTATACTAAGACATCACCTACATATTTGATGCATATTTTGCCTCTCAGGCCTTCTAGGCCTCTCCCATAGTACGCTGGAAGGCTTATGATGCATTTGTGCATCCAAAAAGAATTCTGTTCCATTCGTACAGCCTCCATGTGGTTGTAAAGGCTGTGAATTTCTTTGAGTTCTCACTTCCTTGATGTTAACCTTCCTGTTATCCTTGGAGTCAATTTGACCCCATTCAGTGTTTATCATTAAAAAAAAAAAAAAGTTTACTTTTTTATTTTTGCTTCATATTTCATGACTTTTCCTAATTTCATAAGTGCAACTGATTAAGCATAATATTTCTATGATGGTATTTTTACAATGTGCTAGAGACATATTACACGCATTGGTGTTCCTCTGGGGTCAGTTTGACCCCAAACTTTTTCAACTGTGTAAAACTGGTCTGCCTGTGTGTGACGCTGCTTTGACCTAATATTGCCACACCTTCAGGCACAGTATTGATACTTCTGAGTTGGCACATTACATGGGGTGTGTCTGTGTGTTTGTCTGTGTGTATGTGACCTAGTATTCCCACACCTGCAGGTTAGCACTCACACCTGCCAAAGCAGAACTGATATTTCCCACGCTGTGGTAGTTCATGCAAAATAAGGAAGGAGCAAACATACAAAAGCTTGCTCTCTATCCAAATAATTCCTCGGTGTGCTCTGTGTATACAGCAAGATTGCTGTAAACACAGAGCAAGATATCTGTCTGTCTTTATTTGATAATGGCCTCTGGAAAGAGTTTACTGTAAGTGAAGTTTTCGAGCAGCTCTTTGAAAGTGAGAGTGACATAGAGGAGAACGTGTCTGAGACAGAGGATTGTGTCGAGGAAGACCCTGATTTGGAGTCATTCTCATCTGATAAGAGTGTTGACCCTCCTGTTGGCACTGAAACAGCACAAGTGATCCCCTCCAAAAATGGGAAAATATTATGGTCCCTTTGTCCACCTGAACAGAAGTGCAGCCAATGTTATAGAGATGGCTCCAGGCCCAACTTGACACGCTGCCGGTTTTGTTGATGACATCAAGTCCTCATTTGAGCTCTTCATAACGCCACCAGTTCAACAATTGTTCTTGTGATGACGAATCTAGAGGGGAATCATGTCTATGGGAACACTTGGGAAGACTTGATGTGGTACACTTGGAAGCCCACATTGGCCTGCTATTTTAGCTGGAGTTTACTAGTCTAAAGGTGAGGCAACAATTAATGAGTTCTATACGTCATTGGTGGTGCCCAGGAAACAGAAGGACTCCACAGTGTCGACTGGTAGAGATGCACTGATGGCTCATTTTTCCATTCACAACCGCTTCTTAAAATCTCCACCCACCCGCTATCCGCCCATATGAACAATTTTTTATCATTTTTCAAAACCGAACTCGCCCGCCATCTGCAGAATAGTTTTCAGGTGTATTGAAGATGCCTTGGCTATTAAAATGCAGCTTTTTTTTTAAATTTGAGTGCTTCAACCGCAACCCGCCCAAATGTAATTAAAATCTTAATTTTTCAACATGTCATCCACCCGATCTGCGGTTATCCATGGGCTCCGCGGGTGCAACCACAATCCGTTTATCTCTATCGACTGGGGGGTTTCTCAGGCTGATGGGGGTGAGTGGGACTGTGTTTCTCCTAAAAGTCCACAATCATCTCAAGGCTGTTCAGCCTGCACCAGCACTCCAAGTGGTCTATCTCCCTCCTGTAGGCAGACTCATCTCCATCACTGATGAGCCCGATTAGGGTGGTGTCATCCTCAAACTTCAGGAGTTTCACATACTGGTGACAATAGCTCAGATGGTAGAGATGGTCTTATAACTGAAAGGTTGGTGGTTCGATCCCCTGCTCCACCCCTGCTCCACCCAGTATGGTGTGAATGGGTTGATGTGATATTGCAGTGTGAAGTGCTTTGGGCTCTGTCAGTGCAGGGTAAAAAGTGCTATACAAGTGTAGCCCATTTACTGGAGGTGCAGTATGGGGTGTCTATCTGGGACTGTCTTATTGTTAAGCCCCCTGCAGAGTTTTAAGCCCAGGATAAGTGTTACTTCAGGACCTCTGATAATTTGTAATAATTACAAAGGATGTCTGTGATCTTAATCCCGTGTGAACGTGCCATGTCTGTAATCTGTAAAGTCAAAATTCCACCAAAAATTGGCAACCATATTTCACCAGACACCAGCATTCACTGATAATACTAGTCCCATCTGAATCTGCACCTCAGTGCCTGTTGGGTGCTTTAGTATTTTGTTTTAATTAATGTGCACATGCATATTGCAACCCTTTGTGTGTGTGTGTGTCTGTGTGTGTGTGTAATTCCTTGTAGGATATTGAGATGGATGAAATGCATAGTAGCATGCAGTAAGAAACATTTTTCAACAGGTTTGATACAAACACCATTATGACACGCCACTCACTGTTCTCAAGTCGCATTGCTGTTCTGACATGTTTACTGTTGCCATCACAACTATATACCACGTCAAAAGGGATCATTTAACCCGAACTACACGTTTTCCATAAACCTTTCCAAGTGGTGTTATTGTGTACCATGTCGTCAAGAAGCCTGTGATACCACGGCTCAGTTACATTTAATGTCTCTTCACAGGGCCGGTGTATTCTGGTTTTTTTTTTCTTCTTGGGATTTTTTTGTGTACATAGCAGAATTTTGCATATATGTGTGACAACAGCAGATGTTGGGATGTGGGCAGACTTCACATCATATCTGACTGTAATGTCAGTAAATTCAGGTAAAACACAGCGATCGCTTATTCCACGCTAATGCACTGCGAGACACACAGACATGAGTGGGTAATTCACAAATTACCAGAGGGTGTCAAATCTTTGTTTAAAAAGTCCTGGATGTGATTTTTGACCTCGTCATGCAATGGACGTGGTATTGCTTTGCATGTTTTGGCAATGAGAACACCATCAAATAACTCAATGTCCATTGTTAATGACTTTATTTTTGTTTCTGGTGAAAGCTCCAGACTCCTCCCTGAGCATTTGCTTACCACAGCCATTTGTTGACTGATCAAAGTTGACAGGTGGATGTTTTGGCGATGAGAACTTCATCAAATAACTCAATGTCCATTGTTAATGACCTTATTTTTTTTTCTGGTGAATGCTCCAGATTCCTCCCTGAGCATTTGCTTACCACACAGCCTGTTGTTGACTGATCCAAGCTGACAGGTGGATCACATGTTTTATTTCTTGGGAATTCCTGTGAGATGAGTGTCAGCTTTCAATACAGCTTTATTTTTGTACCGCCAATTACAACACAGTCATTTCTCGGCTATTTTCCAGAGGAAAAAAAATGACAATTAGACATTCATTCATTGATTTCCCAAGCTGCTTGGCCTTTTCGGGGCCACATGGGGCTGGAACCAGTCCCAACGACTTTGCACGGGTACACCCTGGACAGTTCACCAGTCTGTCGCAGGGCCAACACATCGGGACAGACAACCATTCTCTTTCACATTCACACCTTGGGGCAATTTAGGGTGAACAATTAATCTGACGTGTGTTTTTGGACTGTGGGAGGAAGCTGGAGTGCCCAGAGGGAACCCACCCACATATGGGAGAACATGCAAACTCCACACAGAAAGGCCCCAGGTCCCGGCTGGTATGTGAACCTGGGACCTTCTTGCTGTCAGACCCAAAATTCCACAATTTCACATAAGCAAGCATAAGCTTATGTAGAGAGAAAAAAACTAACATTAAAGCAGATCTAAGTAACATTTTTACCTCAATAAATGTTTTTCAGAATCCCTGTGGGGGTAAACAAAGACTTGGCGCGGTGATTCATCGGTTCTTCCCCTCCCCCCGGTGTCTGTGTGCTAAAAGCTGCATTTGCAACTTTCAGAGGATCGGACCCGAGTAAATCTTGCAAGGACAAACCTGCTTTATGGCACTCATATGGAAGTAGAAGTATAAAAGCGTGTAAAACAAACATGAAACCCTCGCTGGCGTTAGCAACGCCACCCTTAGGTGTTCACGGATGGCAGAACGAAAAAGACAGAAAAAACCTTTGTCTGACGAGCAGAAAAAAAAGAAACACGCG
The DNA here is from genome assembly GCF_902148845.1 of Salarias fasciatus. Lineage (NCBI taxonomy): Eukaryota > Metazoa > Chordata > Actinopteri > Blenniiformes > Blenniidae > Salarias > Salarias fasciatus. The sequence continues at coordinate 31,879,214 of NC_043758.1, read as the reverse complement.
GGGGCGGGGGGACGGCCACGAGGATGTTTACGACAGTGAGCTTTCACAGGACACCAGTAGGGGGAGGGCGAGAGCAACAGTTGCATAGTTCTGCTTAAAAAGGAAGAAACCTTTGCAGAACCAGGCTCAGAGGTGGCGGCTTTCTGCCATTCCAGTTGAGGTGAAAGGATAGAAAGAGAGAAAAGGATAGGACAGACAGATTACGGTAATTCTCTGAATCAGGTAAGCATTGCTCCCTCGCTGCAGGTGGATCAATACAGGAGGTGTCAGATGACCAACTCGGGGATCCTGAGGAGGGAGAGAGAGAGAGAGAGAGACAGAAAGAGAGACAGACTACAGGAGGGAGAGAGCTCATGGACGAGAAGAGAGACAATAATTAATGACATGGAGCAGTGAAACATGCCGAGTGACAAAGGAGAGAAGACAGCCTCCCGAACTGAAACTGAGAGCTGGTTCCACATGGCAGGAGCCTCAGGTTAAGTTTAGGATAAAGGATAATGTTAGGCTTGGAATAAGGATTAAGACTAATGTTAAGCTTAAAATAATGCTTGGTGAGAAAATCTCCAACATTTTTTGTCAAAGGTTGTTTATAAATGACATTCCAGGATGGTTTAAACCAGTGGTCCTCCAGCCAGTCCAGAATGAGCCGCTGTGGCTGCTGGTCTTTGTTCCAACCAAGCAAGAGCACACCAGACTCCACCTATCACCAAGTCTACAGGTGGACTCACTTGAGGACATGGGTGGAGTCTGATGTGCTCCTGTTTGGTTAGATTCCAACCTGTTTGTTGCTCCTGTTTGGTTCGAGGGTTAGGGTTTGGTTCCAACCAAACAGGAGCACATCAGACTCCACCCAATACCCTTGGGTAAATCCGGTTCACAGTGAGTGAGTTTTTCTCCTATTGTACGTAGACAGAACAACACAAGTCAAGACCAAAGTGACAACAGTGCTTAGGCTAAAAGAACATAAAGAATGTCCCCAAGACAAGAAGTGGGAGAAGTAAAAAAAAAAAAAGTCAGGAGACAAAATAAGGGGCTAAAAATATGTAAAAACCAAGCTAATGATAAAGATGTGACATTCATAAAACAGGATGACACAAACAGTAACAGATAAGTCGATACATTAGTTAAATTGCTTCTGACATTTGTTAATGGCAGGAATGGCCTCCGGCACAAAGCTGTTTTTGAAGAGTTTACTTTTACAATCCGGTAACATAAACCTCTGACCAGATGCCAGCGGCTGAAAGTCACCATTAAGAGGACGGGAGCCGTCTCTCACAGTGGAGTTAGCTAGCCGATGTAGCTGTTTGGTGTTCAGGGCTTCTGAGTGAAGCTGAGACTCACCAGTCAGCTTGCTAGACCATTTCACAATTTGGTTCAAACAGTTATTCTTCTTGGTTTCTTCTATTAAGAACAAATAGACAGGATGGGTTTTACACATAGACTGTAAATAAAGAAGTGGACGGAACATGTGGCTCAAAACATGAAGCCCGAAGTGTCAAAAACTTGCAATATCACAGTGTCCACCAGGGGCTGGCTCCAAAAAGGCTGTGACTCCATTGACTCCAATTCAAAATGAAACATCACTAAAACTGGATCGGCTGAGTTTCTACAGTTCAGAGTTGTTTTTTTCATTGGAAGAGAGATCAGGTGGTCCATCTGAAAATATATTGAATCTTATATAGAGCGTTACAGTTTTCACAATGAGGGGGCGTGGCCACTTGATTGACTAGTTTTAGTTGTCGATCCATTGTAACCATGACTAGTTCCGGGATTAATTACTCAAAAAGACCCTCAAAGGATTTTGTTAACCAGTTTTTGCTGTAATTCCTGCCTACGTATATATATATATATATATATATATGAATTCAGTCTCTATTTCATGTATTGATCCATTCTGCTCTTAAAGGTTTTGAAGGTCTGTGTGACGGAAGATACCTTTAAAACATAGAGGGGCAAATAACCATTTTTGTAAATACCCAGCAACATGTAATGTTGGTCTTACCAAAACTTTCACCCCTCTCTCTCAATTCAAACATTTTTAAAACAGCAAAGTGAAAACCCCCCAAAATAAAACATTTTCATGTTTTACTTGTAGGCTGTCCGTAGGTCTATGGAGTGGGCCGGAACAAAAAAAAAATGAGAATAGATCATGTGATCATTGGTTCGATTGTTGGTTTAATTTATATTATATTATATTGTTTTCTGAGCTGCTTTGTATAGTTAAAACTTAATTGAATAACACGGAGCTGCTTCCTCTCCTACTGAGCATGGACTCTCATGTGGGACAGCCTGGCCGACTTGTTCCAGCCAGTCCCGCCACAGACAGCGAGGCTGGACGGGAGGCTGTGGATGTAGCCGCTCCGACCGGAGAGAGCAGAGGCTGCAGGAGTCAAGGCTCCGGTTAACTGACTTCCTCTGAGAAACGGACCCTGGAAAGTGAATTTAAGAGCTTCTTCAGTGGCACAAAGCTAAAGGCAACAGACAGTCCCAGCACTGCGGTAAGTATTAATTCCGTTTGAAGGATATTTTAGTGAATTTTAGCAGAATGCAGTGATATCGTGTCGTCCTCCATCTGTGCTGTTCAACATGACTTTTTATTCTTTCAGGAAACGGTTCGCAGACTGCACAACTCTAAAGAAAACACACTATGAGCTGGAACAAAGGTGAGACTGTTTAGATTGTGTCTGCAACTTAAGAACTTTGTAAATAACTTAAAAAACTCCATAGTTATTCTTGTGCATGCTAAATGAATGTTGTGATTTTTCTTCCCAGCCCGCTCCCCCCACCTGCACGACCCCTCCTCCACACGAATTGGGTCCGTTGCTGCCAATATGTGGGACAGGCACATGTGGAGAGCACAACCTGGAAACGCCCATACACTGATGGAAACAAGGAAAGTTTCCATAAGTGTACAGGCCCGAATATCTGGCTTTTCATGCATTGTTTGAAGCCAAGATCAACACCCACAGTGCTGTGTCATCAGTGCTCAGAGGAATAAAACCCGAGGAGTGTCCAGAGACTTCAGGTAAAGCTGCCACCATGACTCCACCTGCTCTCCTGTCTGCAGCTCTGCTGCTGCTGCTGCTTCCTGCAACTCTGACCGATGGTAAGATCCACACTCACTCCCTGCCAGCACTCTGGTCTCTGCTCTATTTCCTGGGATGTCTCTCTTTCTGCAGATGGACTGGTTGCCTTTAAGGTGGTGGTGCAGAACAGATTGTTGGACCCGACTCCACGGGCCTACGTCACCCATGTGAAGTCGTCTGGAGGAACCCTACCGGGAGGTCTGAAAAGACTCATGAACTCCAACACTTTCAGGTAAGATTCTGCTATCAGCTGCAGCGCCAAGGTAAAATACAAGGTTCATTTGTGCCAATCTATCAAAGTGTATTTGGTTATCATAAAACAAAAACCCTTCTCTACAAAGGGACAAGTTTAGATTGTTTTTGCTTTGACTGATTAGCATTGAGGTTACCCTGAAAATACTGGTAGATTAAATTTAGCGAGGATATTGCAAGAGCAATCGATAATAAAGAGTTTTCAGTTGGCGTTTTCATAGATTTAAGTAAGGCTTTTGACACAATCGATCACAAGCGATTGTTAAAAAAGCTTCAGTGATATGGAGTCAGGGGTATAGCCTATGCTTGGCTTGAAAGCTATTTAAGTCATAGAGAACAATACGTCCACTACAATAATCACAATTCTGAGAAACGTTCAATGATGCATGGGATTCCCCAAGGCTCCATATTGGGGCCCAAACTGTTCATTATGTATATGCATGACATTGCACAAAATGTTAAAAAACTCAATTGTTTACTTTATGTAGATGACACAAGCATCTATTGCTCTGGATGTGACCTGCATAAACTCATGAACACTGTTGAAAAAGAGCTCACGCATTTAAAGGGATGGTTTGATATAAATAAATTGTCAAAGAATTTAACAAAAACAAAATACATTATCTTTGGAAATAGAAAAGGTCATTATCAAAACAACCTCAAAATTAATGAAGTAATTGAACGAGTACAAACGTGTAAATTTGTAGGTGTCGCAGTTGATGAAAAACTTTGTTGGAAGCCACACATAAATACTATCAAGTCTAAATTGGCTAAAAATTTTGGGGTATTAGGGAAAATGAGGTCAGTACTCACAAATAACTCACTTAGATTGCTATACAATTCTCTAGTCCTTCCTTATCTGAGCTATGGAACTGAATTATGGGGAAACAACTATAAAACAATTGTTGATCCAATATTCTTGCTTCAAGAAAAAGCCATCCGAATCATTAATCAAGCATCATTCTATGCATCAACTAATCCTATCTTTGCCTCTCTGAAATTACTAAAAATTCATGACATTGTTAATCTTAACACTCTAACAGTGATGTATAAAGCCAATAAATATAGTCTACCATCCTATCTTCAAAAAATATTTAGCCATCAAGTCAGCAGGTGTAACCTACGTGGAATTTGTCTATTTAAAACAAGCCATGCAAGGACACATACAAAAAGGAGATGTATCTCTATAAAAGGCGTAACATTGTGGAATAATCTGAATGAGGAAATTAAAACATGTAAAACATTAAAAACATTTGTAGTACAATGACCGAGCAGTAAACCCCGTATTACATTTCACATGCACAGGTACATGATCCGGCATTAAAAAAACCAAGGCAGTGATGGCAAAATATAGTACTTTTATTTTAGACTTTTGCTGAAGTTTAACAATTGAGATAAAATCTTTTAGTAAACACAGTAGCCCAATAATCGAAATGTAAATATGCAATTCAGAAGTTAAACATTTAATACACAAAATTAGTGAAGAAATTCCAAATCAAACAATTAGTAATGGCAAACCAAAAGACTTCCAAAACCCATATCTTCTTTGATTTTAAAGTGCTGTAGTGCTTAAAGTGCTTGAGAAGTGCTTTGTGTGTAAAGTGCAATTGCTGTGCAAATGGGCAAAGGGTAAAGTGCTTTTAGTTTGAGGTAGTTGGTGAAATAAACACTAAACCACAAAACCCAAAAGCAATCCCTTTATTAACTCAAAGAAAACACTAAACACTACATAATTGGGACAAGCTAACAGTGTTAAGGGGGAGGAGGCAATTAAATTTAGACATATCTTTTTTTTTTTAAAAAAAAGATACTTTCTTAGGACAGTACTGGAATTAGAGAGCTTAATGAAATCATACAGCCTATAGAGCTTAAAGAACAGCAGCGGCCAGCTATAAACAGAAAAATGTTTATGAAAAACCAGCCGATTGCCTAAACATCCGTGTTTTTGTAAATTTAATTTGTTTATAAGCAAACTTACGTTCAGCTCAACATGACAGCACCCTGCACCCGAGCTCTCAGAAGCCGAACCTAACCCACCAGTGGTCAATCAGCTGATTAAGGCTGAATCCCATTTCACCCCTTAGCCCTTCCCCTTGGCCCTACCCCTCGTTTTGCGCGTTCACGTGGAGGGGTAGGAGTGTCCCAATTGTCATTATGACGGAGGGGTAGGGCCAAGAAAGAGGGCCAGTCACCCCTCCAAAAGGAGATTCTCGAGAGGCACACTCCAAACGGAGGGGTATCGGCCGATGGCGAGGGGCGCTTGTTCTTTCAGCCTAGATCATGCCTGGCGGGCGGGGTTAATTCACTTCCGCATTGACTGGAGTGATCGTTTCCACACCCGCGCATTCTAGGCGCATTCCAAACACAACAGATAGACGATTATTTTCAATAAACTGGTTTCTTCAACACGGCCCGCCTGGAATGCGCGGGTGGGAAACGAGCGCCCCCGCCAATGCGGAAGTGAACTAACCCCACGGTCCAGGCGAACAAAACAAGCGCCCCTCGCCACCATCGCCACTGGATGACAGATTTCTCAGAAAGCCTTCCAAGATCGGCAAGATGGCGGCGTCCGCAACGAAAGACGTTCATAAATGTCAGTATTTTGTCAATTAATAAAGTTTAAAAATGTAAGAAAAACATTCTTCTTCGGCAGATAATTGTCGCATCTGCCTACGTCATCGGCAGCGGCGACTACTGATGACGTACGCGATTGTCGGAGGGGTGTCCCAATTCGGAGGGGTTGACTTTCTCCCCTACCCCTTAGCACTCCGTTTCATAGGCGGAGGGCTAAGGGGAAGGGCCAAGGGGAAGGGCTAAGGGGTGAAATGGGATTCAGCCTAAGTAGCGTGAATCAAGGGAGGGGACCGGGCGGTGCGTTCAAGGCCCCTCCGCTCACAGAACAGTTCAGTAACCCACTCGGTTACACATTTAAACAGCAGTATAAAGTATTTGTACTTGGAAAATACTTATCTCTGTAACCCTGTTTCAGAGTCATTAAAAATTTAAGACGCTCAGCTAAATAATAGCATACTTATACATATTGATAATGTTGTAAAATCTTCACTTTTTTTCTCCTTCTGTTGTATTTTTCTTTTCCTTTGTTGTTGTCTCTATTTACATAAAATGACATTGCTTTAAGTGCAGGAGCTTACTTGATTTAAGTACTGGGTTAGGCGAAATAAGTTTATCTTCCAACCTGATCTCACAGAAATGCGTGAAATGAGCACGCATTGTCAGAACCAGAGGGTCCCAGATTGCGTGCTCATTTCACGAAAAGTGCTGAAATTGCGTGCTGTCACCACGCAAACAGTCTCCACTAAAAGTCATTTAGAATCTGTGGCGTGGTGGAGACACGCATTCTCAGCTTCAACGATGTCGCTCCGTGGGTGTCGTTTCAGAGATCCCGGAAGTGCAAATGTAGACTGATCGATATTCTGAAGAAAGATGTGATTATTATCCAAACCAGTGCAGCCATCCGAGGCAGACTGTGTAGCAGTGGTATGTGCTTCTGCTGAGTCAAAAAGCACCGTGAAATATCAACTCTATTTTAAGAAAACACGTTTTATTGTCAATGTAACATCACGGAGAAGGACTACAATACCCATAATCCTCATGTTTAACAGCAACGTGTCTGATTGGTCCACCAGCAGTTAAAAAAAAAAACAAAACAAAAAAATTAAGCTTTTATCATATTCCCTTGGTCCTTTTTGTTTTCAACATTGAATTTTCATTTTCTAATTCAATGAGTAAAATGTTCTTTTTTTAAAATCTGAAAAACACTGGCGTTTCCCGTTGCCTAGGTAACGCTGTCGGCTTATCCGCTTAGGGTGGTGACAGAAAGAGAGCGAAACATTTATTTCCCGGTCCAGGTATGTTCTGAATTACACATATGATGTTCGTGGAATGAAATGATAATTTGTCGTGTTGAGAGTTTGATGGTTTGTTGCTCCGATTGTTTTCCTCCAGTCGCTCGCGCTCGGTGCAGGACGACCGCAGCATGACGTCACACATGCCGCTTGGAATTTGGCTTTTCCCCACAGCCTTTTACAAAGCGATCGGAGAAGCAAACTTCAAACTCTCAATGTGAAAACGGATCATTTAATCCCGTGTAATCCAGGATATATAATGACCGGGACCAGGAAATAAATATTTGTTTTATTCGAGAGGACCCATGGGCTTCAGCGGAAGGCTTCGCCAGTCGCCGTTTTCACCCCGATTCAGACGAGGGCTGTTTTGGAGCTAATAATACCGTCCTGATATATTTCTAACATACCTGTTTTTATTTTTTCAGACCGGGTCCAACGTGATCTGCCACCAGAGAAGACAGCTGGAGCTTCTCCGATGCTGCACTGTGCGTCTTGATCTCAAGACGCTGGAGTCAAGAGGCGATTCTGGATCATCTGGAAGTGATTACAACATTATGGTTCTTAGCTGTTGTTTATTTCTGATAAAATAAATGTGTACTTTACTCTGGCAGTGGACTGCATGCTCCTCATTACTTTCACCTCACGGAGAATCCTTCAAAAAGGACCCCATAGCTCATTAATTCATATACAAATATTGTAAGTGAGATAAGGGTGAGGCGCCGTTCTTTGGGTTGATCCAGCATTCAAGATGAGTGTCGGTCAGAACACAGGAGGAGGCAGAGGTTTGGCTCTTCAGATGTGTTTATTCTTGATGCCCGTGATCACAAATCAGTTTCTGGAAATAACAATAATTAGTAGTTACTGGATGTAACTCCAGTTCTACGAGTAAGTGCATGCCCGCCTACGGGCTTCGCTAGTGGCACACCTCCAATCTCTGTCCAATCCACTGAGACTATACAAAGCTCGACGCACCAATCCCCCGCACGCGATGGCGCAGCGCCACGCCCCACACCGAGGGTACATAACCTCGGATGGCGCTAAGCAAACCCTTCTTCTGACGTAGCAAAAACAAGGAAAGCAGACAGCTGGGCCAGCAGGTAGGCACTTACTCGTAGAACTGGAGTTACATCCAGTAACTACTAATTCTACTTCGTAAGTGCTTAGCCCGCCTACGGGCTTCGCTAGTGGTACTCACCAAGGCGAAGGCTGTAGGTCGATGAATGTACTCCCAGCTGGCCTGCTGACGGGATTGGTGCGTAAGATGGAAGTAAACAAACCGTACGTCCAGAACGGCCGTAGAACTCCCGAAGGATGAGGCGGGCACCTGGCGACGTAGTGCGGCCCACGACGTACAAAGCATCGCCACAGCGACACACACACACACGCCGGCCGGGAAACCACAGCGGCAGGCGGTGAAGGGGGGGACCCTTGGCCCGCGTTCCACGCACGGGGAGCGGCAGCGAACCCAAAAACGGCAAGCGGCAGAACTCCTGCCCCTGCAACACCGTAAACAACATCCGTAGACCGCGGCAGAGCCGAGCGGCAGGCGGGGAACCCCTGGTCCGCGAGGCCACCCGGGACGCGGCAGCCGGGCCAGAAGGACCGAAACGGTTAGACGACCGAACTCCTGTTCTCGCCGAAAACCGACATGGCCACAGAGTCAGTGCACATATCCAACAGATATGAACGCACGAAGGTGGACGCAGAGGCCCAGGAGGCAGCCTGGCAGATGTCACTCACCGTGACCCCTCTGCACAGGGCCGCAGAGGCAGCCACACGTCGTGTGGAATGAGCACGAATCACTGCTGGTGGCGAGAGATTCTGTGCCTCGTAGGCAGCTGCAATAGCGCCCCCCACCCAGTGGGCGAGACGCTAAGAGGTCAGCGGGGAACCACGCCCCCGGGCTCCAAACCTCACAAACAGCTGGTCCGTGGTGCGAAAGCCAGCTGTGCGCTGGACATAAAGACGCAGAGCCCTGACCGGGCACAGTGACCGCAGGCGTGGGTCGTCCCCAGACGAACCAGGCATGGAGTCAAGCGTCCTGATCCGGATCACTCGCGACCAGAAGTCCGAAGTGATCACCTTGGGATGAAAGGCCGGGTTAGGCCAGAGGTGCACGAGTCCCCCATCCTGGCTGAACACCATGCAGGATGGGTGGACTGACAATGCGCAGAGATCCCCAACTCTCTTGGCGGATGCTAGCGCCAACAAGATGGCGGCCTTAAAGGAGAGAAAGCGGTCCTCCGCCTGCTCCAAAGGCTCGAAAGGAGGTCCCTTAAGGCCCTCCAACACCACATGGAGGTCCCATGGAGAGACCACATGCCTGGGGGGCGGTCGCAACCGACACGCCCCGCGCAGAAACCGCTTCACAAGTGGGTGGCTGCGTGCAGAAAAGCGGCCGAAACCGCCGTGGCCCGCTGTGATGGCCGATGCAAACATCGCCAGGGTGGATGCAGCGCGACCGCTGTCCAGCAGGGCCTGGAGGAACTCCAAAACTCCACCAATGGTGCAGGAGACCGGGTCCAAGCCCCTCTCCGAGCACCACGACGTGAAGAGCTTCCACCGAGACCTGTAGGCCTTCACAGTAGAGGGGGCCCTGGCACTCTGGATGGTGGACACCACCGCTGGGGGGAGGTCTAGTTCCACCAGCCTCACCCGCTCAGCCTCCAAGCCAGGAGCCTCCCGCCCAGGAAGGGCCGGGACCGAAGGGCGCCTCCTGCCTGCTGCAGTGCGTCGGGCCCGTCGGGAATCGGCCACGGGTCCCCGACTGCCAACTGAACCAGGTCCGGGAACCACCGCGCACTCAGGGTGTCCGGAGCCACCACGATCACGTGAAGATTGTGCAACCTCACTCTGCGCAGCAGCGGGGTCAAGAGGTGGACTGGAGGGAACGCGTACAGGATGCCCGACGGCCAGCTCCTGTGTGCGAAGGCGTCTACCCCTAGAGGGGGGGCGTCTGTTGACCTGAGCGAGAACCAGAGTGGGCACTGTGCGTTCCCTGCACTGGCGAAAAGGTCTGCCACTGGGCATCCGAACCTGCGCCAGAGTCGGGCTGCGACCCACAGGGACAAGCCCCACTCATCGTGGAGTGGGCCGGGCCTAGGGCGCCACGTCCCGAGGGGGGCGCCGCGGTCGTACAAGGGGCGCCACGACGCTTTGTGTTCCGTGTGCCCCGCTGTGCAGCGGTCCGACGCACCGCGCTCCTCGTCCTCGGCGCTGCCCGGCACTGATCGGTGTTGTTCGGCATCACTCCTCAGCGCACCCCCCCCCCCCCCCCCCCCCACACACCCCCCCCCCCCCCCCCCCCCACCCCCCCCCCCCGCTCAACAAATGTCGGGACCGCTCGAAAAACTTGGGGGCGGTCGTCTCGGGCTCGCCTAGGGCGCCTCTGAAGCCCGGGCCGGCCCTGTCCCCGGGACATTTTGTCTGCACCGACGTTGAGGACTCCGGGCACGTGACGCGCTCTGAGAGACGCGAGGTGCCGGTCCGCCCACTGGAGGATCTCCGCCGCTATGCGATGAAGATGGGGAGACCGGGTCCCCCCCTGCCTGTTCAGGTACGCGACCACCGTAGTGTTGTCCGTCCTGATGAGCACATGGCTGTCCTTCAGCCTGGCTTGGAAATGGAGCATGACCCTCTGCACCGCCGTCATTTCCAGCACATTGATGTGAGTGGGAGTCAAATCCCAAGCACCGCCCACCGCGTGGTGGTCTAGGGTGCCTCCCCATCCCACGAGAGACGCATCGGTGAACACTTCGACGTGATGCGACACGCAGCCCAGGGGAACTCCTTGCATTAGGAGAGCAGGATCCATCCAATAAAGGAGATCCTGGCGTGCTTGGGGCGGGATCGGGAACCGTTTGCATCCGTCCCACTTCCCCACGCAGCGGAGGCGTGCAAACCACCGTTGCAGCCTGCGCATGTGTAGAAGTCCCAGCCGGACCACTGGGTGGGCCGCGGCCATTAAACCCAGGACGGTCCTGATCAGACGAACCCCGACCAGGGGTGTGGTCACTGCAGACCTCAGGGTCGAGAGAAGGGAGGTCCGTCTCTCCTCGGAGAGGCGGGCAGTCATAGAGAGCGAGTCCAGCTCCAACCCCAGATAAGCCATGCTCTGAGCTGGGGTGAGCGCGCTCTTGTGTCGGTTCACCATGAACCCCAGGAGCTCGATGTGGTGCAGGACCTGGGTCGTGTGCAGCACAGCCTCCTGATGAGAGGACGCCAGTATGAGCCAGTCGTCGATGTAAGTGAGGATCCTCAGACCATGACGACGGAGGGGCTCCAACGCTGCTTCGACACACTTGGTAAAGGTGCGAGGGGCGAGAGAGTAGCCGAAGGGGAGCCGGTTGTATTGAAAATACCTGGTCCCCACGGCAAAGCGGAGGAAGGCTCTGTGCCTTCTGAGAATGGGGATGTGGAAGTAGGCGTCCGTCAGGTCGATCGAAGTCATCCAGTCCCCAGGTCGAATGCTCTCCAGGAGGTGTTTGACCGTCAGCATGCGGAACCTCCTGGTGGCTATGTGAGTGTTGAGGACCCTCAGGTCCAGAATGGGTCTTACACCCCCGCTTTTCTTGGGGACCAAGAAGTAGGGGGAATAAAAACCTGAGTGTGCCTCTGTCGCGCTCAGCTCCGTGACCGCACCCCAGCGGAGGAGTGAGGCTACTTCTGCCTCGAGAGCGGCCGTCCCCGCAGGGCATGCAAGCCGCGTACGAAGGATGCCGTTGAAGAGAGGCGGACGACAGGCGAACTGCAGGGCATAACCATTTCTCAGTGTCCTGGACAGCCAGGGAGAAAGCGGTCCCAACATAACACGCCACGTGTGAAACCGGAGCGTGAGTGGCTGTACCACGGCCAGCGGGGACGGCCCACCCGTCCTCCCAGCCTCGGGAGACGAGGGGCCCCCAGCGAAAGGGCTGTGGAGCAGGCGTCCCCTGAATGAGAGCGGGCGGCCGCCAGGGGGCTGCGGACCGGCGCTTTGCTGGGGACAACCCGAGCAGAGGCAGCGCGATCCCGGAGTTTTCCGGGTCGCTGTCCTCGGTGCTGATGTCGGAGCCTTCCGGATCGCTGGCCGTGATGCTGAAGCTGGAGCCGGGACGCTCAATAGCGGGAGCCCGGGACGGCAGAGCTCCGCTGCTCCGAGGCTCCGCCGTGACAACACACGGGGAAGCCAAGGGAGCGCTGCCGGGAGCAACACGAATAAGGCCGGGATCGGGGCGCTTTACGGTGGACACCCGGGCTGGCGTGAGTCCGCCGCTCGGCGGAGAAACTCCGCTGGGAGCGGCATGAGTGGCGCCGGGGCTGGGGCGCTGTATGTCGGCAGCCCGGGGCGTAACGGCACCGCCGCTCTGACGCCTCGTCATGCTAACACGAGCGGAGGTCGGCGGACAAACGCTGCTGAGAGCGCTATGGGTGCGGCCGGGGCTGGGATACCCAACGGCGGGGAGCCGGGCTGGGACGGAGCCGTCGCTCTGACGCTTCAAAATGCTCACTCGAGCCGAAGCCGGTGGAGAGTGCAGCCTGAAGCGTTTGCGGGGCGCTGAAAAGACATCAGCAGCGCACCGCTTGCGTGACGCACACAGCGGGAAAGCTAGCGGCTCCAGCACGCTGCTATGCCCCGCGTCCGCAGCCGCATTGCGGCCAGAGCGCGAAGAAAGCGCCGGTGAAGAGGCGGTTCCGTGCGCATTCCGCTCACCATCCTCAGCCGCCTTATCGCGGAGCGGGAGGAGGGAGGGAGAAGGGCCCAGCCGGGTTTTGCACTTTTCGATCATGCTAACACGGGGGAGAGGAGGGACTGCTGCTCTTTGGAAGATGTAACGGGCCTGACGGCCTTTATTTGCATGTTTGCTGGCAGGTGTGGGTCGACCGTCTGGGCTGATCCGCGCCCCGGGAGGATCGGCGGAAAGACGGTCCGGTCTGTCCAGGTGCCAAGGTGCTCCAAGGAGCGGGACGCCGCTGGTCCGCGGAGCGACGGCGGCTCACGGCGGGGCTGGAGGTGCGGGGCGAGCTGCTGCGAGCCTCGTGCTGCTGCCTCCAGGCGCTCGATGATCACCTGTATATCGGGCCCAAAAAGAGAAGAGGTGAACAGGGGGAGTCCCAGGACGCCCCGCTGGTCCCGCTCAGATAAAGAAGATAGACCAAGCCACAGGTGCCTCATGGCGAGCTGTGCGTTGGCCATGACGCGGCCTCCACTGACGGCGATGGCTCTGCACATGCGCATCAGGACTTCGGCCGTATTTTGGACTTCCACGATGTCTTCGGGAAAAGCTGGGACTTCTCGTGGCAGATCTTGTCCACAGAGCCCAGGAGGAAGGTCATGTTATTGGCTAGGGCGAACGTCAGGTTGCCGCTAGCTTAGCCACGATCCAGGTAGCTCGCCATGCGCCTGTCCCTTTCCGACGGCAGCACGGGCTTTCCACCGGGCCAGGCGGAGGATCGGGGGAGGAGGCACAGCCGAACGGAGTCCTCAATGGCAGGCACTCCGGAGACCGGCGGCCAGCCCTCCACACAAGAATACTCTCGGTAGCCCTTCACCGTGCCCTTGGCGGCAAGGGCTGAAGTGAAAAGCCCCGCGAGGTACTCCACAGGCTCGCGGGGGAGACGGGATCCTGTGGAGGCGGAGTCGAACCAAGTCGAACTCCATGACACAGACACGCTGCTGCTGCTGCTGCTGACGCTGCCGCGGATCTCGGCCCAGTCGTAGGCGGAGGCGGCGGGGGCAGCGGTCTCCTCGGCGTCGTCCTCACCGGCAGGAGCCGGGGAGGTTGCGCCCATGAAGGCTGCTCGCCGCTGGCTCTCTTCGAGCGGCAGCGTGAGGCAGGCCGTGCAGGAGGTCCGCTGGCGGTGATGCTGCCAGCCAAGGCAGAGGAAGCAGAGCTCGTGACAGTCCTGCACGATGAGCGGAATGCCGCAGGAGCGGCAGAAGAACGGCCCGACGCCCGATGGCGACTGGTCCCGGGCCGGCGAATCCATCCTAGTCGAATCTTGATCCGGAGAATAGAGGCTTCTAAGTCTCATGGAGATGCTGAGAAAGAAGAAGGGTTTGCTTAGCGCCATCCGAGGTTATGTACCCTCGGTGTGGGGCGTGGCGCTGCGCCATCGCGTGCGGGGGATTGGTGCGTTGAGCTTTGTATAGTCTCAGTGGATTGGACAGAGATTGGAGGTGTGCCACTAGCGAAGCCCGTAGGCGGGCTAAGCACTTACGAAGTAAAATAAAGGAATCAGCTTCAGTCTCTGTATTTCACTTAACAGGAACATAAATCATTTGCATCTATCATGTGACAGACACCAACACAAATACTTCATTTAATGGCGAATAATACAAATATAGGTGAATTAACACCGCCCACCTGGAATGTGCGGGTGTATGGAACAAGCACTCCTATAACGCCATGAAAGACAGAGCATATCACATTCAAACAGATTAACACCGCCCGCCTGGACCGCGCGGCGGGGAAAACAAGCGCACCCGCCAATGCGGAAGCTAAACTAACTCCACCCGCCACTCGCGGTGCGGGTGAACAAACCAAGCGCTCCCGTAGACGCGGACTCAGACACTCTATCTATCAATTGAGCTTTGGAACCGACGTCACCGCGCAATGCATTATGGGACGACGGCGCCATTTTGAAGGGGTAGAGAAATCAAAACAAACTATGACAACACTTGAAAATGCAAAAGAAAAGAGTTGCTACTGCGACCGATTGCGTCCGGATGCACAATTAGGATACCTCGTTCTTACGACATCTCAGGACAGGTCTGACATCGTGTACGCAAGTTTGACTCAGTGTGGATTTACGGTGTAGTGCAGAAAAAAACCTGGCGGAGCGTGAAAAGCACATCTCAAACACGCCGTAAAGCAGAAGCAGCACATAATCAGTGCAGATTAAAAAGTGAAAGAATAAAAAATAAAATAATGCCCTTACAGAACATCTAATAATATCCCCTCTTGTGGTATTAATGAAGGATTTTTAACTTTCAATAACTTCGCTGAGTCCATTCTGCCACGGAGAGGAGCTGTTTTAACAGTGCGCAAAGACGCACACGCTGCTGCGGAGCAGCTTCAGACCCACTGCTGTTTAGCCCCGAAAAGATGGGACTTTATTTTGGCAGTTTTAAACAATATTGCACTGGGTGATAGAGTTACTTTTGATGCACCTGCGCCACGAGAGGAGCCGACGTGGAAACCAGCAGAGCCTCGACTGGCTGGACCGAGGAGACAGGACCTGAAGAACCGCTACTGAAATGTAAATAAACTCTAAAGTTTAGCAAATTATTAATTTACTCAGTGGTGTGAAGTCAGCAGCCCAGAAAATAACATATCAGCTAAAGGGAGATAAAATACAGACAGAGGACGTTTAGTCAAACATTTTATTAAGACTTCTATTCTTTAATTTAAGCTGCACCGACAGCAGGTGGCACGCGCCGCCCTCGGTGGCCTGAGTCCCGGGTCCACTCGGTCCTGTGTCCTGTTCGGTCCGGGGTCCTGCTCGGCACCGGTCCGGTGCTGGGTGTGTCTCGGTGGGACCGTCCCGCTGTGGGGAGGAGACCTGGCCACGGTGCCGCTGTCTGGCTCTGAGACATAATTAAACGAAACAATAAAACTCTGAGCTGTGTAACGTGAGTCAGCCTCATTATTTGTAACATCAGGGTTAAATTAACGGATCTATAATCTGTTCAGACCTCAGCTGGGTCCGTTCGTCCAGACGACGCTGTTCATCGCTGCTGCAAGCTTCCTCCAGACAGCGTTTCCCTTTTCTCCTTTAATTCCCGTTTTAATTCTTCCAAAGAACTCCTCCTGATTTACCTCCACCTGAAAGGTGATGCTATGATTGTGGAAAAACTCACTAAAATGTCAGTCCGACTGCCAGGACGGGGAGTGGCAGCAGGAGGGCTTTGTTTAGAATAATTAATTAGCCATGTGCTAGTCTTAGCGTAGCTTGTTTAACTGACAGAGTAATTTATGACAGAGTAACTTATTCATTACCAATACCAAGAACTTACCAGAATGAAAATGTGTGGAACATATCAAGAGATATCTTGGGATGACATCGAACTTTATGTCCACACGTCTAACAGCAGCAATCCAGGCAAGCCGCTGCCTTTTAGTAACATAATAAGGTGCTTCCAAGCGGGAAAACCAGAAAAAGAGAGCCCATTATCTTTTTTTTTTTTTGCCCTTCCGGTCATGCCAGTGAGCCTTACAACCAGCAACACAGCAGTTTCGAACCATTTTTGTCATTACTTTTCCAACTTCTAATGGGTTTGCACTGCAGCGCGTTTGTAGTACCCCTTCAAAATGGCGGATAAACATTAAAAATGGCTCCGCCCCTTTTTTGTGACATCACGCTCCAAAGCTCAATTAAGGAACTAAACACGGATTAAACTACCGCACAGGCAAGACTTGGTAGCAACAGGAATGGACATCTGTCTGTAATAAGGAAGGACGGCACGGCACGGGAAACACTCGGATCACAGCTGACAGGGACAAACACAGGCTGCGGATGAACGGTACTCACTTTGGTCAATTACCGTGGATCCGAGGCATCAACCACATCATGCACGTCTGTACGGTGAGGCAGGAAAGGTGGAGGAAAAGCCAGGCTCACAAGAACAGGTAATTTAGGCAAATCTGAAGGACCAGGGTCTGCCAGCCCCCATGCTCCGCTGAGCATTCAAACGCCACAGCTGATGACACGACGTCATCTCCGGCTGCCAGGAACCAACCCGGACGCTCCCTAACCCAGCCTTTTATACAAATATTAATTCATGATCCAAATTACGACCACGACAAGAGCTACATTTGAAAATCAAGTGTCTCATATTGGTCATGTAAATATTATCACAGACCGAAGTAGTGGTTTTTTTCTCGCTTTTTTACGTGCTCTGAGAAGTAGTTACGTTTTAACATGAATATAATTTTCTGCCTTGAATAATGTGGTTGGTGTGTTAGGAATCACCCACGGAAACGGAATATCCATTTTGATGGTCTTTATTCAACACATTTTTACTCGGCTCCTACACCCTTCCGGATTTCCTCTTCTAATCTCGCGAGTGTCACTACTCTAGTCTCGCGATAGACTATTATTTATCAGAACACTACATCTTCCCTCTTTTTAACAATGAACTTCCTGAAGGTAGATTTAAAAGAAAATAAATCATATCTACATCACTGTAGCTATACTATCTTGAAACGTAACTTATCTCCACAAGTTAACATTCAGTGTTCTCTTCTCTTAAATCACAATGCAAAAATAAACTTCTGCTGTATATACTTGTAAACAGCGTGGCGTGAGCGGCGGAGGAACAGTGAGCACCAAGGGATGAGTCGAAGTTGAGTGGTCCACTTCTTTTTTTATTTTCTTGTGCAAAAATCAACAATAAAGTGCAGAAGTGCAAAAAAAAAGGTGCATTGGAGGATTTCTGGAGTCAGGCTTCCCCAGCAGCAGCAGCTCACAGCTGCTGCTAACACAATCACAGGTCTCGGTCTCGGTCTCCCTGCTGAGTGTCTTTGGGCCCTTAAGTACACCCAGCCTAATAGGGTAAAATCATAAAAACTCCAGGAGGTGTAAAACATAATATTAGAGCTCTAAAAATATGTGAAAATCCTCCACTATAAACTCATAATATGAACCTAATGAAAACAAAACCCATACTTAAAGGTGCTGTAGGCAGGATTCGGCATCTCCATATAAAGCTATATAGCCTATAAAGCTAGCTTTATATGCAGACGACGTAATTTTATTTTTATCCCAACCTGAAAAATCTATTCCACCGTTATTAGATCAAATTAGAAATTTTGGGAAATTATCTGGTTATACTATAAACAGGCAAAAATGTGAATTCATGCCTCTATGTGAAGATTTAGACCCTGATTTTCTTAGGAATTTACCAGTAAAAGTGACTTCTAAAATTCATTATCTTGGCATTACAGTCTCTAAGCAATTTGATCAGCTCTACATACTCAACTATAAAGTTTTGATTGACAAATTTAAAAACGATATTGAGCTCTGGCGCACATTTCCCATGTCAATGATCGGCAGAGTCAATTCTATAAAAATGGTGATCTTACCCAGATTTTTGTATCTATTCCAGAACGTGCCCATTTTCCTTTCTAAATCTTTTTTTAAAACACTGGATTCAGTCATCATGCCTTTCATTTGGGGGTATAAACCACACCGAATAAGCAAAAAGCACCTTTGTAAGCCAAAAGAACTGGGTGGACTAGCGCTCCCTCTATTTCAACATTATTATTGGGCATCTAATGCACGAGTGCTTGTGTATTGGCAACAGGCATATTCTTCAGGCCCCAACGAGACTACCCCCTCATGGCTGGCTATAGAGCAGGACATCACTGGCACCTCTCTCCCAGCACTACTCAATACAACTAAGAGAAGCCCTGCACCATTTAAAGGGACTGGACCTATAGTTAAGCATTCATTAAAGGTGTGGTATCAAATCAAGAAAACATTTAATTTAACAAACACCTCTATTTTTGCTCCCATCTGTCAAAATCATGCATTTCATCCTCCTCATTCAGATTTTGTTTTCAGTACCTGGAAAGAGAAGGGCCTGGTTACAGTGAAGGATTTGTATATTGATAATGTTTTTGCTTCATTCAACCAACTTAATGCCAAATTTGACCTACATCCATCTCATCTTTTCAGGTATCTGCAAGTTAGGAACTATGTTAGAGCTAACATTTCATCGTTTGAAACTTACAACCCGCCAGACAAAATCTACTCTCTTTTAGTAAAGGCACCTGAGACCACAAAACTGATATCATTGTTTGTAAATGCCTTTGCAGCTCAAACCGCTCCAAGTTCACAACACCTGAGAGTGCGTTGGGAGAGGGAAATAGGTACCACAATCTCTGAAGATGCGTGGTGTAAAGCCCTTCACAGTATACACACATGTTCAATTAACGCAAGACACCAGCTAATTCAATACAAGGTCATACATAGACTACATTATTCTCAAGTTAAACTGCATTTATTCTCTCCATCTACTTCCCCATTATGTGTGAAATGTAAACACTCTGACGGTACACTGGCACACATGTTTTGGTTTTGCATTAAACTTAGACGATTTTGGAGTGAAGTTTTTCGTTTTTATTCTGAGGTTTATGGAGACGATCTCACCCCAGACCCAGAGACAGCCATTCTTGGCTGGTCTCACCAACTCGAGGCTCTGAGCCACTGGAAGGTTATGTCAATACAGCATGGGATGGTAACGGCTAAGAAAATTATTTTACAAAACTGGAAGAAAGACACATCCCCAAGTTTTGATGTCTGGCTAGTAGAGCATTCAAATACTTTACACATGGAGAGAATTAGATTTGAGCTATCAGGGAAATCAGACAGACTCTATCAGATATGGCAACCATTTCTTGATCATATCACAGATCGACAGACTTCCTCATGACGCCTCAGTGTTTTGAATATGTTTATATATTCACTTGTTTATCCTTTTTTATTACAATCTGATCATATTCGGATGACCGCAGAAATTGTTTGTACAGCTTTTTATTATTATTTTATTTTATTTTATTACCCTTTTTTTTTTTTTTTTTTTACTGTTATTATTATCATTTGTTTTCTTTTGTTAACCTGCTTTGGGGGAGGGGGTGGGTTGGAGGGGGTAATTCAAGGGATTATTTCTTATGTGTTGTGATGTTATGAAAATGAATAAATAAAGTATTTGAAGAGGATTCGGCATCTCCGCCATCTTGCTTAGGTTTACAAGCTGGCGATTTGACCCATCTAAGATGGTGATTGGAAACCCAGCACAGCCAATCCTGTCCTGTTTTCTGGTCCCTTACGCAAGTTAAGCCCCTCCCACAAGAACGTACGACGAACGCCCCTCGACCAATCACAGTTAGAGCCTCAGGGGCTCTTCTGATTGGTCAAAGATACCTGGAGGTGTCGAGATTCCTTTTCAGCTCAGAACAGAGACAGATGGAAACGCTGCGTCCTCGCGGTAGTGCAATTATGCTACACTCCTAAAGGATTATCAATGGATACTCTAACATTTCATCCATAGAAAACACAGAAAAATTAGCATTGACTAGCAAAATCCTGCCTACAGCACCTTTAAGAATGAACCAAACTAACAACCCAAATAAATACATGAAATCCTAAACCATGGCTGTGTTCGAAAATGCATACTGTCTACTACATCCTTACATACTCATACTATCCATCCTGCATCCTGCTTACTCATTCCATCAAACAGTATGCGAAGCGTTTACACTACAGCATACTACATAATAACCCACAATGCATTGCACTTCTTCCATGAGCAGAAATCGATCTGCTAAAGCTAATTTCACTTTAGCTCTAAACTCGTCAAATGTATAACTTCATCGAGATTTTTTTTTAAATTAGGCGACAAAGTGGTCGTTTAGAGCCGGAGTGTGTCGTTTATTTGTCCGAATACCAGCCGTTTATGATTTTGTTCGGACGAATTCGGCGAAATTCAAGCCAGCCGCAGTGAGCAACGCACTTCCGGTTATTTTCACCAAAATAAACCACCCCTTTCACTTTCTCATGCAAAAAAACCTCAGTGATAAATCTGTGCTTTTACTTTGAAAACAGGAAGGCAATCTTTCAGCAATATATCTCGCTTAACATCGCCGTTTGGACCGGAACGGACCAGTTATGATGCCAATTATGATGCTTTACCGACGGAGAGTTTTTTCGGCTCTTCAACAAAGATCGGCTCGCCGTCTTCGGTACATCATGGTCGCTTTCAGCATGGACTTGTTCTCAGATGAAAGTGCTTTTTTTTGTTTTTTTTAACTATTTTTAATCATTGTCAATCCAATCAGATATCTCGTAATATGACATACCTACGAGCACAAACAATGGAGGGAAGATTAAATCTAGAACCATACTCAGCTTGCTAAATGTACATCATGAAGAAACAGTCATTGTGAACTGAATAAAGTTTATTCAAATGTCCGTGGCGTTGCATCTTGGGCAATTTCAGTATGAGTAGTGAACACTCGATGTATACTCAACATTTCTGGTGAATGCAGTAAGCATCCGGGAACTTCTCGCATACTCAAAATCGCATACTGCCAGTGTAAACACACTGCATACTCAATAAGTTAGTGTAACCCTTTTCTGGCACTAAGAATACTAACTGAGGTTACGAGCTATTATTCAACAGGATCCCAGGTTTTTTAGCAGTTGATGGTGAATTGGCTAATTCCTCGATCACCAGTAGATGTTGTTTCAGGCATTAGTGAGAAGTAAGAAACAGGGAGAAGGAAAAAAAAATATTGGGACCTCACACTCTTCTTCAAAAATAAATACGACCTCTTTTCTGAACCAGGGCAAATAGAAAGTCAAAATACCCCATCTACTGTCAAGAACTCTGTGAAACTCACAATGAAACACACCCCACACTGCAAAGACAAATCAATCAATTCACCATATCTCTCTTTTTTTTTAATGTCCGAGATTTTACCAAGCGCCTGGGTTTAATCGTTGGGGCCCTTTCAGTTGGTGCACATCAATCAAATCCCTCGCTCCTTTAACGAGCAAGACGCAAGCAGTGTCTGAGAAAAAAAAACTTATTTTACTCACGTATCCACCGGTTTGGAAGAGTATGAAAAAAAAACACAAGC
The DNA here is from genome assembly GCF_902148845.1 of Salarias fasciatus. Classification (NCBI taxonomy): domain Eukaryota; kingdom Metazoa; phylum Chordata; class Actinopteri; order Blenniiformes; family Blenniidae; genus Salarias; species Salarias fasciatus. The sequence continues at coordinate 31,857,383 of NC_043758.1, read as the reverse complement.
GAGAAGAAGCAGCCTCAGATGGAGATGTCACAACAGCCTGCAGCTCCAGCGGTACAGCAAACTGCAGGTGAGATGAAGCTGGCAGTCTTCAACCTGATCATGCAGATCCTATGTCGAAGTCCGTCCTCCCAGGGGAATCAAATCCAAATTTTTCGTCTCTCTCTGTCCCAACATCTGCGTCCCTCCAGCTTTTCTCTTACTTCCCTTTTTTTTTCTGTCCTTTTTCCCTCCAACCCAAGAAGAACATCTCTGATTGGATGCAGCAACTTATTCAATCAAGCATTGGCCAGTCCAGCATCGCAATGCATCATGGGACATGTAGTTTCCAAATACATACAGCCATATTCAATAACTAAAACACTTTAAATCATACCATTTTCTTAAAGTCCTAACATCCTCCCCCCACCCAAATCCAGCGTGCCCCCACACTGGCTACATGATGAACAAGAACAATCCATTGACATACCTTCTAAGGGGACCTAAGAAACAATTACAGGTATTAAGCAGAGCAAAGGTAGGGATTTCTCCATAGCACATGACCTGCATTGGGCAAAACAATTACACCACCATGCATGATAACTGTTGTAGTGTTCAGGAAAAAGTAGTGCAGGAGAATTTTCCTTTTTTGCATAGACATTATTAACCACCACGGACTCGATGCTAGGCTCACCAAGCCTTGAATAAGTAAACCGTTCAGCTGGTTTTCTCTGTCTCTCAGATTTTCTGACCTCAGAGTCTCTGTCATCTACGCTTGGTTCATCTATAGGGTCTGCAATAGTCTCAACAGAGGGTTCAGGTCCAACTTCAGTGCTGTCACCTAATACAACAGGGGAATCTTGAGAAGCTGTCAAGTCCACTACACTTTCTGGTACCTCTGTCGTGGGAATAGGAGCATTGAAGTTAGTCGTAAGTTCAACGTCCTCTTCTGGCTGCTCAATGAGTCCATCTGCACTGTTTGTAATCATCCACATGTGGTCTTCCACATAATTTCCATAATCTGACTCAGAGTCTGATGAACAACAGTCTCCTTGGGGTCTGTCAACTAGAGAGTCATTTTCGTCAACCATGGAAGTTTCCTTCCTCTCCTTAGCTTTTCTGCGTCTGAGGGCTCTGGGAGAGTGAGTGTGACTGAGATCAACCTCGGGCCTCAATCTGACTTCTTGTCCAAGAGGCAAAAGATGATTTCGGTGCATGACTTTAGCAGGCCCTGAACCAGATGCAGGCGTAAGCCGATAGACAGGAAGATCAGTCATTTGACTTTCCACCACATAAGGGACTGCACTCCAACGATCTGCAAGCTTTTGCTTACCCTTTAGGCCAAGATTTCTGATGAGGACTCTATCACCAGGTTTCAAGCAGTGGTAACGTACTTTTTGATCATATCGGTCCTTGTTGCCTTGGTTAAACTTGGCAGAAGTGGCTTGAGCCAGCTGATAGGCTGCTTGCAGTTCCTTTTTCATGTTGGACACATATTTCAGGTAGGAAGTTGTTGAGGTCCCATCTGATGACACACCAAAGCTCACATCCACAGGGAGACGGGCTTCCCTTCCAAACATTAAGAAGTAGGGTGAAAACCCAGTAGCTTCATTGGGTGTATTGTTATAGGCGTGCACAAGGTGAGTAATATGCTGACTCCATCTGGACTTTTGACTGGGCTCCAGAGTGCCCAACATGTTCAGGAGAGTTCTATTAAACCTCTCAGGTTGAGGGTCACCTTGGGGGTGGTATGGTGAAGTGCGAGATTTCTTCACACCCAGCATGGTTAATATTTCTTTCACCAACTGACTTTCAAAATCTCGACCCTGGTCGGAATGTATGCGATTTGGAAGCCCATAATGGACAAAATACTTCTCCCACAAAGTTCTGGCAACCGTTAGGGCTTTCTGATCTCTGGTAGGTATGGCTTGAGCGTAACGGGTGTAATGGTCGGTTACCACTAACACATTACACACATTCTGGGAGTCTGGTTCAATGGTGAGAAAGTCTATACAGACTAAATCCATGGGCCCAGAGCTTTTGATGTGTGACAGGGGTGCTGCTCTTTGTGGTAATGTTTTTCTCTTTATGCAGCGTTCACAGGTCTTGCAGTAGGTTTCTACATCCAGCTTCAGCGGGGCCAGAAAAATCTGTCACAGACAAGGGCATATGTTTTGTCAAAACCCAAATGGCCATTACTGTCATGAAGTGAGTTCAGAACCATACTATGAAACTGTTTGGGGAGCAAAAGCTGTCAGCGTGGGCGCTGATCAGCCTGTTTAATTGTTCTGTACAACAGGCCTTGTTCAATGGACAGTTTCTTCCATTCTCTTTACAGAAGTGTGAGGTCTGGGTGGTTTGTCTGCACTTGGCTTGCTGGTGCCTTTTGACTGATTGCATACCACACCTCACCAATACAGGGGTCACTTTTCTGAGCTGCTTGCAGTTCATCTGAACTAAGAGTGGGAAGATTATTAGATGTTATAGTAGCAGCTTGACAGAATGCTTTGGGCATTGCGGAAACGGGTGCACCTATCTGTTCAATGACACATGGGTAGCGTTTTGTCACTGCTTGACACATGCTGACAAAGAGCTCGTACTCCTGGACTTGAGATTTCTTGCCACTCATCTTCAGGTGCCATGGTGTCATGGGGACGACGAGACAGTGAGTCTGCATCAACATTTTGTCGACCTGGTCTATACTTCAAACTGAAGTTGTAGGTGGATAGTGCTGACAGCCACCGATGACCTGTAGCGTCCAGTTTCGCTGATGTCAAAATGTAAGTTAATGGGTTGTTATCTGTTGTGACTTGTACATCAGCTCCATAGAGATAACCATGCAGTTTGTCAACAATAGCCCATTTCAGAGCTAAAAACTCAAGTTTGTGTGCTGGATAGTTTTTCTCAGAAGGGGAGAGACTTCTGCTGATGAACGCAACTGGGCGGAGACCATCATCACCCTCTTGATACAAGACACCACCTAGCCCATCCATGCTAGCATCCACATGTAAGAGGTAGGGTTTTTGTAGATCTGCAAATGCTAACACAGGTGCCTTGGTCAATTGAGACTTGAGATCCTGAAATGCATGTTCGCATTCTTCAGTCCATCGAGAGCCAAAGGGTTCAGATGGTTGGAAGTAGGTCTTCTCAGGGGACTCTGTATTCACGTTTATTTTGGAATGGGTACGGGGTAGATAGCCTTGAAGAAGTCTATTGAGAGGTCGGCTGCGCTTGGAGAAATCTTTGACAAAGCGGCAATAGTAGCCACAGAATCCCAGAAAGGATCGGAGCTCTGTCACAGTTTGGGGTTTTGCCAAGAGACTACAGCCTCAATCTTAGATGGGTCAGTTGCAATTCCATCCTGTGACACTACATGTCCGACATAGTTCACAGAAGTTCTTCCGAACTGGCATTTGTCAAGAGATAACTTTAGACCCTCCTCTTTGAGCCTGTCGAGCACTTTGAGCAAACGTTCCTCATGCTCTTCAAGTGTGCAACCAAACACAATGAGGTCATCCAGATACACCAGCACCTCCAGAAAATTCATGTCACCCACAGTGCGTTCCATGCCCCCCCGAAAAGTAGCTGGTGCACCTGAAATCCCTTGAGGCATGCGTTCAAATTGGTAAAAGCCCAATGGACAGATAAAAGCTGTCTTCTCCTTGTCTGCCTCATTCATGGGTATCTGATAGTATCCGCTCCTCAGATCGAGGACACTAAACCATTTACTCCCAGACAAACAATGGAGAGCATCCTCAATATTTGGGACGGTATACTGATCTGGTACTGTCCGAAGGTTAAGCGTTCTGTAATCGACACACATTCGTACTTTGCCTGACTTTTTGCGTACGATTACAATGGGTGATGCATAGGGAGTGCGTGACTCGGCTATGATGCCATGGTTCTGCAGTTCCTGAAGATGTTGACGCAGATCGTCAAAGTCAGCAGGTGGTACCCGTCTTGATCGCTCTCGAAAGGGTCTTGCATCTTTCAGTCTTATTTCATGAGTAGTGCTTTTGGAGCATCCTACATCCCATTCATGGTGAGAAAAGACTAATTTTCTTTCCAACATTTTCTCACAGAGACGTGCTTTTGCTTCCTCTGGCATGGGGGAAGTGCCGAAGTCGAAGGAGGCTGGATCCAGTTCGTTAACAGTTTTGTCAGTACAACTAGTCTTTGGTGGAGGTACTGAGGTCACTGGAAAAATGTGAGCTAGTGGAGTCCCACGCTTCAGTGTGATTTCTTTTGTTGAGTGATTTCTTACAGTCACAGTAACACTCTTACTAGAAACCACTGTTGCAGGGTGAACCTCAGGCCTGACCCACAATTCCTCAGGGGAAAAGGTGTCTTTAGGCTGATCTATAAGTGCAAGGTGATCAGTGAAATCGCCTGGAAATTTGGGGATGCCTATTACTTTAAACACCTGCCCTGGTTGTACAGTGACTGACTTGTTCTGGGTAAACCACACAGTTCCATGTTTGTGAGTATTTTCTGAAGTGTCAGAACGAGTGATGATCTCATAAGCCTCTCTGAGGGCAGGGTGTATGGTCAGAGTGCTCAAGAACTGTTCACCTGCTTGCTCTTTACAGGACTCAAACATCTTTCTCACCAACTTGGTATTTGTCCCCACAAGAATGGCAACTTCTTCACCATTTGTGTGGTCAGGACAAACTAAGGCCAACGTGTCAACAGTCTGTGCGACCCCAGTCACTGCAGCAGAGAACTCCAGTTTAATGGATAAGTAACCATCATATGGGTATTGTTCATTGCTTAAACCCCATAATTCAAGATCTTTGAGAGGATGGATTGGTAAGTGTTTCAGGTAGGTGTTGTAAAAACTACGGTACAGAATAGTTACGACTGAACCACTGTCCATCAGAGCTTTTGCATAAATGCCTTCAATCTGCACAGGAGCAATAGAGCGGGGTCCAATCAAACCATCAAGTAAGTGTTTGGTGTCTCCCATTCCAGGAGTTGAGCTTTGGGTGGAACGTGTGTCACATGGAGCCAAATGCCGTTCCTTCACTGAGCTCCTGGGAAGTTTCCCTGGTTCTTGTTTGCCCTGATCAGTTTCTGAGTAACTTTTCTGAGATCTTCAGCCTCTTTGCACTCTCTTTTTGTGTGTCCATCCTGTCCACAATTGTAACAGAAAACATTTGAAGTCGGTGGTTTGTCGGAAGGTTTGACTTTAAATGCTGCTTCCCGAGCAGCAGAATCTGTCACTCGTTGAGGAGGTGAAGTGTTTTCAGTCATTTTTTCAGATTTTGGGGCAGTGGAAGCAGCACCTAACAGCTTGGCTACTTGGGCAGACAACTCTTTGACTTCATTTCTCAGACTGCTGAGTTCAGATGACACCGAGGACTGGGGTACAGCTGGAGTAGCTGTCGAAACAGTTGTTTTCACTCCTTCCCGTGCACTTATCCAGTTTTCCTCTTCTCTCACTTCACGCATCAGCTGGGAGAAGGAAGGGGGATTATCCGGTCTGTGACTCATTCTGATGCGAAGTGCGACCATGTCATGAGTGAGTGCACCTTTAACTAGCTGTTCCATGCGAGCTCTGTTCATGTCTGCAGTTGGAATACCTCCTTTAAGAAGGGCATGATGAAGAAGTTTGTCAAGGCGATACAGGAAAGCAGACAGCTTTTCTCCTTCATTTTGGAATGTATGTCGAAATTTGGCTAAGATGTCAGCCCCACTCTCTGTAGTGCCATATGCTGTGTCAAGAGCAGACAAGTAGTCAGTGGCAGTAGCAGTGGGATTGCTAACTTTCAGAAAGCGAATAATGTCAGCAGCTGGGCCCTTTAAACTTTCAACAATACGCTGTCTCTTGGCTGCATCAGTACATTGCCACTCAGTGATCATTTGTGTTGCCTGCTCCATCCAGGCTTCATACTCTTCTTCCCCTGGGGGCAGAGATCTCAGTCCTGAAAATAACCTCAACTTTCTGTAGCTTGGCCCATCAGAGGATGCTTGGTTACACTTGTCCACTAGTTTGCCAATAGCAGTCACTAGATCGACATTTACATCTGTTTTTGGAGTTTGCTTTTCAGCTACAATGGCCTTGAAGTCCTCCATTGATTTGCCTTCCTCTTGGAGCAGTGTCATCAGTTTTGTATGGAAAGAATCTTCCTCTGAAACAGCATTGAAGGTGCTGAGGCTTTCAACAATATGCACGGGCCATGGACCAAGCTCTCCTTCTATGCCCACTTCTACAGGTACTGAGTCAGGGGTCAAGTCAAGGCTTGTCTCTACCAAAATGAACAACTGTGTGCCAGTAGAGTCTCCACGTCGGTCACCTATCTTAGTGCGACCAAACACTTTCACTGTGCTTAAGACTTTCTGAATATTGTCATCACTGGTCATTATTGGTACATTTCTCAGTAATATAGTACGAGAAGGGCTGCCAGCCTTCTGCTGACTCCACTCAACAGCTTGAGAAAAATCCATGACTTAATCGAACCAATAACACTGTCACTTTCACTTATATTTCTTTTTTTTTTCTTTTTAATGTTCACTTTAATGATAATGGGGAGGAAAAATTTTGCCTGTCTGGTGAACGAGGGGATATCCAGCGGTGCATCCAAAATGTAACCCTTTTCTGGCACTAAGAATACTAACTGAGGTTACTAGCTATTATTCAACAGGATCCCAGGTTTTTTAGCAGTTGATGGTGAATTGGCTAATTCCTCGATCACCAGTAGATGTTGTTTCAGGCATTAGTGTATCAAAGACAATAATAATAGCGCAGTGCCTCCACTGAGAAATCACTTAACTCACCCTCTATGAGTAGAACATGTAATTACTCAGAAACCATAGAAATATATATACATCAAATGTTAGGAAACCTCAAAGGAACAGAATATCCAGAATCATCAAAGAAACTGTACAAAAACAATGCATTTATTTTCTTTCAAAATCAAAATCTGGTCCCCAAAAAATAAAGTGTAAGAAACAGGGAGAAGGAAAAAAAAATATTGGGACCTCACACTCTTCTTCAAAATAAATACGACCTCTTTTCTGAACCAGGGCAAATAGAAAGTCAAAATACCCCATCTACTGTCAAGAACTCTTTGAAACTCACAATGAAACACACCCCACACTGCAAAGACAAATCAATCAATTTACCATATCTCTTTTTTTTTAATGTCCGAGATTTTACCAAGCGCTTGGGTTTAATCGTTGGGGCCCTTTCAGTTGGTGCACATCAATCAAATCCCTCGCTCCTTTAACGAGCAAGACGCAAGCAGTGTCTGAGAAAAAAAAACTTATTTTACTCACGTATCCACCGGTTTGGAAGAGTATGAAAAAAAAACACAAGCGAGAAGAAGCAGCCTCAGATGGAGATGTCCCAACAGCCTGCAGCTCCAGCGGTACAGCAAACTGCAGGTGAGATGAAGCTGGCAGTCTTCAACCTGATCATGCAGATCCTATGTCGAAGTCCGTCCTCCCAGGGGAATCAAATCCAAATTTTTCGTCTCTCTCTGTCCCAACATCTGCGTCCCTCCAGCGTTTCTCTTACTTCCCTTTTTTTTTTCTGTCCTTTTTCCCTCCAACCCAAGAAGAACATCTCTGATTGGATGCAGCAACTTATTCAATCAAGCATTGGCCAGTCCAGCATCGCAATGCATCATGGGACATATAGTTTCCAAATACATACAGCCATATTCAATAACTAAAACACTTTAAATCATATCATTTTCTTAAAGTCCTTACATTAGTATGAGTAGTAGGCAAGTATGCGGTTTCGAACACAGCCTACATCTAAAATCCGTGAAACCACCCCCCACCCACTTCCACTCTTGGTCCAGCCCGGAACCTTCTTTAGTGGTGTCCCCCCCTGGGAATCTTTTGCCCGGACACCACTCCTGGACACAAGAGCAGAACGGTGAGTTAAAATCACACACACACTTCACCACATTCACACACCCAACACCTTCTCCACATTCACTGCATGCATGGCAACACCTAAAAGAAAAGTTAATTAAAAACAGGCACATATATTGCACGTTTCCCAATCTTGATTTGTCATTTGTTTGTCCTGCAGGTCTGCCGCCACCCCCAACCAGACCCACAGACAAACGGCTTCCAATAAATAAATAATTTAAAAAGACAATCGCTGTGCAAATAATTCTTTATGTGCAAATTAGCTTCTTCGAAGTGCTGTGTGCATTACAAAGTGCAATGTGAATGAGAGAAAAGTGTCTCAGTGCAAAGTGCAGTGCATTTCACCACGTGATGAACGGCTGTTCGTCACAATACTGTAAACTCAAAAATAATTCAAAATTAATTCACCCTTCCCTCTTTTTAAACAACAAAATCACCCTGCTTCCCGGTAATCCAAGTCAAAAGTTCAGGTAGACATCACATAGTCCTTCTGCCACACAGGTGGAGACCTGACGCAAGTCGTCTTCACGGGAACATCGGGTGACGGCACTGCTGCCATGCGCTGTGGACCTGTGAGAGTGGGGGAATGGGTGGTTATGGGAGTGGTGACTGGGACAGACACAGCCACTGCCAGACCCGGATTTGGATTGGAGGGGGCGCTGAGACTGACATCCCCGTTGAACTTCTTCACATGAGCGGCATTTCTCATTTTGGGTGGGCTGTTGGGCTGTTGGATTATGACTGCATTTCCTTGTTTACTGATGACTTCGTATGGCTGTGACTCAAAGTTTGGGTCGAGCTTGTTGGACTTGTGTTGGTTCTTGCAAAGAACGCTGTCTCCTGGTTTTACTTCCTGATCTTTGGCTCCTCTTCTCTGATCAGCAGCAATGTCGCGTTTCAACTTTTTCAGAGCATCCTTGTGATAATAATAACTTCTAATAGACTTTCAAAACATAACAAAACCATTAGCAATCGTTTCTGAAACAGATCAGAAGCCAGACATGAACCACAAAAAAAAAACCCTGAAAACGGAGACGTCTCTAAATTGTAATTTACACAATGCTTTTCTACCAGTACATGTACATTTTATCTTCATATTTTCCACTCGGTATATGGACGTGATCAGTAGTTTTTTGTTTGTTTTTTTCAACGTGCAATCTGTCTATTTTGCCTGCTGAACTGCCGCCAGATTGGTTGTTAGGCTGTTGCTAAGGACTCTGACCCCCGAACCGGAAGGAAGTTGATGTGCGTCACGGACTGCATTTTTTTAAGACCGGAGTTTTGCTTTTTAACTAGTTATTGCCCACAAATACTCCTCTTTGCATTAAATATCAACAGATTGTGGCGACTGACAGGTTAGAGGTAGATAATGTGCCTGGAGCTTCATGTTTGAAGCTCTGTCCTCCGTTCTGTTTGAACCGACTATCAAACAGGCCGCAAAGTATTATGGGAATCGTAGTCAAAGCAACACCGGTGGTCCCACGCACAATAACCCGCCGCATGCGTCTCATATGCACATCTGGTCTGCAGGATTTACGTGCCAAATCATCCGTGCTTCCACATCTGCCTGGGACCCTGCGCTAAAATCATCTGACTGTCAATGGACAAAAACCCACTGATTTTGAGAGCGGGATTGTAGGTATCGCGAGAACACAAGATCTCGCGGGAATTGCAGCATCTATCGGTCACACAATTGCTGGCATATCACAGAAATAAATCCAGAGCGATTAACTTTTTCATACTCAATTCATCAGACACGCATTACACGTCACCAGCAGTACATGTTGAGGTGTTCATATGGTTTATTGGCGTTCATAAACTCATAAACGCAACCCTATGTTGAAACCCCAGAAAGAACTACAAGATTCATGACGTCATCCATTGATTTGCATGATGACGCCATGACAGTTGTAGTTCTATATTCAAAATACCCGTTTTCCCAGATAGAAGTGTGAAATATGCAAAATAAGTACATTTAGGGGTTTAGACTGATGAGGAACATGCTCCTTTGGATTATTTTTTCAAAAGAAACTGATATACATAGGTGAAATTTAGTTTTTACTACATATCGTGATGCCCCCTGCTGGTGATAATATCAAGTCAAACCTGACAGGATAGTGGAGTTGAAGAGCTTTGTATAACAGTTGGTCCCATGATTCTAGCATTTTTCATTGTCAAAATAGAAGCTTTTCAAGAAGCAACAAAGTCAAAGTTCAAAGGTCAATATCTCTGAGCAGGAGCAAATTCAAACTTCAGGTCTGGCATAATCTTACTCCCCTGATCAAGCCCTTTACAATTATGTATCATACTTAGCCTATGACACATTTTTAATTTTCCCTCCTCTTGACACAGGCTTGTTTGACATGTAGGTTTCAGGGAGAAATGTGAGGCTCAACAGGATGAAATGTGATTAAATTGAAATTATATTAAATATAGTGGCCAAATTATTCATTAAGAACTTTGTTTGAACTTACTGGAACTCTGAACCCAAAATCTTTATCAGCTGATCCTCCAGACTGCTCACAAAGGCTCTGAGAGTGTAAAGGTCACATACTTACCCCCCCCCCCCCAGTGTCATCAGCTGATGAAGTTGCTTCCATTCAAGTTAAGAAGCTGATTTTATTAAAGATGTTTGTTTTCCCTCAGAATCACATCTGTGGTGGTCTGACTCCACTCAGTCCTTTCTGCTGCCCGTACAGGGCGACGCAGTGTCCACTTAAAAGAATCAATTCAGCACCATCATTTGGTCAGATTTGCTCCAAATAAGCTGAGATTTACAGAATGTGTTCACACCTATGCCAGAAAGTCATATGCAGAATTTCAACGCCCCGCCTCCTTCCTGAAGCTACTTCCTTTTTGTGAGGAGCATATGAAAAAAATCCAACAGGTCATGAATTTATAACTCCCAGAGGTCTCGCAGTTGAGGTTTCAGGTCTGTATCTGCTGTAGAGGTCAAATAAGAGCAACAGAGGTCAAAGGTCAGAACAGGATTCTTGTCTCGGCGAGGCCTCAGAGGGTTTACTGACTTTATGGGGCACCTCCAAAGGACTGTCTGACAATAATCCATCTCTCACAGTATGAAGGAAATAAACAGGCCTTGCAGTGTGTATCTTTTATACATGGACCCACACTGACCTGGAGAGAAGCCTCTGCAGCTCCGGATGGTGGATCTTTGGTTGAGACTGAATTTAAAATGAAATAAGGATGTTTGAAACCTCTAAGTCTCAGCAATGCACATCTATGTTAAGAGGTTCTCCTTGATGTTGGAGTACGCTACCATGCTGCGCACACGTATTTGGATTTTCATGGTTGGTGCCAGACAGACCGGCATAAACCGGTGGGAAGACAGTGGTGTGAAGGGAGCCGGAGCTTAAACTAATTATTCTTACAGAATACTCAAATATGCCTGAATGAAGAGAAACATCAACCAAAAAGAAGTTTCCGTGAGCCAATCACACACTAACCATGTTAACAGCTCAGAAAAGTTCATTTTTTAGAGCTGCTTTTCCTCTGCACACACACACGGCGCTGGTGGTGTTGTGCTGTTTTTAGATCGACATTTCCCTCAGGTACACACCAAAGGGATGAATTAAGTTCTATCTAAAAGAAACGAGTTGATTTATCAACTTTTTAGTCTTGTTGTTGTTACGTCAATACTTCATAATCTACTGGAATACAATTAAAACAATTGAAAATGTATGGTCTTAATGTTATAATACATAAATGCAGACAGACAGAGTGATCAATTTATTGATTGATGATTTATAACAAACATGTTTCAGCAAATGTGTGTGTAAAGATGAATACACACATCTGATTCAAAATTAATATTATTTTTAAAATTAAATAGAACTTGTTATATAATGCACAGAAGCGTATTTGTAGACAAATATAATTAGTTTAAGAGCAAAAACTCGCTCTGTAAAAAAAAAATAAAATAAAATAAAAAAAAAATGCAGTCCGCAACGCAGTCTGTGGTTTTGTTATGGTTTGAAAGTCTATTAGAAGTTATTATTCAAGGCAGAAAATTATATTCGTGTTAAAACGTAACTACTTCTCAGAGCACGTAAAAAAATCGAGAAAAAAAACACTCCTTCGGTCCGTGATAATATTTACATGACCAATATGAGACACTTGATTTTCAAATGTAGCTCTTGTCTTGGTCGTAATTTGGATCATGAATTATTATTTGTATATGAATTAATGAGCTGTGGGGTCCTTTTTGAAGGATTTTCCGTGAGGTGGAAGTAATGAGGAGCATGCAGTCCACTGCCAGGGTAAAGTACACATTTATTTTATCAGAAATAAACAACAGCTAAGAACCATAATGTTGTAATCACTTCCAGATGATCCAGAATCGCCTCTTGACTCCGCGTCTTGAGATCAAGACGCGCAGTGCAGCATCGGAGAAGCTCCAGCTGTCTTCTCTGGGTGCAGATCACGCTGGACCCGCTCTGAACAAAAAAAACAAAAAAAAAACAGGCATGTTAGAAATTCATCAGGAGGGTATTATTAGCTCCAAAACAGCCCTCGTCTGAATCGGGGTGAAAACGGCGACTGGCGAAGCCTTCCGCTGAAGCCCATGGGTCCTCTCGAATAAAACAAATATTTATTTCCTGGTCCCGGTCATTATATATATATATTATATATATCCTGGATTACACGGGAATAAATGATCCTTTTTCGCGCTGAGAGTTTGAAGTTTGCTTCTCCGATCGCTTTGTAAAAGGCTGGGGGAAAAGCCAAATTCCAAGTGGCATGTGTGACGTCATGCTGCGGTCGTCCTGCACCGAGCGCGAGCGACTGGAGGAAAACAATCGGAGCAACAAACCATCAAACTCTCAACACGACAAATTATCATTTCATTCCACGAACATCATATGTGTAATTCAGAACATATAATGATAATAAATGTTTAAATAAATGTTTCGCTCTCTTTCTGTCACCACCCTAAGCGGATAAGCCGACAGCGTTACCTAGGCAACGGGAAACGCCAGTGTTTTTCAGATTTAAAAAAAAGAACATTTCACTCACTGAATTAGAAAATGAAAATTCAATGTTGAAAACAAAAAGGACCAAGGGAATATGATAAAAGCTCAATTTGTTTTTGTTTTTTTGTTGTTGTTTTTTTTAAACTGCTGGTAACAGCAAGGTGGACCAATCAGACACGTTGCTGTTAAACATGAGGATTATGGGTATTGTAGTCCTTCTCCGTGATGTTACATTGACAATAAAACGTGTTTTCTTAAAATAGAGTTGATATTTCACGGTGCTTTTTGACTCAGCAGAAGCACATACCACTGCTACACAGTCTGCCTCGGATGGCTGCACTGGTTTGGATAATAATCACATCTTTCTTCAGAATATCGATCAGTCTACATTTGCACTTCCGGGATCTCTGAAACGACACCCACGGAGCGACATCGTTGAAGCTGAGAATGCGTGTCTCCACCACGCCACAGATTCTAAATGACTTTTAGTGGAGACTGTTTGCGTGGTGACAGCACGCAATTTCAGCACTTTTCGTGAAATGAGCACGCAATCTGGGACCCTCTGGTTCTGACAATGCGTGCTCATTTCACGCATTTCTGTGAGATCAGGTTGTTATCTTCAGCCTAAACCCCTTTGGTCACAAACCTTAAATTAAAATTAGGATAATGGGATGATACTGATGATGATGATGAAGATGATGATTTTGTATTCTTGATATAATCCTGTACATCTTGATTTTGTTTGTGTGGCCAAATAAATCACTACTACAACTACTAAACTTCAATGAACCCTAAAAGCCCACAGACCCTGGGTGTTTCTTTTCTTTGAAAAGTTCTGTTTTTTTCAGTTCGTAAAATAATTTGCTGCCGTTTGAGGCAGACTGGTGAAGCTCTGCCTCCTTGACATCTGTATCTCTCTGAAATGCTCCTTTTTGTACCCACTCATGTTACTGACCTGCTCCTGTCAGTTACTTGTGCTGACATTTCCACCTGTTTTTGATTTGTTCCTTTCACCTTTCTACCTTCTGTTGCCCCGTACAAAGTTTGTTGAGATGAGTTGCTGCCATCTCGTTTAAAAAAACCTTTTCCATGAAATAGTGATATGTCTCAGTTTCACATGGCAACAAATTAATGGTTCTACGATGTGCAGTAGGTATGAAACACATGTTGAAGGAAAATAAAAAAACACTATTTCATTCAAACATTTACGACAGAAACCAAATACCTGATTAAATTACTAGTTTAGGCGATTTTTTAAATCTGCAGTGATGTGATCGCTCCTGTTTGTTCTAGTCAGAACTTTCACTGCAGCATTTTGAATCAGTTGAAGACTTCTTGAGAGATGCCAACTGCAAAAAATTAGTTCTGACGGCCCAAATCATGGACAGTGTGAAATTTTGTGAAATTTTGTGTGGACAGCATTTCCTGAAGTGGAAACTCATATTGGCACATAACACAGTGGCTCTCATGATAACACAAGTTGTATATTTAGGCTTCCAACACCGACTAGTCACAATTAACATTTTGAAAAATCAGCCTATTTTGGAGGTGGAGGTGTTGTAACTGGTCTTGCTCGTTTTAGCCCTCCGTGTTTTAGCATGAAGTGCGACATAAACTGGAATATTATAAGAACTTGCTACATCTGAATAAATAGATCTGGGATTTTCAAAGTGATTTCTGCTGACATGATATACATGACATACAGTCAGTGTACAGTGATCCCTGTGAGAGCGTCCTGGGCCACTGATGAATGACCACTGACCTGTACTAATGTGTCTGTTAGCAAATGTCACCTGGACAAGCGACCACCATCATAACATGACCAGCAACGGCTATTTTGGTGGCAGAATTCGCCACTTTTGCCATTTTTTGCAACCCCAAAAATATCAAAAATTTCATGATGTTGGATTGACTCTTGTCAAAGAAGGAAGTCAAATTGTTGATTGATTTAGATTGATTTACTTCAACCTGAAATGTCCTTCACCAGATCATCTGCGGTCGTCCCCTTTTCCACTTACCCTCAGTGATGAGTGGATCAGTGACTTCCTGTTCCATTCTGCAGGTTCACCTACACTGAGAACCAGGACTACGGTCCTTACCTGGAGAGTGTGAACGGCCTGGCTAGAAACGATGACGACCGTACCTACTGGGAGCTGCTGGTGAAAATGACAAACGGAACAATCGTGAGAACAAATGTTGGTGAGTCCACTGTGACTATCTGTCCTTTATACGAACTGACATTTTCATCTCAATGACTAAGCACTTCCTGTGTGCAGGTATCGGATGTTACATTCCCAGTGAGAATGAAGAGGTCATCCTGAACTTCACCAGGTGGGAAGACCCTTCAGCAGAATCAGGAATCTCCAACGTGGTTGATGATCACGATGGGGCCTTTTCCACCGAACTGGTTCCCGGGCCAAATCGGGGCCGGCACCCAAAATTGAACTGGTTCTTGTGTTCGCACCAACCGCAGCCCTGGCCCCGGCTCCGACTCACAAAAACCGGGGCTTTTCAGGAACCACTTTCTTCCAGGGCCAGATCAGGCCCCAATCAGGCGGCACCGTACGCGGTAAAGTACTGTGGTATGAAAAAGTATCTGAAGCTTTTGGCATCGAAAAGAATGGGCCATGATTAGTCATAATCGATGTGCCAGAGTAATCTGCAGCTACAGGAAGTGTCTGGTTGAAGTTATTGCTGCCAAAGGGGGGGGGGGAACAAAATATTAAATGTAATGGTTCAGTTACTTATTCCAGCCCCTTCTGTCATTGTTTGCATGCTATCCTCATTAAAATATGAAAACCTATAAATGTTTGGGTGCTTTTACCACCCAAACACTGACGTTCCGATGTTCTGCAATGACGCGATGACGTCGGTCCACCTCCCCCTCCATGGCCGCAGTGAGAGACCTCATCAGGCTGCAGTGGAAATAAACCAGCACAAATGAACAGTGTCCCTGATGTGTTAATGAGTTATGGCCATATTTTCAGTGATAACATCTGATTACATTATTGATTACATTTAATCTCACAGCGCTGAAACACAATAAAAAAACAAGTGAAAGTTTGAGAAACCTGCATGAACTGCTGGAGGAGAAGCATCCAATCCTGATATCGACCCTCATTTTAGTGATATTGGTACACACAGAAGCAAGCCCGGCCTTGACCAACCCAGCACCCAAGGCAAGATAGTGGCGCCCTCCTTGCAACGCCAGTGTATACTGTATCCTCACATCCTCACAAGACACTTGATAGCTTGATATCATTATTTAAAGAAAGCAATTTCCCAATCAGCATAGTCAACAGGATAAAAAAAATAAATAAATCAAGATTAATAAAAGCTGAAAAATTTAATGGATATATGAAACACAGTATGAAGAACATGATTTATAAATGACGCACAAAATCAAACATCAAGCTTCTTTCAGCAGCAACCACTGTAACAGGAAGAGTGTCAGAGATCCTCAGTGCAGTCCACATGTTGGGTAAAGTTCTGCCACCTTCTTCTCATGAAGGTGTAGCTGAGGTGGAGGCACCAGGAGAGCGCTTGATTCTGAGGTGGAGGCACCAGGAGGAGCGCTTGATTCTGAGGTGGAGGCACCAGGAAGAGCGCTTGATTCTGAGGTGGAGGCACCAGGAGGAGCGCTTGATTCTGCTGCTTCCATGGTGAACTGTGTTGCTGAGGTGGTGGCAGCAGCAGATGTGGTTAGATGGTCCAGAGGATTTAGAAATTTCCACAACGCGTCTGAAGAGTCCACTCCACTGAGTATCTAATAATAAAAACATATGATTCAAAGAATAAAATGAAATGATATAATTAAAAAAAAAACAAAGAGATTCATGGATTACGTTCACCATAGAGTGCATGTATAATATACAATGCCCTTTTTTTCTGATTTGCAAATTAGCTGTTCAGTTTATTGTCATTACAGTGGAATGCAAAACAGCACAATGTAAAGCAGCAGTAAACGGCAGTACTGATGTTATAATACAAATCTGACCGAACTACAGCAGAGCTGATATTCACAGTAGCATTCCCTCTCATGTGATGCTGTGTAATTAACATTAATGATGAGCCCTAACAACTAGGCTCACAACTATAAGATGTGGGTGGAAAAGTGACTATTAGCAGCAGGGCCAACGTTAGCTGCCCAGATGGCAATAACCACGTAAAATAGAATAAAGACAGAAAACGTAAACACCTGCTGAAACACTGCGGTCAAGCGAGCCGGCGCTCTGACCAGCACAGTCAAGTGATTGCCTGCCATAAAGTGATTTCCGGTCCGCGGACAGCTGAAAAGCACAGCTTCTGCGGCTCTGCGGCAGTCTGAATTGGGCTCAAACAAGTTTGTTTCTGATTGTGGTGGTACGCGCACACCTGTCGGCCACCAATCACGCCAAGCCCAACCCTTGATTAGAGCAACTCGCTACACCTGCTGCGCTCTCCCCTCACCTCTGGCAGTCACACAGAAGCCTGCTCGAAGCAGGGCGTCAATCTGCTTGATTCACAAACTTTACTACGCTGTTGGGCTCATCAGCGCTGAGCTGAGCGCTGTCCCTCTTGTCGCCTGAGTTATTGCGCTTCCCTGGTGAGTAGTACTCTGCTCCCATTCATAAAATTCCAACGCGCTGGGTGTAATGCGCCCTCATTTTAGGTTGTTGCGAGGGGACCTCCTTTTCTCCGACGGGCGTGTGTCAGTGATCCCGTGCCTTTGGTGAGTCATATCTCTGCGTTTCAATACTAATTTTATTAAGTTTAGTCTAAAACCTAACTTTTATTTAGTTCTGAACGTGACGCGAGCATTGAGCTGCTGCTGTGACGCACACCTCGAGTCTGCGCGTATAACTCCAGCAACTTTGGTGCGTATCGTATTTGAGTAGCTCATAAATCTTTGCCATTCAACATTTATTTATATCAATTTGTATATTATAGGCTCCCAGTGGCGGGCCTCCCCTTCCGCCCGATCTGCAGCTGCTCTCCTCCTCTTCAACAGTTTAAAAGCTCCGCTCCACTCCACCTCTTTACGCCGCTCCTCCTTCACGGACCGCGAGGGTGCGGGACATTTGTGACGCAACGACTGGTAATATACAATGGGGTATTTTCACAGCTTCACTACTTCCTGAAAATAGCTGTGCACATTCATTTCCTGTCTTACATTATTGGCCAAACTGATTAATCCAGGTGTGTCTGGTTTAGACTGCTGCAGCAAGACACACCTGGATTAATCATTTTGGCCAATAATGCAAGACAGGAAATGAATGTGCACAGTTAATTTCAGGAAGTAGTGGAGCTGTGAAAATGGCCCATTGGGGAGACTGTGGTCCTGTTAATAAAAGGAAGAAGGGCATCGAGCCCAGAGATTTGGTGGGTCCAGGTACACGCACAGTGTACTCTTTTCTCTTTATGTTGGTTGTGATTGGACGAATGAATGAGATACAAATATTTTACAATTATGTGTTTTAAAGGATGGTGATGTCAAAATAAAGATTAATGTACTTTCTATTCTGTGGTCCGTCGTTCCCTCAGTCCACTGACTTGTGTTGCCTTTTTCAGGCAGGGTAATTTGCTGTTTAATCAGCTGGCGTTGTCACCATTTGCAAATTTAACTAGGTATAATCAATTCTAGATTTTATGAATATTTAAGTGAGGTGAATTGATTAACCTGAGGCCCATTCGGCTACATGATCATCAAACGATGTTTATTTTAGTGCTGTCAAGAGGTTAAAAAAGTTGAGATTAATTAATTATGATCTGTAATTAATTAATCAAATGAATCTCTTCTTTAATCTCACCTAAAAATTGCTTAGAAAAGCCCTCAACTTGAGGTATTTTCATTTAAATCAATCAATTTATTTTTGTATAGCCCAGTATCACAACAACAGTTGCCTCAGAGGGCTTCAAGATGTTACATTGGTTGGTAAAAATAAAAACAGTGAATAAGCACAATGTCAATATGTCAATATTCACAGTAACGAGACAAAACGAAGCAACCACCGCCTTAGACCCTCACATCCGGCAAGAAAAAACTCCAAAAACCCAGTGGGAAAAGAAGAAATCTTGGGGAGAACCACAGTATGGAGGGATCCCTCTCCCAGGGACGGACAGCTTTGGCAACAGCTAGCATGAGACAATAAGAAGTAAAGCCTAGGACAATGTACAGAGGTGTAAATTCATTGCATTATTGTGGCAGATAAAAAG
Organism: Salarias fasciatus; assembly: GCF_902148845.1. Lineage (NCBI taxonomy): Eukaryota > Metazoa > Chordata > Actinopteri > Blenniiformes > Blenniidae > Salarias > Salarias fasciatus. The sequence goes on along the minus strand of NC_043758.1, from coordinate 31,838,337 downwards.
AATAATATATATAACAAAAAAGTGGCTTTATAAAGTCATTTGTTTTTAACAGACTTGAACAGATGCAGTAATAGCCATTTACATTCTGCTGTATTTGAAACAAGACCCAAGAGTTGCCTGCAACCTTTACTTTCGACCACCCGGGGGGAATATTGCTGTGCTCCTTTGGCAATCTCTAAATGATTAGAAAATAAAAATAAAATAAAACATTGGGTCCATAAAGTGCTGTAAGTCGACACATCAAAAAACTAAGAACACTTTTCTGAGCAATAGAGGTATTAAACACTAAACTTGTTGCTTTTCCTCTGCTTCAGACAGTATAAACTAAATGAAACAGACCAAATCACTCACAGTGCTGTAAGTCAGCACATCAAAAATAACATTGTTCATCGTCACAAAATAAAGTGCTGAAAGAACATCAAGCAATCTTCTAGTCTACAGATGACATCGCAGCTATGCTGACCTCTGCCTCTTATTCCTTCTTCTTCAGCCAGTCGCTAAGACAGACCAGCTTGGTGACATTTTGTGGGAGCAAGGCTGCCCTTTTCTTTTGCACTATGTGGCCTGCGAGGCTAAACAGTCTCTCACAAGGTACAGAGGTTGCCGGGGAGGCCAAGTACTTGCGTGCTAGTGCTGACAGCTTTTCATAGGCTCCTGAGTGAGCATGCCACCACTGCAGGGGACAGTCATCAATGCTAATGATGGGCTCTGCTCTGTCGCGCTGCAGCTCTGCAGACTCCTTTCCATCTTCTTCTGAGTCAGAGTCGGACCCCAGCAGAAGAACACTCCTCCTCTTCTTCTGAGCTGGTTCATCATTCTCTGTGGAGGGCTGGAGAGTAGCTGCTCTTCTGGGTTCTGCTGCTTGGAGCATGTTCTCCAGACTGGTCTACACCTGAATGAATGAATGAATAAATAGATGGAGAGGTGGATGAATGAATGACTGTCATTAATAGTAAGTGCAGTAGGCCATTTCATTTTATTTTGAGAAGCACTTTGTGTTGCATTTCTTATGTGTGAAATAAAGTTTGATTTGATACACTGGACTCATTAGTATTTACCTGTTCCCTCTTTTCTCTTGGAAGACATTTCAAATCCTTAAATCCTGGATCCAGTGCTGTGGCCACCTTGACCCACGTCTCGTTGGCACCAGCTCGCCGTGCTGCCAGGTCCTTCTGGAAGGCATTCTTGAACTTTACCACATAGGCTGGATCGTCGTCAGTGATGTCCATGACGCGGACCAGATGGCGAAAGGCAGTCAGCACTACAGAGCAAGAGACGTAGGCCTCACCACCCAGCAGCTCAGTCACATACCTGCAGAGGTGGACAAGTTTGCAAATTAAACTTAGCTGGATATTTAAATTAAAGTGTAGCTGATTTCCAATGTAGTTGTCCTTACAGGTAACTGTCTAATGTTCGTTTATTTCTTGAATACACGTAACAGTATTAAATTAAAATGGATGGGTGTTTATTTGAGCTTACCTGCATGGTTGAAGCAGGACCTCCAGCTTCTGCAGTTTCCCCCACTCAGCTTCAGTTAGCATGGCCAATCTGTGGTTTTTCTGCTGGTCCAACGTAGCCTGGACAGCCTCTCGGTTGTGTAGAAGGCGTGAGACCATTGCGAGTGTCGAATTCCACCTGGTCGGTACATTTTGTATAAGCTGCTCGCTCTTTTTCCCAAGTGCTTCTTGTTGCTGGTTAAGTTCTGTGGTACTCGCCGGGCTTTGTTTAAAATGGCCAACAATCTTGCGGCACTTTGCCAGTACACCAGCAAATCCACTGTTTTCGAGGCAGACTGTGATGGTCCTCTGGAGAATGTGAGCATTGCAGGTAATGTGCTCGTATGGAAGGGCTCTCATAGCAGCCAGCATGTTTGCTGCACTGTCTGTACCAATGGTGGATATCTTGTTTTCAATTCTCCAGTCATTTGCCACCTTGAGGAACTGCTCGGCGCATTTATCAGCAAAGTGCCTGGTTTCTGACTTCATGACGGTCAGTGCAAATGACTTGAGGCTCCACTCATCATCAATTAAGTGTCCGATAACCCCCAAATAGCTGTGGTTGCCAGCTGATGTCCAGTGATCTCCGGTTATGGCAACATAGTTGGGCGAATCCTCCGCCAAAATCTCAAGCTTCTTTTCTTTTCGCCGTCATACATCTGGCTGATTTTGGTCGTCACTGTAGCCCTGCACGGTGGCTTGTATGATGGGTCGTTGGACGCAGTTTGCAACACCTCTGTTAACCCCTCATCTTCCACTATGTTTATCGGCCTGCAGTTCATCGTTATCCACTTGGAAAGAACATTTGTCAGCCTCTCAGTCGCGGATTTGCTCATACGCGGGATGTTCTCCTCGAGTGTAGTTTGGCGAAGAGCTTTGCTATGGCTCGCTAAACTGCTAACGTGTTCGGTGCTAACGTCAGCTGTGGCTACACTCGCGACTGGGTGCTTTGCGTTGATGTGGTAGGCTAAACTTGAGCTGCTTCGGTGGTAAGCGAACTCCTTCTTACACAGAACGCATATCACTTTACCTCTGTCAATGCTGCCGTCGGGGCGTTTTTGATAGGTAAACTTCCCATTCATTGGGCCGACAACTCTCACATGCTCCTCCATTTTCACGTCTCCTCTCTGTGACTCACTGCTCCTCACCGCGCCCGCCCAACTACAATGGGAGCCAATCAGCTCATGCTAAACAAGCCCAACCCCCATGAGAGCCAATCAATGTCCACTTCAAGGTGTGACTGTTTTCTACCCCCAACAATTCAGACACAACAAGCCGAATGCATAGGAATGAAAGACCACTCGCATACAGAAACAGTAAAGTTTGAGATTAATAATGAAATTAAAGCGATTAAAAAATATAACGCACTAAACATAAATGTAATTAATTAATCGCAATTAACGAGATAATTTGACACCCCTAGTTTATTTGTGTTTGTGTTTGACAGCCTCCTGTACGTCCAGTTGCCTTCTATCGCTGTTAAATACCGGTAAGTTAGTTGGCGATTTTAACCTGGCTTGTAGTTATGCTAATAAAGATATGCCATGGAGCATGACATGCTTTCTTTTTTTTTTGCACCAAAAATTGCTAGATTGCTCAAATGAGTAATTTGATCCCAGGCAGTGCCTTCTACGGTTTGAAAATTGAGTAAATGGACATTACAATGTCAAAATCGGCTTATTTTGCTTGCCAAGAACTGATTCATGCCTCCGGTATTGTATATAGATCGATATTATGCCTCGAAATGATTGAATTTAACACAGCAGAGTCAGATTTACAACATTTGAGCACAACCAATACTTCATACCACTTAAAAAATTAGTAAAGCGACATTACAATGTCAAAATCTGCTTATTTTGCTTGCCAAAAGCTGATTCTGTGGACCGGAAATCACTTTATGGCAAAAATCAAGTTTTGGCACGACACTGGTGTTGTGCCGAATTATGCATGCCTGCCGAGATCTGCATCCCCTGGTCGCTGGAGCATGTCCGCTCCGCTAAAACGGAAATTATGAGACGCCAAACTGTTTTCTACGGCAAAGTACTTTTTGATAATGAAAAGATGCTATATGAAAGCTTGGAATTCTTCGCAGTGCAGTCTGTTGAAGCATTTGATTGAAGTTCGGATTCGAAATTCAAAATGTAATGCCGAAAAATATGTCCGAAGCTCATTTATTTACAGTAAAGACAGGATAGTTTATTCCACGTTTATATAATTCACGTGATTTGATTAAAAGACCCGCATCTGTAATGTGTTTTTTATCATCTGATCTAAAAATGTCCATAACATTAATGCACTGTTCGGCAGGACACACTTTGTCTCTGCATGCGTGTCCTGTTTTCTTTTTTCTTTTTTTTTTTGGAGGGGGGGGGGGTCAAATAAGTCTCACATTCACCAAACCATGTGAATTATATAAACATGGAACTTATTTGGCCCCAGAAAACCAGGGGATACAGACAGACACAGACAAAATGTGTCCTGCCAAATAATGCATCCTCCCCCTTAACTGCTGTTAAGCAGGGGATGCAGATCTCGGCAGGCATGCATAACTCGGCACAACACCGGCACGTTGTTTAGCGGTGTGCACATATTTTACGCATTACAGTAAAAGCGAAGCCGAGAGGATTGCAAATCAAACATCAAGTGCCAGGGATCACAACTCACCTTTTTCATAATTAATACAAGACACATGAATACTGTTGATATAAAAAAAAACGAAACTGAACAACAAAGTAAATCAAGTAAAGCTTGTGCTAATGCTAAATTTCAAGCAATAGGTCAAATAGTAAATATAGCAAACAGTGGCGGCTGGTGACAATTTTTTTAGGGTGGGGCGCAAATGACCTTGGAGGCAAGTTGATGCTGCAAACCTAGCCACTTTAATGTTGATGCAGTTACTGAGTTAAGAGGAAAGAAAAACTAAGTATATGTATATAATCAACCATTGTCATCTGTTTTATTTTGAAGAAATGGTGTGTCTGCCACATCCACAGGTACTTGGTTCACTGTATTGGTCTTTGCAACAATTACACATTGATTATAGAACCAGATAGACAGCAAAAAAAAAAAAAAAAAAAAAAAAAAAACTTTGTTTGTCCCCTTGGGGAAATCCAGTTGTCTGTTAACCAGCTTATTTACATATACAGTAATAACAAAATTTTATGTGCAGTTAATTGTCTCAGAAATTATTGCAATAAGTGATAATATTGCACAAACAACAATGTTATTTTGAGACCATTTTCAACTAAATAATGTAAGAATATCCTATCAAAATCAAAAAACTTTCACTTCTAAAGAACATTTTATCCTGGAACTGAAATCCGGTTTAAACCACTAAACAAAAATAATTAACATAATGGATTCTCAGTCTCATTAACAATGAATTATAACCAAACACAACCAACAAATATGACAGATAAGTCTCTGTAAACAAAGCTGCCTTCAGAAATGATTAAACATGGAGATCTGACTGAAAAATCAGGAAAATTACCAGTTAGTGCCTTTGTAAACAAACAAAGAAAATCTAGCAACAAAAATATCCTATAAAGCAGATGCCTCAACAGATCACATGAAAAATCTGTTCCTTCAGTCTGGGAGAACGAAAAAAATGAAACTTATTGCAGCCGTCACTTATTGTTCTCAGTTATTCTTACCGTGCAATAGCTCCACCACTTCCTGAAGTGTGGACGAGAGCCGAAAATGCACGAATGCAGATGAGTGACAAGGACACTGTCCAAACACAACAAAACAACACAAATAAAACTATTCTAATTGGTTGAGAGCAAGAGCAAGAGTCTGAAGGGTCTGCGCTTGGTGAGTTTCTCACAGGAAAAGAGGTTTTCACGTGTCTTTGTGTGTAGAGAAGCTAAAGAGCTAAAGCTTTATTTCACACAAAATGACTTCTCCTTAGCGCCAAACATAAACTATTACCATGTTAATGCCATTTCTAGGGTGTGGACTGTGTTGTTTCTGCTGTGGGTTCTCAATAACCAGGCCGTTGTTTGAAGATAAAGGTATTTTATCTAGAGAACTTGATACGGCATAGTTACAGACAAGATCACTTCCAACATGTAACTCTGGTGCATCTACTCACAGTTCCCCGAACGCCCCCTGCTGTTCGGAGGTATAAACAGCATTCACATTAAACATCACTGCTGGGCAAATACATATTTGCTGATATCATTACATCTTCCTTTTTTTTCTTTTTCAAAATAATCGCCTTCTACTTTCATAAACATAACCTCTCTCAGTTAACAACATAAAAGACTTATGCTACTATCAGAATAACATTTTCTTCTTCTTCAGAACACAGGTTTGAACATTTCTTAATTATAAGCATACAATCTTAATCCGTCTTGACACATTAACATTGTCTCACCTGATCTATACAATATGTGAATAATGATAACCCTCTTTGTACTTTGTAAAGCTAAACTCAATTAACTTCAAATTAACAACAAAATCAGCTTGTACTAACCTCAGTCTGTACCACACAAGTACACAACTGTATTTAAAACTTAAAGACATTATGCCATCATAGCCTTACAACCAACATATAAACACATTTAAATCTGTTCAATGAGTCTCTCGGGTGGCTTCACATTTCTTGACGACTTTCTGACTGTTTGTTCTTTCACCTGGGCCGGTGACTCAGGTAATGGAGTCTTGAGTGTGTGTTGAGGTTGTTCAGTAGCCTCAATCCCCTGTTCTCCAATTGCAGGTTCCTTGAGAAGATCTCTGCGATTTCGTCTCAGTACAGCTCCATCTTCTGTTTGAATGTTATATGATCTTGGTTGAACTTCACTCAGAACATTTGCCTTCTGTGTCCATGTGTTTGATTTGTCTTTAAACCTCACTTGGTCCCCAGCATGCAGTTCCGGTAGGTTCTTTGTTCCTCTGTCGTAATAGAACTTCTGCTTTGCTCTTTGCTGTTCCTTGAACTTCTTCACCTTGTTTCCCTCCTTTGTCTTCAGTAGGTCATCCTGGATGGGCAGGTTTGATCTCAGGCGTCATCCCATTAGGAGCTGAGCAGGCGACTCACCACACTCGAGTGGCGTTGTGCGGTAGACCAGCAGGCTCTGGTAGAAGTCAGTGTCACTGTCTCGTGCCTTACTCATCAGTCTCTTCACCGTTTGAACCGACTTTTCCACTAGTCCGTTAGACTGCGGGTAGTGAGGGCTTGATGTTGTGTGAACAAAGTCCCATGCTGTGGCAAACTGTCTGAACTTCATGTTGGCAAATTGCGGTCCATTGTCTGTAACAACTTCAGTTGGTACACCATGTCTTGCGAATATGGCTTTCATGGATGCAATCACAGCCTCTGCAGTTGTAGTGTGCAATCTGTTGACTTCTGGATACAGGGAATAATAGTCTGTGACCACAAGGTACTCCTTTCCTCCAGAAACAAAGAGGTCAGCATCCACCTTCTGATAAGGTCGGTCTGGCACAGGGTGTGGCTTAAGTGGCTCTGCAGGTTTGACACTTCATTCATCACATCCTGATTAAGCTGTGGCCAATACATCACTTCACGTGCTCTCTTTTTGCATTTTTCGATGCCAAGATGCCCCACATGTATCTTCTTGAGCATGTCTCCTCTTCGACTCTTTGGAATGATTAGTTTGCTTCCCTTGTAGATGATGCCTTCCACCACAAACAGTTCTGCTCTGCAGTTCCAGTACTCTCGAATGACAGGCGAACAGTCTTGTTTACAGTTAGGCCATCCGTCTATGATAGTTTTGCACAGTGTTTTTAACGTGTCATCTTTGCTTGTCTCTGTTCTAATGAGCTCCATTTTCCTGTCTGCAACAGGCAGTGTGCTCGTGATCATGTCCACATATGCTTTTACATCAGTGTCCATTTTGGTGTTTGCTGGCTCTTTTGGGTCAACCGCCCTGGATAAGGTGTCGGCTGTGTACATCAGCTTACCAGGGGTGTACATCACGTTGAGCGTGTAGCGTTGCAGTCGGATCATCATTCTTTGGATTCTCAGTGGACAGTCATTGAGCGGCTTCTGGAACAAAGCAATCAGCAGTTTATGGTCAGTTTCAACACTGATAGCTTGCCCTGACACAAACTGGTGGAATCTTTCACAGGCATATGTTATGCTGAGCAGTTCTTTTTCGATTTGTGCATATCTTGTCTCTGCATCTGTCATGGATCGCGAAGCATATGCAACAGGCTGCCAGTCACCATGCTTCTGCATCAGAACTGCTCCAAGCCCACTCTGTGATGGATCTGATGAGATCTTGATCGGTTTCACTGGGTCATAAAATTTCAGAACTGGCTCTTCTGTGAGCAACTTCTTCAACTCGCACCAAGATTTCTCATGTTCATGATTCCACTCCCATTCAATCTTCTTTTCTGTCAGTTGTCTCAGTGGCGCCATTTTTTCAGAGAGATAATAATAATAATAATGCATTGGTTTTATATAGCGCTTTTCAGGACACTCAACGACGCTTTACATTGCATTATTCATTCACTCCATACTGGGTGGTGGTAAGCTACTACTGTAGCCACAGCTGCCCTGGGGCAGACTGACGGCGCTGGGTTGCCTTTCGGTCGGAAGGGGGGCCTCCGGCGGTGTCCCGCAGCCTGGGTCGGAGCGCGCATCCGCCGGGCGGCGGAGATCTGGATTCTCCCGGCGAGGAGAGAGCTCCGGCCGTCGCGCGTCCCGCGGCCGGCGTGGAGCGTGCATCCGCCGGGGAGCGGAGATACGCTTCCTCCCGGCGAGGAGAGAGCTCCGGCCGCGGCGCGGCGGGCCGTCGCGCGTCCCGTGGCTGGTGTGGAGCGCGCATCCGCCGGGCGGCGGAGATCTGGATTCTCCCGGCGAGGAGAGAGCTCCGGGCCGTCGCGCGTCCCGCTGCCGGCGTGGAGCGTGCATCCACCGGGGAGCAGAGATACGCTTCCTCCTGGCGAGGAGAGAGCTCCGGGCCGTCGTGCGTCCCGCTGCCGGCGTGGAGCGTGCATCCGCCGGGGAGCAGAGATACGCTACCTCCCGGCGAGGAGAGAGCTCCGGCCTCGGCGCGGCGGGCCATCGCGCGTCCCGCGGCCGGCCCGGAGCGCGCATCCGCCGGGGAGCGGAGATACGCATCCTCCCGGCGAGGAGAGACGTCCAGCGGCCGCGCGCGAGCCGTGCGTCTTCGCCGGTGTCCGGAGCCTCCGTGGAGCAGCTGAGGGTCATTTTCCAACTCGGCCCCTGGAAGTCAGACGCCGGGGCACCGTGACAGCCGAGGCCGACTCAAAGTGCCTCTCTGCTGGGGAGAGGAGCTCCGCAACGTTCCCATCCGAGCTAATTGTGGCTAAGTTAGCGAAAACTGTCAGCTCTTCAGCTGACCCACCTGAAGACGGTAGACGAGCTGACTTTATGATAACACTGGCGATGGATGAAGAAATACAGCCGAAATGAGCGATTTTGCAGAGATTATGTCCCGCGCTAACGCTCCATTGCTGTGGCACCCCCGCGAGTGCGGCTACATCGGTTGGATCTAAATAACTTCTGAAGGACTCCGAGCTGCACGATGTTTGTCTGAGTGAGTATATGAGCATGCACACACCTATAAATAAGGTCCAGGTGTAAAAAAACCGGAGTTGCCCTTTAACTGCCAAAATCCTGATGACGCATCTAGTTTGCTGAAGTACTTCGCATTTGCAAACTGTGACATTATTTCTTCTCTCGTGGGGAGTTTGAAATGTTCTCTCTGTATGGCTCTATTCAAATCTCTAGGATCCATACATACCCTTGGTTTTCCATTCTTTTTCTCAACAATGACAAGAGAACTCACCCACTCCGTTGGTTCATCGATTTTTTTCAATCACCTCCAGCTTCTCCATCCGGTCCAGCTCATCTTTCAGTGGCTTTTGAAGAGCGAATGGTACTTTGCGGCATGGGTGAATGACTGGTGGCACACTGCTGTCCACTCTGATTGTGTGTTCTCCTGAAAGGCAGCCAAGACCCTGGAACAGATCACTGTATTCTTTCATCAACTCATCATAGTCCAAGACATCATCAGTTTCTACAACAAGCACTCTCTTGACTAGGTTCAGTCTCTCACAGGCATGTAAACCTAGTATGGGCTGCACGTTCTTTGGCACCACAAGGAACGCTAGTGTGTGTTCTTTGTCCTTGTGTGTCACTTTAACCATGCATTTTCCTTTCACAGGTATTTCTGCTCCTGAGTATCCACTTACTTTCACTTTAGTTGGATGTATTTTGGGTCTGGGTCTGATTCTCTTGAATTCTGTCTCTGATATGACATTGGCTTGGGCACCAGTATCCAGTTTAACCTCCATGTGCGTGTCATTCACTTTGAGTGTCATCATCCAATCCTTTTTTTCCACATTGTTGTCCGTCACCGCATCTACATAGAATTCCTCAGTGTCATCTTTATCCACTGTATACACTGCCTTGCTTTGTGTTGGGGCATTATTTCTGCAGCACCGGGCATAATGGTTATTTTTGTTACAGTTGTTGCATGTTTTACCATATGCTGGACATTTTTTAGGAGGATGCTGCATGCCACAACGACCACAAGTGTTTTCTTTACTGTTTCTGTTAACTGGTGACTTTGATTGGTGTTTAGTCTCAGAGGCAGCACTCTTTTTGACTCTGTGCGTGTTCTTGTTCACAGCATCAACCTTGCAGCTGTCACTGAATAGTTCCTTTGCTTGCACTTTTACAGTCTCAGCCGCTCTGCACAGTTTCAGTGCTTTTTCCAGATCAAGATTTTCCTCTCTCAATAGCCTCTCTCTTAGACCATTATCAGGGATCCTGCATACAAGTCTGTCTTTTATTAAAGAGTCTGTCAGTCCTCCAAATTCACACGTCTTACTTCTGTTCCGTAGCTCTGTCACATATTGATCAATTGTCTCTCCTGTCTTCTGTACACATGTGAAGAATCTGTGCCTCTCAAATGTCACATTTCTCTTAGGTATGCAGTAAGCTTCAAAATTCTCCATTATCTTGTTTAGCTTCATGCCGTCTCCATCAGCAAATGTGGAGTTATTATAAACTTCTAGTGCGTCCTCACCCACTACGTGCAAAAACACTGCTGCTTGCTTTTTGTCACTTGCCTCATCAAGTCCAATCGCCGATAAGTACAAAGCAAAGCGTTGCTTGAATCTCCTCCAATTTTCAGCCACATTCCCAGTAAGCTGAAGGGCGGGATGTGGGTGTAAGCCGTCCATGTTGTCGTCGCTCGTCCTCTTTCTCTCATGGCGGGTTAGCAACACAACGTTTACTCTTGAACTGATGGATCCGTATCGCTAGCTCGGTGGCTAACATTAGCTTGCCTCAGTAGCTCGTCCTCCTTGTTCATATTTGCATCCGGTACCTTTCTTCAACATCCTATTCTGACACCATGTGTTGTTTCTGCTGTGGGTTCTCAATAACCAGGCCGTTGTTTGAAGATAAAGGTATTTTATCTAGAGAACTTGATACGACATAGTTACAGACAGGATCACTTCCAACATGTAACTCTGGTGCATCTACTCACAGTCCCCTGAACGCCCCCTGCTGTTCGGCGGTATAAACAGCATTCACATTAAACATCACTGCTGGGCAAATACATATTTGCTGATATCATTACATGGACTAGCTAAAAAAGCATGATACAGCCCCTTTAAATCCGGTCCATCCTACAGGCAAAGCAGTTTCCTGCCTGGGGTCCCACGTGCAGGGGGGCAGGGGGGGCAGGGGGGGCGGGGGGGCGTGGCTGTACATGTGAGCACCGCTCTCCGCCGCTCTGACGGTCCGTGCACTTCTCGGCATTGCTCGGAATTGCTCGGAATCGCTTGGCAAGCAAAAAAAAAAAAGTTTACTTTTTTATTTTTGCTTCATATTTCATGACTTTTCTTAATTTCATAAGTACAACTGATTAAGCATAATATTTCTATGACGGTATTTTTACAATGTGCTGGAGACATATTACACGCATTGGTGTTCCTCTGGGGTCAATTTGACAGCAAACTTTTTCAACTGTGTAAAAGTGGTCTGCCTGTGTGTGACGCTGCTTTGACCTAATATTGCCACACCTTCAGGCACAGTATTGATACTGTTGAGCTGACACATTACATGGGGTGTGTCTGTGTTTGTCTGTGTGTATGTGACCTAGTATTCCCACACCTGCAGGTGAGCACTCACACCTGCCAAAGCAGAACTGATATTTCCCACGCTGTGGTAGTTCGTGCAAAATAAGGAAGGAGCAAACATACAAAAGTTTGCTCTCTATCCAAATCATTCCTCGGTGTGCTGTGTATACAGCAAGATTGCTGTATACACAGAGCAATATATCTGTTTGTCTTTATTTGAGAATGGCCTCTGGAAAAAAGTTTACTGGAAGTGAAGTTTTTGAGCAGCTCTTGAAAGTGAGAGTGACATAAAGGAGAACGTGTCTGAGACAGAGGATTGTGTCGAGGAAGACCCTGATTTGGACTCATTCTCATCTGATAAGAGTTAGAGTGTTGACCCTCCTGTTGGCACTGAAACAGCACAAACAATCTCCTCCAAAAATGGGAAAATATTATGGTCCCTTTGTCCACCTGAACAGAAGGGTAGACTAAGTGCAGCCAATGTTATAGAGATGGCTCCAGGCCCAACTTGACACGCTGCCGGTTTTGTTGATGACATCAAGTCCTCATTTGAGCTCTTCATAACGCCACCAGTTCAACAATTGTTCTTGTGATGGCGAATCAAGAGGGGAATCATGGGAACACTTGGGGAGACTTGATGTGGTACACTTGGAAGCCTACATTGGCCTGCTTTTTTAGCTGGAGTTTACAAGTCTAAAGGTGAGGCAACAATTAATGAGTCACTCTGGTTCATTCTGTGAGAATAATGAACGTGATCCCCAAATTCGAAAAGATTTGGATGAAAAAATTTTAAGATAAATTATTTCTAATTTAAAGGCTTGGGGATGGTGGCACTCCAGGAGGGGTCCAGGTTTCATTTTCAGGTGGTTATTTTTGTATTCAACCAATTAACAATGTGCCTGACACAAAAACTTGGTCAACAATTTCCTGTAACTCATTTGGGGCAAATATCCTGGGGGTCAAATTGACCCCACGGGCGAAATGTGAGAGTAATATTTGAGGGTAAAAGGAGGGTTTAGCTTTGTCTTGGTCTTGTACTCTGAACCAAGCATTTCCTCCAAGAGGATCAAGTGTCTCCTGCATGCCTGGTATGAATCAGAATCAGAGTCAGAAACGGGTTTATTGCCAAGTACAGTAGCCTATATGAGGAATTTGTTTTGGTGGAGGTGCAAACATAGACAAAGAAACGGACAGATTTGAAAAGGACAAGTATAAAATATAAATAGGAGGAATTAAGACACAAACAAATAACACAATAGCAGTAACAACATCAATAAATATGGCAACAATTTACAGAATTAACACAATTTACAAAAATTCCAAATTTACAAAGGTCAGAGGTATTTACAGTGATGTTTATGGGGGCTGAAGATTGTCTGCAGTGCATAGTCGGTTACTGTGTGCTTGTGTGTGTGTGTGTGTGTGGGGGGGGGGGGGGGGGGGGGGAATTGTCAGTGGGGGACTGAGGCCTTGTTCATGAGAGCGGTGGCAGAGGAGAAGAAACTGTTCTTGTGTCATGAGGTTCTGGTCCTGGTGGTCCTGGTGGATCAGAACCTCCTTTCAGAGGGGAGAGTTTGGAAGAGTTAGTGACCAGGGTGACAGGGTTCGGCCACCATCTCTCCTGCGTGCCTCAGGATGCGTAGGGAAGGCAGACTGCAGCCAATGACTTCTTCTGCAGAGCGGATGACTCTCTGCAGTCTGTTCCAGTCTCAAGCCGCGGCTGCTGCGAACCAGACGGTGATGGAGGAGGTGAGGATAGACTCGATGATGCAGGAAGAGAACTGCACCATCATCTTCTTTGGAAGGCTGAACTTCTTCAGCTGCCGCAGGAAGTACATCCTCTGCTGGGCTGTTTTGATGAGGGAGGTGATGTTCAGCTCCCACTTGAGGTCCTGGGTGATGGTGGTGCCCAGGAAACAGAAGGACTCCACGGTGTCGACTGGTAGAGATGCACGGATGGCTCATTTTTCCATTCACAACCGCTTCTTAAAATCTCCACCTGCCCGCTATCCGCCCATATGAACGATTTTTTTATCAATTTTCAAAACCGAACCCGCCCGCCATCTGCAGAATAGTTTTTAGGTGTATTGAAGATGCCTTTGCTATTAAAATGTTCCTTTTTTTTAAATTTGAGTGCTTCAACCGCAACCCACCCGAATGTAATTAAAATCTTAATTTTTCAACATGTCATCCGCCCGATCCATGGTTATCCGCGGGCTCCGCGGGTGCAACCACAATCCGCGCATCTCTATTGACTGGGGGGTTTCTCAGGCTGATGGGGGTGAGTGGGACTGTGTTCCTCCTAAAGTCCACAATCATCTCAAGGGGGATACAGTCAGGTCGGCACCAATCCAAGTCGGCCCTGGCCAACTCGGCACCGCCTCCGGGATACAGTCAAGTCGGCATCAAAGCCAAGTCGGCCTCGCGGGGGGGGCTCTCAAGTGGCTGAGTTGGTCGGTGCCGAATTGACTGTAAGCTGCTTACCAACTCGGCCAAAAGCCTCTTTTCTTTTTTTAATCATGGTGTGGCTGCAGTGCGTCGATTTGCACAGTTTTATGACCATGCACTCGGTTGTAGGTTTTTTTTGTTGTTTGTTTTTTGCCGCAACCTAGTTGATGTAAACAACTGTGAAATATAATAAAATATTTGATAAAAATTTAATAAAAATTTAAATAAAAAAAATTCGAGGAGTCTGTGCCTTCAGAGCGGGCAGAGCGGACATATACTAATGACACTTTTCCTAATCACAGCTAAACGTGTTTTTATTCTGGTGTAAATCCAGTCTGTGGACAAAAATAATGATTTAAGATATTTAGTGATTTAAATAAGCAGCTTGTATTTGTCACACTATCTGCTCAAAAGAAAAAAAAAGCAAACACGAAACAGAAAAAAACACACATGAATAAGCTGTCTGATTATCAAATACAGAGGTCAAATTCTAAGACATTTAACTGTGTTTCCCTCCTCCGTACTGTGGAACTTAATTTTTCTGACAGGCTCTTCACAGTCCTCGCAGTCTGCTGCGTGCACGAGAGAGGGGTTGGTTTTACGCTGACGGAGATGCCGAAATGAATGAATGACCTGAGGGAATGAGCTCTCCGCTTATTCTTAGTGGAGATGAACGTCAATATAGGAATGGAGGGAAATAATGATTAACACTAGAACTAAAATGATTAACACTAGAACTGCCAGCATTCTTACACCCCCTCCAAAGGCCGCGACGGTCAGCCAGACCGTCATACATTTTGCTGTGTTTTTGCGCAGGAGCACACCAACCAGGTTGTTTTTCTGTAATCTAATGTATTACAAATTAAGATAAATAAACAAAATATTAAGCCAAGAGTATCAGCAAACCTTTTAATGCCTCACGTCTGCTTTATTAATGCCTCAAATCAGGTTTTAAAATTTATTTAATTTTTACGGTGTGCATCTCAGCAGCGTCACCTCTCACTCGCACTCCGCACACTCATTTCCCTGATAAACACGCACACACACGATAACACACACAAAATAGTTGTATTATTAACCGTCAATAATAATTAGGGCTGGGTTAAACGATTATTTTTGCAATCGATTAATCTAGGAAATAGTTCGTCGATGCATCGATTAATCTAACGATTCATTTTTAAATCCGTTGCGGAGCTCCTCTCCGCCTTCGTGGTTATGCGGCGGGTCCCTGCGCGCTCCGCGGTCGCGTCTGCGCCCAGGAGCAGAGATCCGGAGCTCTCCCGTCAGCCTCCGTGGGGCAGCTCCACTCGGCCCCTGGAAGCTGCGGCCTGCTTCACGTGCCTCCGTGGAGCAAGCCGCGGCGCGGCAGCTCCGGATCTCCGCTCCCGGACGGAGACGTGCTCCGTGCCGGCCACGGAGTGCGCAGGGACCCGCCGCATAACCACGGAGGCGCATGAAGCAGGTCTCGGCTGCTGGAGCTCTCCCGTCGCCGCCGTGGAGCAGCTCTGGGCCGTTTACCCAATAGGCCCCAACTCGGCCCCTGGAAGTCAGACACCCAGGCGCCGTGACAGCCGAGGCTGAATCAAAGTGCTTCTCTGCTGGGGAGAGGAGCTCAAACGTTCCCATCCGAGCTAATTGTGGCTAAGTTAGTGAAAACTGTCAGCTGACTCACCTGAAGACGGTAGACGAGCTGACTTTATGATAACACTGGCGATGGATGAAAAAATATAGCCCAAAAGAGCGATTTTGCAGAGATTATGTCCTGCACTGAAGCTCCCCTGCCGTGGCCCCCGCTAAGTGCGGCTAAATCGGTTGGATCTAAATAATTGCTGCTACTCGACGCCATTTTTTATTTATTCTGAAACGATGCATCGACGTGCAGTTTTTGCGTCGACGTATTTTTTGCGTCGACGTAATCGATGACTTCGACGCGTCGTCCCAGCCCTAATAATAATCAAGAACATATTAAAATTAGTAAAATAAGTCTCCCCGGCTGCGCACGAGGACGGACACCTTCCCACACTGTCTGTCCTCAACCTGCTCATTTGATTCTGGGACTGCAGGCTCCACAGGACAAAGGTATTTATTCAGAAAATATATTCGTTCAAAAATTAATTTTTGGGAACGAAAAATAAATGGTTTGCTGTGCTTTGATGGAGGATATAATATTTTACCTGAATCTGTAATTGGCACCCCTGGAGACGCTGCAGTGCTCCTGCTGTCAACTACCGTGTTCACTGTTGTGTTGAGATTTATTACATTAGTTTATTTATTTTTCACACCATTTATGTTATTATAATTTAGTTGAAAACTGACAGTAGCCTACAGTAATTCTCTATACCTGGAGGTGACGCGTGAGCGCTTTCATGCGCCACTGCAGGTTCTGCGCTGTACAAGCAGACACTTTCAGTGCACGGCGGGGAGCACAGGACCCTTGTTTAGAAAAAGGCTTTTATGTTCCCCGGTCCATACAAAGCGGGGAACATACGACCCTTTTGGAGAAAAGCGGGGAACATAGGACCCTTATGTGGAAAAAAGGTCCTATGTTCCCTAGGAGTGTAACGGTATTTGTATTCGTCCCGTACCGTCACGGTACGGGGGTCACGGTTCGGCACACACAATCACACGACGAATACACCAGTGAGTTAAAAAAAAAAAATTCCAACCTTAGATGGCGGTAATGAGCCTAAAAGCTGCCGGCAACCACCATTATCTCAGAAGAAGAAGAAGTAGAACAAGCAGGTCCAAACATGAACAAACAAAGAAGAAAGTACAAGCGGAATGAGCGCTGCAGCGTGTGGCGGAGCGGATTAAACGGGAGAGTATTTGTTCCGCGTGCGTTCCCTCATACGGAGTGACGTGTGACGTGCCAGTAAACAGGAAGCAGCACAGTCAAAAAACCAGCAGAGAATGCCACGGTGGTGGAAAAACACTTTTTTAATACAAAACCCCGACATAAAAAACATTGGAGAGGCGAGATGGAACCAAATCGCGCAGCAGCGAGTTGTATAAAGAGCTCCATAGCAGAATACTAGCGATCGCCGGCTGGTGTTATGGATTAACTGGTTCCCGTCTTAACGAATGACAGCGGAGGTCTGTGTAAACACATGCTGATTACAGCAGTTGTTAAAGTAAGACTCACAAAAGACTTTAAACGTATACACTCACTGTAACTGTCGATAACCGACGTTCGCCAGAACGACTAGATGTTTCAGTCATTATTGGTCACAAATTAACACGGGCACCAGTTAATTCGAAACATCGGCATGCTGCGCAGAGCTCACACCGAGACGTGCTGCTTCGCACGGCGGTGCTGCAGTCAGGGGAGCAGCCGCTGCTTCAGCAGCATATCATGGAGATTTTGGGACATTATTTGAGCAGATATCAGCAGATAAAAACTCTCTGCTTGGCGCTGAGGACTGCTGCTGCAGAGAGGAAGACCTGCAAGTTCCTCGTGAGACATTGTGCGCATGTCACAGGGTCCTTGTAAACGAGGATTCATGTGGATGCTTTGTATGCTGTACATGAATACACTCGCGTTTAATACTATTGTTTACAATCGGATTGAAAAAACACCATGTAAACTGGGCCAATAATGTGTCGCATGGGAAAGTTTGGGAAAAATGTTCTGGTGCATTTGTGAGCTTTTTTTACTTTTTCCCCACTGTACCGAAAAACGTACCGAACCGTGACCCTTACACCGAGGTACGTACCGTACCGTGGCTTTTGTGTACCGTTACACCCCTAATGTTCCCCGATCCATACAAAGCGGGGAACATAGGTACGCTCCCATCTGGTCACGTGACCAGACAGCAGCTCGCGCTGCGCGCTCGTAGCCAAGCTACTCGTTCAAACAAGACATCAAACATGAAGCTCCAGGTATATTATCCACCTCTAACCTGTCAGTCACCGTAATCACACAGTTTGTCCTCCAGTCTCCCGCCTGCTACGTGAGGAGAAGTGGCGCAGCCGGCACGAAAAAAAAAACTGTGCAAATCGTTGCGCCGCAGCCGCATCGTGATTAAAAAAAAAGAGGCTTTTGGCCGAGTTGGTTAGCAGTTATAGTTATAGTTAGTTGGTTATAGTTGGCTGATGGGGGTGAGTGGGACTGTGTTCCTCCTAAAAGTCCACAATCATCTCAAGGCTGTTCAGCCTGCACCAGCACTCCAAGTGGTCTATCTCCCTCCTGTAGGCAGACTCATCTCCATCACTGATGAGTCGATTAGGGTGGTGTTGTCCTCAAACTTCAGGAGTTTCACATACTGGTGACAGTAGCTCAGATGGCAGAGCGGGTCGTCTTATAATCGAAATGTTTGCGGTTCGATCCCGCTCCCACAGGCGTAAAGCTGTCGTCGTGTCCTTGGGTAAGACACTTCAAAGTAGTGTGAGAGTGAATGGTTGGTGGTGGTCGGAGGGTGGTGGTGCGCAGATTGGCAGCCTCGCCTCTGTCAGTCTGCCCCAGGGCAGCTGTGGCTACAATAGTAGCTTACCACCACCCAGTATGGTGTGAATGGGTGAATGTGATATTGCAGTGTGAAGCGCTTTGGGCTCTGTCAGTGCAGGGTAAAAAGTGCTATACAAGTGTAGCCCATTTACTGGAGGTGCAGTATGGGGTGTCTATCTGGGACTGTCTTATTGTTAAGCCCCCTGCAGAGTCTTAAGCCCAGGATAAGTATTACTTCAGGACCTCTGATGATTTGTAATAATTACAAAGGATGTCTCTGATCTTAATCCCATGTGAACGCGCCGTCTGTAATCTGTAAAGTCAAAATTCCACCCACCAAAAATTGGCAACCATATTTCACCAGACACCAGCATCCACTGATAATACTAGTCCCATCTGAATCTGCACCTCAGTGACTGTGGGGTGCTTTAGTATTTTGTTTTAATTAATGTGCACATGCATATTGCAACCCTTTGTGTGTGTGTGTGTGTGTGTGTGTGTGTGTGTGTGTGTGTGTGTGTGTGTGTGTGTGTAATTTTTTGGAGGATATTGAGATGGATGAAATGCGTAGTAGCATGCAGTAAGAAACATTTTTCAACAGGTTTGATACAAACACCATTATGACACGCCACTCACCGTTCTCAAGTCACATTGCTGTTCTGACATGTTTACTGTTGCCATCACAACTATATACCACGTCAAAAGGGATAATTTAACCCGAACTACACGTTTTCTATAAACCTTTCCAAGTGGTGTTATTGTGTACCATGTCGTCAAGAAGCCTGTGATACCACGGCTCAGTTACATTTAATGTCTCTTCACAGGGCCGGTGTATTCTTTTTTCTTTTTCTTCTTAGGGTTTTTTGTGTACATAGCAGAATTTTGCATATATGTGTGACAAAAGCAGATGTTGGGATGTGGGCAGAGTTCACATCATATCTGGCTGTAATGTCAGTAAATTCAGGGAAAACATAGCTATCGCTTATTCCACGCTAATGCACTGCAAGACACACAGACATGAGTGGGTAATTCACAAATTACCAGAGGTCCACAAGTAATGCTATTTCCATCATGCTATAATAATGCTATTTTACATCAGTCTACTATCTCAGTTTCTCAACCAGTCCAGAATGAGCCGCTGTGGCTGCTGGTTTTTGTTCCAACCAAGCAAGAGCACACTAGACTCCACCTATCACCAAGTCTACAGGTGGACTCACTTGAGGACATGGGTGGAGTCTGATGTGCTCCTGTTTGGTTAGATTCCAACCTGTTTGTTGCTCCTGTTTGGTTAGAGGGTGAGGGTTTTAGTTCCAACCAAACAGGAGCACATCAGACTCCACCCAATACCCTTGGGTAAATCCGGTTCACAGTGAGTGAGTTTTTCTCGTATTCCACGTAGACAGAACAACACAAGTCAAGACCAAAGTGACAACAGTGCTTAGGCTAAAAGAACATAAAGAATGTCCCCAAGACAAGAAGTGGGAGAAGTAAAAAAAAAAGTCAGGAGACACAATAAGGGGCTAAAAATATGTAAAAACCAAGCTAATGATAAAGATGTGACATTCATAAAACAGGATGACACAAACAGTAACAGATAAACTGATACATTAGTTAAATTGCTTCTGACATTTGTTAATGGCAGGAATGGCCTCCGGTACAAAGCTGTTTTTGAAGAGTTTGCTTTTACAATCCGGTAACATAAACCTCTAACCAGATGCCAGCGGCTGAAAGTCACCATTAAGAGGATGGGAGCCGTCTCTCACAGTGGAGTTAGCTAGCCGATGTAGCTGTTTGGTGTTCAGGGCTTCTGAGTGAAGCTGAGACTCACCAGTCAGCTTGCTAGACCATTTCACAATTTGGTTCACACAGTTATTCTTCTTGGTTTCTTCTATTAAGAACAAATAGTAGACAGGATGGGTTTTACGCATAGACTGTAAATAAAGAAGTGGACGGAACATGTGGCTGAAAACATGAAGCCTACCCAAAGTGTCAAAAACTTGCAATATCACAGTGTCCACCGGGGGCTGGCTCCAAATCGGCTGTGACTCCATTGACTCCAATTCAAAATAAAACATCAATAAAACTGGATCGGCTGAGTTTCTACAGTTCAGAGTTGTTTTTTTCATTGGAAGAGAGATCAGGTGGTCCATCTGAAAATATATAATTATTGAATTTTATCTAGAGCGTTAAAGTTTTCACAATGAGGGGGCGTGGCTACTTGATTGACAGGTCTACTTTGGAATGACTGACAGATCCTTCTCGCGGCTTTCAGCAGGTGTACATTAAGGAGTCTGACATTAATATTATCTTCTCCTCTATTTGTTATTTTCCACAGTGACTCAGTTTGTTGACTAGTTTTAGTTAGTTGTTGATTCATTGTAACCACGACTGGATTAACTACTCAAAAAGACCCTCAAAGGATTTTGGTATCCAGTTTTTGCTGTAATTTCTGCATTTATACATATATATATATGTATATATGTATATACATTGGAGGTGTGCTGATACATCGATTATTAGATTAATCGCGATGCAACACGTAATGATTCGATTACGATTCATAAATATTTAAAATCGATTATTTTTCATAATAACTCGACGCCAGGAGCACGGACGCCACTTGCGGAACCAAAGTTTTGTTCCTACCCACCACCCGGACATCTGTAGTGACGGACCAGTTAATATGGCGACAGCTAGCTCTTTAGCCACAGTCACAGGGCGTGAGATTCATTCTTCTGGATTAAAAGCTAGTGCTAAATGGTAATGCTGCTTTTGCTAAAGAGAAAATCATTCAAAGTTCTCGTCCACAACATCTTCATCAGACAGATATTCGTCCATTTTACACTACACTGGAAAAAAAAGCACCGTGTGTAGCCTCAGGTAGCCCCGGAAACAATGAGGCGTACTGCGCATGGCGCGGCGCCGTAAACAAAGCTTTCAGTTCAGAGGTCAACAAAACAACCCAAACATTTATCTCTGTAATATGCTTGAAAGAGATTCAGAGGCGTTTGGCAGCATGAGGACGTTTATTCCAAAAGCAGGGATCAGAAACAAGCGTTAGCATCGGTAGTCGAAAAAACACACACACAACAACACTGCAGCTTCCGTAGCTCTCGTCACACTACCGCCTGGACGTCTAGACATAGATATCTAGATGTAGGTGTCTAGATACGCGCGGACACCAAGCACTACATTTAAATCGAACATATATCTGCATATATGACATATCTGCTGTTTTTTGCACTTAAGGGAGGTAACTGTCGATCTGTTGTCAATAGGGCCAGTCTTTTGTTGTTCTGACTCTTTAGGCCACAGCTACAGGCACAAAGTTTATGCCATGGTTGCTGATGGACCACTTGACTTCAATAAAAAATACTTTTTTTGGATTTGAATTTGTTTAATTACTTTAATTTATGTGCACTGACAAATAGCTGTACATTGTTTAAAAGTATGACGTGGGCACGAAGTGAGGGGGAAAAAAAAGATGCACAAAAAATTGTGATAATCGTTTTTATCTTTAATATCGCGATAATCGTTGAATAATCGAATCGTAGCACACTGAATCGTAATCGAATCGAATCGTGAGGTGCCTTTGATGGCACACCCCTAATATACATACATATAAAATAAAACATTTTCATGTTTTACTTGTAGGCTGTCCGTAGGTCTATGGAGTGGGCCGGAACAAAAAAAATGAGAACAGATCATGTGATCATTGGTTCGATTGTTGGTTTAATTTATATTATATTATATTGTTTTCTGAGCTGCTTTGTATAGTTAAAACTTAATTGAATAACACAGAGCCGCTTCCTCTCCGACTGAGCATGTACTCTCATGTGGGACAGCCTGGCCGACTTGTTCCAGCCAGTCCCGCCACAGACAGCGAGGCTGGACGGGAGGCTGTGGATGCAGCTGCTCCGACTGGAGAGAGCAGAGGCTGCAGGAGTCAAGGCTCCGGTTAACTGACTTCCTCTGAGAAACGGACCCTGGAAAGTGAATTTAAGAGCTTCTTCAGCGGAACAAAGCTAAAGGCGACAGACAGTCCCAGCACTGCAGCGAGTATTAATTCCGTTTGAAGGATATTTAAGTGAATTTTAGCAGAATGCAGTGATATCCTGTCGTCCTCCATCTGTGCTGTGAAACGTGACTTTTTATTCTTTCAGGAAACGGTTCGCAGACTGCACAACTCTGAAGAAAACACGCTATGAGCTGGAACAAAGGTGAGACTGTTTAGATTGTGTCTGTAACTTTAAAACTTTATAAATAACTTAAACAACTCCATAGTTATTCTTGTGCATGCTAAATTAATGTTTTAATTTTTCATCCGGGCCCGCTCCCCCCCCCCACCCGACCCTCCTCCACTCAAATTGGGTCCGTTGCTGCCAATATGTGGGACAGGCACATGTGGAGAGTACAACCTGGAAACGCCCATACACTGATGGAAACAAGGAAAGTTTCCATAAGTGTACAGGCCCGAATATCTGGCTTTTCATGCATTGTTTGAAGCCAAGATCAACACCCACAGTGCTGTGTCATCAGTGCTCAGAGGAATAAAACCCGAGGAGTGTCCAGAGACTTCAGGTAAAGGTGCCACCATGACTCCACCTGCTCTCCTGTCTGCAGCTCTGCTGCTGCTGCTGCTTCCTGCGACTCTGACCGATGGTAAGATCCACACTCACTCCCTGCCAGCACTCTGGTCTCTGCTCTATTTCCTGGGATGTCTCTCTTTCTGCAGATGGACTGGTTCCCTTTAGCGTGGTGGTGCAGAACAGATTGTTGGGCGCGACTCCACGGGCCTACATCACCCATGTGAAGTATAGAGGAATCCTACTGGGAGGTCTGAAGAGACTCATGAACTCCACCAACACCTTCAGGTAAGATTCTGCTATCAAGCTGTAGCGCCAAGGTAAAATACAAGATTCATTTGTGCCAATCTATCAAAGTGTATTTGATTATCATAAAACAAAAACCCTTCTCTACAAAGGGACAAGTTTAGATTGTTTTTGCTTCGACTGATTAGCATTGAGGTTACCCTAAAAAAACTAGTAGATTAAACTTTAATGAACCCTAAAAGCCCACAGACCCTGGGTGTTTCTTTTCTTTGAAACGTTCTGTTTTTTTAGTTAGTAAAATAATTTGAGGCAGACTGGTGAAGCTCTGCCTCCTTGACATCTCTATCTCTCTGAAATGCTCCTTTTCGTCCCCACTCATGTTACTGACCTGCTCCTGTCAGTTACTTGTGCTGACATTTCCACCTGTTTTTGATTTGTTCCTCTCGCCTTTCTACCTTCTGTTGCCCCGTACAAAGTTTGTTGAGATGAGTTGCTGCCATCTCGTTTAAGAAAACCTTTTCCATGAAATAGTGATATGTCTCAGCTTCACATGCTTCTACTGGCAACAAATTAATGGTTCTATACGATGTGCAGTAGGTATGAAACACATGTTGAATTAAAATAAACACTATTTCATTCAAACATTTACAACAGAAACCAAATACCTGATTAAATTACTAGTTTAGGCGATTTTTTAAATCTGCAGTGATGTGATCGCTCCTGTTCGTTCTAGTCAGAACTCTCACTGCAGCATTTTGAATCAGTTGAAGACTTCTTGAGAGATGCCAACTGCAAAAAATTAGTTCTGACGGCCCAAATCATGGAAAGTGTGAAATTTTGTGAAATTGTGTGTGGACAGCATTTACTGAAGTGGAAACTCATATTGACACATAACACAGTGGCTCTCATGGTAACCCAATATTTATAAAATTGAAATCCTTAAAAATGAAAGAATTGGTAGAACTCAACCTTCTTAAAACAATGTATAAAGCTCACCGGAAAAAATTACCATTTAATTTACAGAATAGATTTGCAAAGTGAGACAGTCAATATAGATTAAGAGGCACTGAAGTTTTCAAACGACCGGAATCAAGAACCAAATTGAAATAAAGATACATCACAACAAAAGGAATCAATTTATGGAATAAACTTGACAGTGAAATTAAGAGGTCTCAGTCCATTCACATCTTCAAGAAATGTTTAAAAGCACAGTTATTGGGAGGGTACAACTCTGTTTTAAAGAATGGTCAAACTTAGAATGATTGTTTCTTTTGAAAATATTTCATTAAGGTTTTTTTTTTTTTTGTATTTACACTTGGGAAACGGTTGTATTTGATCTGCAATTATTTGTGAAATGGTCGTATTTGTATTTTGATTAAGTGAAATGGTTGTATTGAATTTTGCTTTTTTTTGTGATATGTTGACAAATCTTGACAAATTGTCATTTATTTTATGTTGATAGGGGCAGACATCATAAGTCTCACTTCTTTCTGTTCCTTTTCATTTCTTTCTTTAAAAAAAGAATGAAACAAATAAAATCAATCAATCAATCAATTTAGGCTTCCAATACTGACTAGTCACAATTAACATTTTGAAAATTCAGCCTATTTTGGAGGTGGCAAAAATAAAGTACACATGGTAGGAAACAGCTTTTTTCAAATTGCACATGTAGAACTGTGCCTCTCCTGATGAAAAATGACCAAAAATTTCAGTCTGGCAGAACAAAGAAAATCAGCCTCTGAACTTAGCATAATTACCAGGATAGCACCCAAATCTGTGATTTTCTCCTGATAGAAATATTAAAACAAACCTTTCAACTAGCTATGCAATAGCAAGAGAGGAGACAGAAAGAACGGCAGTTTAGCGGTTTGGCAGCCATTCTAAAGGTATTGTAACTGGTCTTGCTAGTTTTAGCCCTACGTGTTTTAGCATGAAGTGCCACATAACCTGGCACATTATAAGAACTTGCTACATCTGAATAAATAGATCTGGGATTTTCAAAGTGATTTCTGCTGACATGATATACATGACATACAGTCAGTGTACAGTGATCCCTGTGAGAGCGTCCTGGGCCACTGATGAATGACCACTGACCTGTACTAATGTGTCTGTTAGCAAATGTCACCTGGACGAGCGACCACCATGCATAACATGACCAGCAACGGCTATTTTGGTGGCAGAATTCGCCACTTTTGCCATTTTTTGCAATCCCGAAAATATCAAAAATTTCATGATGTTGGATTGACTCTTGTCAAAGAAGGAAGTTAAATTGTTGATTGATTTAGATTGATTTACTTCAACCTGAAATGTCCTTCACCAGATCATCTGCGGTCCTCCCCTTTTCCACTTACCCTCAGTGATGAGGGGATCAGTGACTTCCTGTTCCATTCTGCAGGTTCACCTACACTGAGAACCAGGACTACGGTCCTTACCTGGAGAGTGTGAACGGCCTGGCTAGAAACGATGACGACCGTACCTACTGGGAGCTGCTGGTGAAAATGACAAACGGAAGAATCGTGAGAACAGAAGCTGGTGAGTCCACTGTGACTATCTGTCCTTTATATGAACTGACATTGTCATCTCAATGACTAAGCACTTCCTGTGTGCAGGTATCGGATGTTACATTCCCAGTGAGAATGAACAGGTCATCCTGAACTTCACCCGGTGGGAAGACCCTTCAGCAGAATCAGGAATCTCCAACGTGGTTGATGATCACGATGGGGCCTTTTCCACCGAACTGGGTCCCAGGCCACATCGGGGCCAGCACCAAAGTTGAACCAGTTCTTGTGTTCCGGCAGCTACAGGAAGCGCCACAAAATATTAATTGTAATGGTTCAGTTACTTATTCCTCCCCCTTCTGTCATTGTTTGCATGCTATCCTCATTAAAATATGAAACCCTATAAATGTTTGGGTGGTTTTACCACCCAAACACTGACGTTCCGATGTTCTGCAATGACGCGATGACGTCGGTCCACCTCCCCCTCCATGGCCGCAGTGAGAGACCTCATCAGGCTGCAGTGGAAATAAACCAGCTCGCAAATGAACAGTGTTCCTGATGTGTTAATGAGTTATGGCCATATTTTCAGTGATAACATCTGATTACATTATTGATTACATTTAATCTCACAGCGCTGAAACACAATAAAAAAAAAACAAGTGAAAGGTTGAGAAACCAGCATGAACTGCTGGAGGAGAAGCATCCAATTCTGATATCGATCCTCATTTTAGTGATATTGGTACACACAGAAGCAAGCCCGACCTTGACCAATCCAACACCCGAGGCAAGATAGTGGCGACGTCCTTGCAACGCCAGTGTATACTGTATCCTCACATCCTCACAAGAAACTTGATAGCTTTGTCTTTGACTTTTTTTAATCATTATTTAATGAAAGCAATTTCCCAATCAGCACAGTCAACAGAATAAAAAAAATAAGATAAACAAATGCAGAAAAATTTAATGGATATATGAAACACAATATGAAGAGCATGATTTATGAATGATGCACAAAATCAAACATCAAGCTTCTTTCAGCAGCAACCACTGTAACAGGAAGAGTGTCAGAGATTCTCAGTGCAGTCCACATGTTGGGTAAAGTTCTGCCACCTTCTTCTCATGAAGTGTCATGGCCAGCCCCCCGGCCTCCTCGTAGAGAGGCTGTTTGTTTAATTTCCAGGTGGGCGGTGCTGGAGCGGGTTTTCCGGAGGCGTGGTTCCAGCTCATCAGACTGATGAAGTTCAGCTGCTTTCCCGGTCCCTATTTAAGTGGCGTCCTTGGCTGGAATCAGCGCTGGATCTTAACCTCTGCTACATCTGGGGAATCCGCTCTGCCTGCCGCTCCTGCCGCCCGCCTGCCCCAAGTACCTCCGGACTCGGATCCAAACCTTGGACTGGAACTTGCCGAGAGTCACCCCGGACCCAGCTTGGTCCAGCTCAGCTTCTGGACTCGCCTTTTGTTCTCTGAATAAATCCGTTTTTTCACCCGCCATCTGTTCTCCCGTGTCGTCTGCGCCTGAGCCTCCGACCCCACCCGTAACATGAAGGTGTAGCTGAGGTGGAGGCACCAGGAGGAGCGTTTGATTCTGAGGTGGAGGCACCAGGAGGAGCGCTTGATTCTGCTGCTTCCATGGTGAATTGTGTTGCTGAGGTGGAGGCAGCAGCAGCAGATGTGGTCAGATGGTCTAGAGGTGGGATTTAGAAATTTCGACAACGCGTCTGAAAAGAGTGTGTGACTCCACTGAGTATCTAATAATAAAAACATATGATTCAAAGAATAAAATCAAATGATATAATTAAAAAAAAACCAAAAAGATTTATGGATTACGTTCACCATAGAGTGCATGTTTAATATACAATGCCCTTTTTTTCTGATTTGCAAATTGACTGTTCAGTTTATTGTCATTACAGTGGAATGCTGAACAGCACAATGTAAAGCAGCAGTAAACTGCAGTACTGATGTTATAATACAAATCTGACCGAACTACAGCAGAGCTGACATTCACAGTAGCATTCCCTCTCATGCGATGCTGCTTAATTAACATGAATGATGAGCCCTAACAACTAGGCTCACAACTATAAGACGTGGGTGGAAAAGTGACTATTAGCAGCAGGGCCAACGTTAGCTACCCAGATGGCAATAACCACGTAAAATAGAATAAAGAAAGAAAACTTAAACACCTGCTGAAACACTGCGGTCAAGCGAGCCGGCGCTCTGACCAGCACAGTCAAGTGAGCCGACACGTTGTTTAGCGGTGTGCACATATTTTAGGCATTGCAGTAAAAGCGAAGCTGAGAGGATTGCAAATCAAACATCAAGTGCCACGGATCACAACTCACCTTTTCCATAATTAATACAAGACACATGAATACTGTTGATTAAAAAAAAACCAAACTGAACAACAAGTAAACAAGTAAAGCTTGTCCTAATGCTAAATTTCAGTCAATAGGTCAAATAGTAAATATAGCTATTAGCAAATAACTTTTAACACGTCCGCCATCTTGCAAGAAAATGTGGTGAGCTGCCCTCACCAACCAAAATGTTTCAAATTCAGCCTTCAACTCAATGATCATGCAATGATTATGCAAAACTGTAACTCATAAAATAAAATTAACAGATGCTTTATATGAAAATCAGAGTCTGGCACTTAAGATCTCCCCCCAACTGTTGTGTATTGTATAAAGTTTAGAAACCAGCTTACCTGCAAAACAGGAAAAATGTATTAAAAGGAGCAGACTCGTCCTTGATCAGTAACACTGCTGCATCAGACTGACTTCTTCTATGCCAGCTACAGATGCACAAGATACCGAGTGCCCCCTGATGGCCATACCTATACAGCACTACCTCACCCCTCATGCACACTGGATGCAGTCCGGCTGCGTTCCGGCTTTGGTCTGTCCCCGGTCCGGAATCACCGCAGCACTGTGATTCACCCCCGATGCACACTGGATGCGGTCCGACTGCGGTCCGGACACCGCAGCTAATCCGTAGTCATTAAAATCAATGCTGTGGTGCCCACCGGCCGCGGTCCGGCCCCGATCCGGCTGCAGTCCGGCTCCAGAGCCTTTGCGGAGCTCCGGTCTGTTTCCGCAAGGATCCGATTTTTCCGCATGCCGAAGCAGTACCGCATCAATTCAGACAGAAGCAAGTTGGGTGCCGGAAGGAAACGTGATACGTGTTCCAAAATAAGTGACTTCAAAATAAAATCTGTGTCGTGTTTTTGCCTTAATATTCTATTTTTTTACTTCTTCTGGTAGAATACAGAACAAACAACGTGATGAAGTCATTATACGCATTAGAAGAATGAACGGTTTTGTACTTTGTCACTGCAGGAAAGTGAAATGACTCCAAAATGGCACAAAACAGCTCTATGACCGGAGCAGCTCTGTGTTGCCAGATTGGGCGTGTTTCTGCTAAATCAAGCGTCTTTTTTTAACATGTCTGACGGGTTGATGAAATGATTATGTGTTTATGATGCGTTTTTTTTTTTGTCATAGAAATATGATTTTAACGTGTATTTTCAACCAAGATGGGTGGTTTGGGCTGCTTTCTATTGAGTAAAACGGGTTTCATATTGTTTACGGGGGATAGTGACAGATCTGGCAACCTTCTCCAGCGGACTGCAGAGACACCGCAGGCGGTGTGAATCACAGTGCTGCAGTGTACCGGACTGGACACGGACCGCAGCCGGAATGCAGCCGGACCGCATCCAGTGTGTATCGGGGGTCACACCGCCTGCGGGGTCTCTGCAGTCCGCTGGAGGAGGTTGCCAGATAGGCCGATTTAATCAAAACTTTAACTCATAAAATAAAATCAACAGATGCTTTATATGAAAATCAGAGTCTGGTCAAGCCAACACAGTTGTAGAAAGTGATAGAGACAAGAACATATTCTGAAAACGAGCGCTTTATATGTTTTTTTACACTGAATATCAACTTTTGAATGGGTTCCAATGAGACTTGAGCTCTTAGTGGAATCAACATCACAACCCCCTGCTGGAATTTCCCCAGTATTACAGCATTTCTGCACTTCCGCATTATCTTCATGTTTTACCAGTGGTTGGTGGGTGGGAAGAACATGCATCAATGAAAAGTAATCTGTCTGAGACTTTGTCCAAACAGAAGCATGTATGTACCACAACATATGAGGGGCCCTCTCTCACACTCATATATGTTCACCTCTCACATACATAGATTTTCTCTCTCACACACATACATTGTCTTTTTACACACATACAATCCTTTTGCACATACATATATTGTCACTCTTACGCACACACACACACACACACACACACACACACACACATATATTGTTCTTACATATATACGACGGGGGACCCAAAAGAAACTGAAATTTGGTCAGAAAATACTAATAATAAAGACTTTTGACTTTTGGCCGTCAGATGTCCTACAGATAAGCCTCATGCATATCTGTGAAAAACCTGAGATCCCAGAGTGACACTGACATCTGTCACGCGCTATTTATAGTAACAGAGTGCCGCAGAGTTTCTCCACAATGGCGACATTGACTGGAAAGCTAGAGCAGCGCGTAAACATTAAATTCTGCTTTTTGCTTGGAAAAACAGCAGCAGAAACACTCACCTTGTTGCAGCAAGCCTACAAGGATGATGCTCTGGGGAAGCTGCAGGTCTGTGAGTGGTTCGGGCGGTATAAGAAGGGCCAGATGTCCATTGAGGATCAGCCCACATCAGGACGACCCTCCACCTCCCGCACAGCCGAAATTGTCAGGGAAATTGAAGCGGCTGTGATCCCAGATCGACGCCGGGGCATTGGAGAGGTGGCTGATCTGACGGGGGTCTCCTGGGGTCCCTGCCATAGGATCATAAGCCAGGATTTGGGGCCGCGCTGTGTCTCTGCCAAAATGGTGCGCACACGGCCCTGCGTGTCACGCAGTTTTTGACGAAGAATGGGATGCCTCTCCTCCCCAATCCGAATTATTTGCTGGATCTGGCCCTGTGTGACTTTTTCTTGTTCCCCAAGTTGAAGAAGCAGGTGAAGGGACGGTTTGCAGACGTACAGGAGGTGCAAGACAAATCGCAGCCGGCCCTGAATGGCACAATTACGCACGAGTTTGCCGACACATTTGTGAAGTGATAAACATGGCTGGAGTGCTGCATTAATGCGAATGGAGATTATTTTGAAGGTGACGGTGATGTTTTATTTTGAAATGTAAGAAACAAAAAGTTACAACCAAATTCCGGGTTTCTTTTGGGTCCCCCCTCGTACATACATTCTCCTTTCACATATATATTTTCATTTTCAAGCACACACATACTTTATCCTCTCATATACATACATTCTCCTAAATAAATAGGCAAATATGTACATGTACAAAGAAAATATATACACACAAGAGATGTATGTATGTATGTTAGAGATGGCTGTTTTTCAATTCTTAGTCCTCGAGTGCGCACTCGTGGACTTGGAGAGTACACACCTGTTAGTCGGACTTCGAGTCCAGACTTTTGACGAGGCGAGAACGCATCGAAGTTAATGTGCAATTGGAACATGTGGACATGATGACTTCATCGTGTGTCTACAACGCCAATATCTGATAGTTTTCATTCATTCATACATTAAAACATTGATCAAAGAGCAACATAAGATGAGAGTTTATAGTGGCCAGTTATCAGGAAGTATTAGAGGAAGAGAGTAGTTGGTGTGGAACAACTTTATATAGCAAGTCGCTGCATTAAATATTGGAAAAAGGTTAAAATGACAATACAGGATGGTCTACACAGAAAAATGTGGCAAAACTGCTTGTACCTATTCTGTCTCATAAATGCTGTGTGTAATACAGAGTTACTCTTACTTCTAGCCTACCTGCCCTCCTGTACAGCTTTTCAATTAGTGTTTAACTACTTGGAGCTGATCTCAGAAGAAAAGCAGCTGATCAGACGTTTCTACAAACACAATTATTTCACTTTGTTTTACTGCCTGTCATACCTGTGTGCCTTCTGTCATCCGTCTGCTCCGGTCTTCATGATGCACTGATTTACATGAGTCTAATATACATTATATAGTTAATCACATAATTATCACTATTCAGTTCTGTCTTCAGTAAATACATCAGTGTGTTACACTATTAAGCAAAGAGAGATATTAATCATAAACAGATGTCTAACAAACAAAGTCAGGAGTTCAAGGAAAATGTATTAAACTTCAACAGAACCTTCAAGAATAAAAGCAAAAATAAGTGGAAACATCAGGAAGGTTTAAAAAATGACGTTTTTAAAAGTTCTACAGTTCTTTCTTTTATTTACCAGGAACAACAACAACAACATGAACAGGTCAATGATAAGGTGGTGATGTGACGCCAGTCTTCAGGGTTTCCTGGGAGAACAGATTCTACAGATTCTGCTCCAGGAAAAATCCCCTGGATGGAGTCAGGAGCTTCAGTCTGGTTCTGCAGGGTTCTGCTGGACCATCCTCAGTGTTGTGGATGAGCTGATGAACATCATCTCAGTGATCCACTTCCAGACAGGAGCAGGTGGAGGAACCTGGAGCTTTGCTCTCCTGGTCTTCAGGCATTTCTCCATCCTGGTGGAGTCTGTTGATGGAGCCAGATCAAAATTCTTCCTCCTGCAGAACCACAGAAACATATTTTACCTAAACAGAGAGTTTCCCCTCCATCACACTGCAGGGTGTTTGTGACGCCAGAGGAGCTTTACTGAGGTCTATATTGACAACCTGAGATGCGATGAGGCCCTGGTCTTGCTCAGATCCACCATGAACCAGCTGGTCCTGTCTCCACCAGCTGGGTTTCTGCTGGGTGGAGGTGCAGACTCAGACCTGCAGCACCAGGAGCCTTTATGACTCCAGACTGCCACCTGCTGGAAGGAAGAAAACTTTATCTCAATAGCCAGAAACAAAAACATGAACAGTAAATTCTAACCATAACATCACAATTTATCAATCACAGGAAGCCTCTCTGGTGTCATTCAAAGTAAAGAACCAGGTCTGATACCTTGGATTAGGCCTTCAGATCATGCCTCTTATAGTTATAGCTTGTTTGGCGTCACAACCGACCCTGCAGACGTCCCAAAGTCTCTGAGGAGGACAAAAAAAAAAAAGAATCAAACTCTACCAACTCAATATTCGTATGAATAATTCATACGTGCATTAATTGAAGCATGGAAAAAGAAACCTCCCTCCACTTTTCCTTCAACTGAGCAGATTTACTTTTTACTTTTTATTTTTTTCTTTTGGTATCTTTCACTGTCAGTGCTTGTATTATATTAAAACTGCTCCTTTTCTTTGTTCTTATTTATTCTTACTGTGAAATGTTGTACTGTATTGATATGTTTTTATGTAAATGGGACTACAGATGGAAATTAGCATCAAGCTACAATCCGGCATGTTTACATGTTTCAGCATGTTCGTTAATGTGCACTGTCCCATTCAAATAAACAAATAAAAATTAAATCAAATAAAAAAAAAACAAACTCTGAAACAGATTATACTGGACCAAGACACCGCTGGATTCACACAAAACGATCAATATCTCATGTTTAACCACAGCGGAGTCACAGCCTGCTGCAGCCGACATGCAGCAGCTGAGCACCGGCTCGCCTCGTTAAAGGTGCTGCAGGCAGGATTTTGCTAGTCATTGCTAATTTTTCTGTGTTTTCTTTGGATTAAATGTTAGAGTATCCATTGATAATCCTTTAGGAGTGTAGCATAACTGCACTACAGCTCCAGGTATCTTTGACCAATCAGAAGAGCCCCTGAGGCTCTAACCATGATTGGTTGAGCGGCGTTCATTGCACGTTCTTGTGGGAGGGGCTTAACTTGCGTAAGGGTGTGATGTCAGAGAAAACAGGACAGGATTGGCTGTGCTGGGTTTCAAATCACCATCTTAGATGGGTCAAATCACCATCTTGCTTAGGTTTACCTAAGGCGGAGATGCAGAATCCTGCCTACAGCACCTTAAGCCGTCCGGTCCCCAGATGTCCGAAATCGTTGGAAAAAAAATTCAAATAAGCTTGATGTGAAAAGACTGACTCCATATCAACATTCTAAACAGCTATATTCTCGCCTAAAACACCGTTAAAACTACGTTCTGTTAAACAATAACGCTAATATTTCGGAGTTTTTTTTTACTCACCTCTGTGTGTTTACACCTCCGGCATGTCTTGCGAAATGCATTCTGGGTAATTTCGCTTCTCAAGTCTGTACAAGTCTGGTCCGATGCAGACTCGGTAAAGTGGGCGGAGTTAGTCACATCCGGGTATTTTATGCGGACTTGGTGAGATGCGAACTTTGAATTGGAACAGTACTTGGTCTCTGACTGATGACGTTTCACGAGTCCGTGAGCTCACAAATACAGAGAAGTACGCATAGTGAGAAACGGCCAGTGAATTTACAAGGTTTTGAAGCAGCGGCACAGAAAATAGAACTGAAGCAAATCACCAGCACCACGGCGCACGCCGGCGCTTCTGAAACGTGGCGTGGTGCTTTCGCACCCGGTGGAAATTGTCTCGTTGAAGAGAATGGGTTGTAAGTGCTACACAGTACGTTTCAAGGCGCGGCGCTTTCGCGTCCAGTGGAAATTGGGGGTAACACTCCACAAGGCCCAACTTGAGGATTAGGGCAGTGTTTTTCAACCATTGTGCCACCATGTATTGGGGAAATTGTGCTTTCCTTGATGCCATAAGACACAGTAAATAAACATAGATTATGAAAAATAAATTCTGCTTGGAATGGAATTTTCCATTGACGCGCTAATAGTTAACATAACAGTCATTGAACTTGATGGAACAAATTCATCTGAATATTTCACTTAATACAAAAAGAAAACTCTAATTATTTAAATAATAACTGGCATATATTTTCCTCACTCATAAAAACACGGACAGTCATCAAAAATTCTGACAAAACACACAGCAAGTAGCTATGGAAGCCTGAGAGGCTCAAAATGCCAATCACAAATTAATCCATAATATTCATTTTTTCGTCAGTGTTCATGTTTTTCCTGATCATCATCATTATGTTTGAGTTATTGCTTCAGCTGCGTATCTTTTTTCTGTGTATCTTTTAGGTTATGGCACCTCTGGCCAAGGCTCTTGACGTGCTAATATCTGATAAAATGGCCTACGCAGGAGTGTTGGTGCCAGCAATCTCTCTTCTCCTTAAGAAGATGGAAGATGTGTTTGGAAAGGAGTCTGTGTTGTAGTTGTTTTTTTCCAACATTATACATGAACATGGAGAAGGTGAGGGCTGGGTGATGACAGTGAAATAATATCTGTATCATCAAGCAGGAGGCTGCAGTGTCAGATCTGAAGGCTAAAGTCTGCCTATCTACCTATTTCCTCTCTTCCTGTTTTACTTGGTCGCTGTACACTTATCTTCCTGTCTGCCCTCCTGCTGTGTGTTTCATCTACTGCCTGTGTAGAGTCAAGATTATCAATGTATTCCTGTGCTGCAACAGAAAGGTCTACACCCAGCATGTACACAATGATTGTTTATTCTAAATGTCAAGACATCATAATGACACAAAGCAACGCAACAATCCGTTGAAAAAAATGCAACCTATTTTAATAAGACAAGAGATTTTTAGATTTTAATAACAATAATACAGTACACATTAAAAACAGTTGATAGTATGAGTATAGTGATGTGTTTTTGCCACTTTAAAGGACTGTAAAGCTACACTGTCTGAAAATAAAAAAAAAAATGCAAAATTAGCACTTTTATGTTCAAGTTTATTGAATAAATATAGGCAAATATAGTCACAAAAGTTTCAAAATTAAAGCAACTTAAATTTGAGATGAAGAGACAGCCTCACTTCCCTTGAAAAAGCTTCCTGGTGATCTCTTTGTCTTTTTTTAGGTCTGATGGGGTAGAAGGCTGGGGCTCGTTGCTCTCTGCAGTACTTCTGTGCTCTACATTTGGGGGGATTTGAGAAGTTGTCATCAAGCTACGCCAGGATGTCAGATTTTGATGGCTTTGGTCAGTGCCATGTCCCAGACTTCCTCAGATAGCACTCGTGAACAGAGGATGAGTAGGAGTGGCTTCACAGATGAGAGGGTGACGTACTCTTCCCCTTACCGGGTGCTTTGTTAACGGCCTCCAAGACATCCAGGTCTGACTATACTGGAACAAGATGCCTTGATTACCCTGAATAATCACTAAATATTCTTCCTTAGTAACTTGACCAACACTGGTTATCACCAATATTAGCCCATTAACTAAAAGTATCTTTGCTAATTGGTGGCTTCTCCTGGCCAAGATTTGTCATGAATAAGAATTGGTGCAAACATGAGCGTGAGGGACTACGTGACTTTCTATGATCATACGGTTTAGTATCTGGAGACACGGGAGGCGAGGCAATGCTGCAAGAATTTTGATTACGTTATCTTTATTACGTCTGTGCTATCAACATTACGAAAGGGAGCATCTGGAACCTTGTATGGACAGACGACCAAGTGGGACTGATATCGGTTAATTGACACATGTTGCAGCACTCTGTTCACGCCTTCGGTTACTTTCTGACTCAAGCTTAAAGGAAGTCAGGGTAAAATATTATGCTGTATGTCAACAGTGCTGAGAGGAATAAAACCCAGGGAAGCGTCCAGAGACTTCAGGTAAAGCTTCCACCATGACTCCACCTGCTCTCCTGTCTGCAGCTCTGCTGCTGCTGCTGCTGCTTCCTCCGACTCTGACCGGCGGTAAGATTCACACTCACTCCCTGCCAGCACTGTGATCTCTGCTCTATTTTCTGGGATCTCTCTTTCAGCAGATGAAACGTCCTTTGAGGTTTTGGTGAGGAATGAACTGTGGCCTTCTCCTCAAATGAACTACACCACTTATGTGAAGTACAGAGGAATCCTGCTGGGAGGTCTGACCAGACTCATGAACTCCACTGACACCTTCAGGTAAGATTCTGCCATCAATCTATCAAAGTTTATATGGTGAACACTAAACAAACCTTCTCTACATTGAAAAGAAAATAGCATAAACTTCAGATTATTCTAAAACTGTCCATCAGAAGTGAAATAAAAACCAACTCATAAAGAATCAAAAGACAAAACTTTAAGCTTTAAATGTTGATATTTCTTTCACTTCAGGAGAGTTTTTTGATTCTATAAAGTTTACAACATCATAAAACTACTAAAGTGAAAGTAAAACCAACTGGGTTCCCATCTAGAAGGGTGAAAGCAGAAAAATGTATTTTACCTATGATATCAATGAAACATTGTTTTTTGCTTTGAGCGAATCAACCCAAAAAGAAAATAGATTTCACTTTAAAGTATCCTGGAGCTCTACTACAAAAGTGAAAGAAACTTGGAGGATGTTTGAAGTGTTTTTCTCAAATGAATTCTGAGATACATTCAGTTTTATTTTTTTAATTTTGGGGTTTTTTTTCGGTGTGTAGAATAAATTGCTCGCAGTTTGAGGCAGGTTGGCGAAGCTTTGTGTAACCCAGATTGGGTAAACAGAACTGATTTAATTAAATATTTATTTAAAATAAATAAAAAGCAGTTTAAAAAGTATTATTTTCATTTAAAAACACACCGCTGATTGAAGAGTAAAATTTTATTTATTTAAAAAAGAAAAAAAAGATTAGATTCAGGATTTACACCCGGCAGCCGTGAGCCAATCACGAGCTCCGCTGGTCACATGGTAGGCCGTCACTTCCTGCTTCGCGGCAGAGACGGCAGACAGCAGAGAAGCGCCTCAATGGTTCCAGAGGGAAATTAATTCATGTTCATCTTCGGGGTAAGATTAAAAATAACCATTTTAAACTGCCATCCGTTGATCAATTACCTTATTGGTGATACGTAATTATTATATCTGGCGTTAATTTCCACTAGAGCCGTGCGGTTGATCGAATGTTCGAGCTGAACGTGGCCATGTGATTAGGGCCAGGAGAACAGAAACTGACTCAGCGGTGAGTGAGATGGAAAGATTGGATGATTGTATTGACGGAAATTGATTGTAAAGTGGTTGATTTTCATGGTGAAGATATTTGATGTCTTTTTATTTTCTTTATGTGATGGAAGAGCTAAATGTTTTGTGAAATGTGGAGCAATGAAGCACACATTTGGTTTTGTAACCTCAGGTTGCCAATTATTTTACATTCATTGTGTTTTTTTATCAATTTGGTGGCTTTATATCACGTTTTCTGTTTATTTTCTATGAAAATGGATTAGTTTTGAGCTTTTGACTTCACCATACTTTCAGAATAGATGTGATTTCGTATAAAGAATGCGTGAAAGTAATTCTGATTTATCTTTTCTGGCCTGTTCATAGGTCAGGTTTTTTGTGAATTGTTTCCTGTTGGATTTGAGTGGTGGATGTTCATCGCTCGGGGTGCGGGTGGAGTTTCCGACCGGGACCGGAGCCACACTCCGCCAGGGTCTGGAGCTTCGCCTGCGGGAAGCAGTGGGGCTGCACAGCCCAGGATTTTGGATTTCCTGGTGTGAACTGGGTGGCGAGCCAGGACGAAAGAACATGCACGTTGATCACAGATTCTTCTCCTTCACAGTGGTAGGATTGAACTGATCACTGACACACAGACACTGACACACTGGAGCACTGACACAGTGGAATACAAACTGAAGAACTTGATTTTGAAAGGGCCCCAACGGAACAAGGACTGCTTGGGAACTGGGTTTTCTTTTTGCCGGCTTTTATTATTTTGATTTATTATTTTCCATATATTCTTCTGCTTGCTGTGTTTGTCAATTGTTGTTGTGATTTCAAATAATACGTTTGCACTCAATCAGATTGTTGTGTGTGTCGTATTTGATAACTAATCACTGGCTCTTAAAGATCTAGAATCGCTCTGATAGTAGCCCAATTGATTTGATTTATTTGACACCCACCTGTGCCTTATTACGACTTCGCAATATTGGTTACAGATTTATTGCTTATGCAAGCAGAGGGCTGTCAAGAAGTGAGAGTCGCTACCCAGCACATAAGTTGGAGTTCTTGGCATTGAAATGGTCGGTTACTGAAAAATTCAGTGATTATCTGTATGGTAATGATTTCACTGTCGTCACTGACAGTAATCCATTGACATATATACTTACCTCAGCCAAGCTAGATGCAACCAGCTACAGATGGCTGGCAGCATTGTCCACATTCTCATTTAAGCTTCTTTACCGACCAGGTAAGCTGAACAATGATGCAGATGGCTTGTCTCGCAGACCACATGGGAAGTCAGAGGATGATCTCAAGTCTCAGAAAGAGAGAGAACGCATTCTTCAGTTCACCCGAGACCACCTTTCAGACCCAGAAAGCATTGATGCTGTTGATCGAGAGGTTGTACAAGCAATCTGTGAAAGGCAACTCATCTACAGTGTAGATGATGATGAACACAGGGGTCTTAACAATGCTGTCTTGGTTGAGAGTCTTGCTGTTTCTGCTGATGCTGTGCCTGACAGTTATCAACAGGAAGGTCAGCTTGGAGGGCTTCCAGATATTCCCTATTTGTCCAGAGCCGAGTTGATGGATAAACAAAGAGCTGATCAGTGCATAAGGCATGTCATTTCCCAACTTGAACATGGTGACAAACCACCCCCCACTTTACGAGATGAGATCCCCGACCTTGCATTCCTACTAAGGGAGCTGAACCGCCTTGAGCTTTTGGATAATGTTTTATACAGACGGCGTCAAGAGGGTTCTAAGGTGACTTACCAGCTTGTGCTTCCAGCTGAGCTTCGTGATGCGGTATTGACCAGCCTCCATGATGACTTGGGTCACATGGGGGTGGGCCGCACAATGGATCTTGTGAGGACTAGGTTCTACTGGCCAAGGATGGCCGCAGATGTTGAAAAAAAGGTCAGAACTTGTGGTAGGTGTGTAAGAAGGAAGTCACTGCCTGAGAGAGCCGCACCACTTGTTAACATTAAAACCACAAGGCCCCTTGAGTTGCTCTGTATGGATTTTCTTTCTCTTGAACCTGACAGAAGTGGGATGAAAGACATTTTGGTGATCACAGATCATTTTACCAAATATGCTGTGGCGATCCCTACACCTAACCAGAAGGCCCGCACAGTGGCAAAGTGTTTGTGGGAGAATTTCATGGTGCATTATGGTATGCCAGAGAAGCTACATAGTGACCAAGGACCAGATTTTGAGTCCCGTTTGATCAAAGAGCTTTGTCAGATCGCCGGCATCCAAAAAGTCAGAACAACCCCATATCACCCCAGGGGTAATCCTGTCGAGCGGTTTAATCGCACTTTGCTAGACATGCTAGGCACTCTCCAGAACAAAGATAAGTCTCGCTGGCGTGACTTTGTAAAACCTTTGGTCCATGCCTACAACTGCTCTAGGAATGATGTCACAGGGTTTACGCCATACGAACTAATGTTTGGACGCCAACCTCGCCTGCCGGTTGACTTGGCGTTTGGATTGCCAGTACAGAACAGCCAGCATGTATCACATTCTGATTATGTGCGAAACCTCAAATCTCAGCTCGAGGAAAGCTATAAGATTGCAATGAAGAATGCTGCAAAGATAGCACAGAAGAACAAAACACGGTTTGACAGGCGTGTCACTGCCTCGGATTTGGAAGTTGGTGATCGAGTGTTGGTCAGAAATGTCCGGATTCGAGGAAAGCACAAGATTTCGGATAAGTGGGAGTCTATCGTTCATGTGGTCACGAGTAGGGCAGGGACGCTTCCTGTTTATACAGTCAGGCCAGAGAACAATGATGGTCCTTTGAGGACATTGCACAGAGATTTACTCCTCCCCTGTGGTTATTTACCTACAGAGAAAAGTGGAGAGTTGATTCAAAAGCCTGTTAAGCACAGACCCGCCACTCGTGCAAATCCCGCTGTGGATGCTGATCCTTCCTCGGAGGAGGAGGATGAACTCATACCAGTCTATTGGTTTAGACCACAACCAAGTACCGAGCTCCCTACAGTCCAGAGTTCAGAACAGACCCACTCAAGAACATTCATTAAGAACAGTACGCAGCATACGGAACGTCCCAATATACTTCCAGCTGAGAGCTCAGCAAATGTTCCGGAGGTTGGTTCTACTTTTGAATCAGACAGATTACTCATCTCTGACAGCACATCAGGTTGTCCTCTAAAGGTCAATGAAACCACCAGTCGTCCGGATGGCATTGAGCACTTACCTGTTACAGCAGCTGTCACAGTTGAACAAACCTCTGAAGTTGCCCAGACCAGCAGTGTTGTAACAGACCGTGACCTACCTGAAGAGTTATGTTTGGTAGAGAGAGAGAACTTACCTGCTGAAGTTGATGACATTCATAACGAGCAGCTTGAGGCAGATGAACCTGTAAATAAGGAAGCTGAAGAGGAAGGAAAGGATGAGTCAGATGAGGTGGAGCCAGGTGCAAGTGAAGTGTTGGAGGGACACACTGTCAGGAGGTCAGAGAGAGTTAGCAAACCACCAAAACGGCTTGACTACGTTGACCTTGGAAATCCGTTAATAACAGTGGTGAAATCATTCTTCCATGGGCTTACTTTAGCACTGGCCGAAACACTGAACGAAGCAGAAAAGTCCTCATTCCCCCCTATACTGTCAGTTTAATATGTCTAAATATTGCCATGTACAGGGACGTACATGAGTTCAGCAGGGGAGAGTGTAACCCAGATTGGGTAAACAGAACTGATTTAATTAAATATTTATTTAAAATAAATAAAAAGCAGTTTAAAAAGTATTATTTTCATTTAAAAACACACCGCTGATTGAAGAGTAAAATTTTATTTATTTAAAAAAGAAAAAAAAGATTAGATTCAGGATTTACACCCGGCAGCCGTGAGCCAATCACGAGCTCCGCTGGTCACATGGTAGGCTGTCACTTCCTGCTTCGCGGCAGAGACGGCAGACAGCAGAGAAGCGCCTCAATGGTTCCAGAGGGAAATTAATTCATGTTCATCTTCGGGGTAAGATTAAAAATAACCATTTTAAACTGCCATCCGTTGATCAATTACCTTATTGGTGATACGTAATTATTATATCTGGCGTTAATTTCCACTAGAGCCGTGCGGTTGATCGAATGTTCGAGCTGAACGTGGCCATGTGATTAGGGCCAGGAGAACAGAAACTGACTCAGCGGTGAGTGAGATGGAAAGATTGGATGATTGTATTGACGGAAATTGATTGTAAAATGGTTGATTTTCATGGTGAAGATATTTGATGTCTTTTTATTTTCTTTATGTGATGGAAGAGCTAAATGTTTTGTGAAATGTGGAGCAATGAAGCACACATTTGGTTTTGTAACCTCAGGTTGCCAATTATTTTACATTCATTGTGTTTTTTTATCAATTTGGTGGCTTTATATCACGTTTTCTGTTTATTTTCTATGAAAATGGATTAGTTTTGAGCTTTTGACTTCACCATACTTTCAGAATAGATGTGATTTCGTATAAAGAATGCGTGAAAGTAATTCTGATTGATCTTTTCTGGCCTGTTCATAGGTCAGGTTTTTTGTGAATTGTTTCCTGTTGGATTTGAGTGGTGGATGTTCATCGCTCGGGGTGCGGGTGGAGTTTCCGACCGGGACCGGAGCCACACTCCGCCAGGGTCTGGAGCTTCGCCTGCGGGAAGCAGTGGGGCTGCACAGCCCAGGATTTTGGATTTCCCGGTGTGAACTGGGTGGCGAGCCAGGACGAAAGAACATGCACGTTGATCACAGATTCTTCTCCTTCACAGTGGTAGGATTGAACTGATCACTGACACACAGACACTGACACACTGGAGCACTGACACAGTGGAATACAAACTGAAGAACTTGATTTTGAAAGGGCCCCAACGGAACAAGGACTGCTTGGGAACTGGGTTTTCTTTTTGCCGGCTTTTATTATTTTGATTTATTATTTTCCATATATTCTTCTGCTTGCTGTGTTTGTCAATTGTTGTTGTGATTTCAAATAATACGTTTGCACTCAATCAGATTGTTGTGTGTGTCGTATTTGATAACTAATCACTGGCTCTTAAAGATCTAGAATCGCTCTGATAGTAGCCCAATTGATTTGATTTATTTGACACCCACCTGTGCCTTATTACGACTTCGCAATATTGGTTACATTTGCCTCTTTGACATCTGCATCTCTCTGAAATGCTCGCAAACACTTTACTTGATGAGTTGCTGCCATCTAGTGTAAAACAAAATTTTTCATGAAATAGTGAAATTTGTCAGTTTCTGTGTCTTGCTTGTTGTTTATGTTCTATTGGAAACCAATTAATGGTTTTAGGAGGTTTAAAATTGATGCAAAATACACCAAAGACACCAAGAACCCAAATAAAGTATTATTATGTAGATCAGCTCTCTAGCCCCTCGAATAGGTTTGCTCAAATAAATTCTGTGAAATAACTCATTTCCAGATGTTGGACCAATGACTGAAGACTCCTCTTCTTCAGATATTGAGGCTTTTGAAGCAGGTACAGTTGATCCCAGGGGAGAAAATGCCTTCGGCGTTAATCCTAAACATTTGAGCCACATTTGGAGGAATCTCACATGAAAAACACCTCAGAGCCGGTGTTTAATTTGTTATTTTATTATATCTGTCATCTGTAATCATGCAGTTGATTATCCCTTCAACAAGAAACTCAATCAGTTGTGATGATGAATGATTTATTACTTTACAACGGCTCATAATGGGATATTCATCATAATGTCACTCTCAATGGCAAATCTATTTTAAAAGCACAATGAGGCCAAAGTGCTTTACAGCACATTATGAAACAATGAAAAGATAACAGTTCAGAGCAGCAAAACAATGTAATATAAATTAGAACAGCCAGAGGTGGACTGCTGAGTCTAAGGTCACAGTGATCAAGTAGGTTTTAGC
Organism: Salarias fasciatus; assembly: GCF_902148845.1. Classification (NCBI taxonomy): domain Eukaryota; kingdom Metazoa; phylum Chordata; class Actinopteri; order Blenniiformes; family Blenniidae; genus Salarias; species Salarias fasciatus. The sequence goes on along the minus strand of NC_043758.1, from coordinate 31,794,739 downwards.
AGGGAAGAAAAACATTTTGGATGAGTCTTTCTTGATTTTTTTTTTTTTTTTGATTTAACCTTTATTTATACAGGTTATCCCATTGAGACCCAGGGTCTCATTTACAAGAAGAGACCTGTGCAGCAGCAAATACATAAATAAGATCAGCTCTTCTTAGGTATGACTTGATTTTACTGAAAAGCTGAAGCTGAAAGATTCTGGCCTTTTTGAGATAAAAGATCCTAACTCTAACTCACAACCAAATTGAAAGTCAAAAAGTGAGAAGTCCGTAGAAACCGGTTCCAGCGCTGATGTTACATCCGGTCCGGATCTGCAGCCCGTTGACGACAGGGCCTGTTTTCAAGAAAATCAGTTTCTATAGGTCGTCTTGCAAACAGGGCAGAATTACTAGGAAAATACTATTGTCTTTAATTATCTGGAAAAAAAATCACAGAGGGCTCTTTTGGGTGTCGTCAGCTCTCAAAGTTTAAGTTTTAGTGTTTCTAGCTGTTCAGCTCTTCCATCGTGTTGATTTCACAGTGAAATCAAATAAAGATTTATCCTCTTTTTTTTTTTGGGGGGGGGGTAATTATTTGTGATTGACTTTTGTGGGTACAGTTGGAAACTTCATATTTAGGTAATAGTTTTGTTAACCAACTACTGATGTTTTTATTTTAAGTGTCAAATATAAAGATCTTTATAACAGTTCAGTTCAGTCTGTTCTGTCAAGAACAGAAGTCGAGCGATCTCGTCCTACACTTCTGGTTGGCGATGACTCGAAGTCTTCCGTTCCAGGTGGTGTTGAACGATTTAAGGTCGACCTGAAATGTTCATCTCAGGTCATCTGCGGTGGACTCCTTTTCTGCTCACCCTCAGTGATGAGGTGACGTCCTGTTCCGTCCCACAGGTTCACCTACTCTGAGAACCCAGACTACGGTGCTTACCTGGAGAGTGTGAACGGCCTGGCTGGTAGCTCTGAAGACCACACCTACTGGGAGCTGCTGGTGAAACTGGTGAACGGAACAACTGTGAGACCAGATGTTGGTGAGTCTACTGTGACAATCTGCCCTTTAGCTATACGTACTGACTGCCCTCTCAGTGATGAAGCACTTCCTGGTTGCAGGTATCGGATGTTACATTCCCAGTGAGAATGAACAGGTCATCCTGAACTTCACCACGTGGGGAGACAGTTCAGCAGCAGGAGTCTCCAAGGTGGTGGTTCATCACGATTATCTTTGAGACCTCATCATGCTGCAGCGGAAATAAACCAGCTCACAGATGAACAGTGTTCCTGATGTGTTAATGAGTTATGGAAACGTTGCGGGCAATCGCACTGATTTTATCTCACAACACTTAAATTCATTAAAAGAAGTTTGAGGAACCAGTGGAGAATCCTGCATGAACTGCTGGAGGAGAAGCATCCAATTCTGCTACTGATCCTCATTTTACAAATATTGGTACACACAGAAGAAATGAAAAAATGTTTGTCGTCTTATAGAATCAGTTTAAAAATAAAGACAGGGAATCTTTCTGGGAAATTGCTGTGTTTGTGTGTTGGAGTTAATAGTGAGTGTCTTTGAGGTGCCGTCATGGACCGAGAAATTTGGCGAAGAGTCCAATTGTTGTTTTATTTACAAAAACTAGAACAAAATAAAACATCTGAAGTAATAAAAGTCAACAGAATAAACTCAAATATAACTCACAGAACTGAGGCGTTAAGAAACTGACCTAACAAAATGAGCCGAGAGTGAGGGGCAGGGCTAAAACAAACAAGGAGGGGGGCAAGAAATAACCCACTCCATGGCTAATTAAACTAATTCTAAAGCGGTGTGATGTGAAATGTTTGGGTGTGGCTGCCTGTAAACTAAAGAAAGTGAGGTGAGTGAGTGAACGGCTTCACCTTCAGGATCAATGTGTGACCTTGACCATCACTGGCGCTTTATCGCCCAAACTGTGTGACTGTTACCATTTGCAGATCTCTTCTTTCTTCTGTTCGTCAGTGTATCATGGAGATATTGGAACAGGTCGTCGGCGCCGGAGCGTGACCCCTCTGTCCCCTGCGTCTCCCTCAAGGCCGCCTCTCGCAGATACTTGAGCAGATTGCAGCTTTCATTAGTTAACCTTTTGACCTCTAGTACTTCTCCTCCATGTTAAACTCTCCTCTTTAACCATTCCTTTTCCCTTGAGTAGTTTTCACACTTGAGAATAAAAAGATCCGCCCACTCCGCAGCTCCTCAATGCTCACATTGCCCAGAATGATGCCTATTAACTAAATACAGTGTTCTCTCCAAACCTCAGCCTGGTTAGAGTATTTTCCTGCTCGGTGTTCCTGGTTGCTGCCCTCCGGTAGAACTGAAGATGTGTCCCACCTATGCTGCCGTTCTGGAACATTCCTGCATACCCAGCTTTCCCTGAAGCAGGATCCTGAGATCCAGTGGCGTAAACCTGAACATACGTTTGATAAACTGTTTGTAACCTGTCTTCAACCAAAACTGCAATGTCTTCCGACTCTTTGAACATCTTGCAAATATAAAAAAACATCAACTTCCACTGAAGGAAGAACCATGGTGGAGTTACACTCCTTTAAAGGATGAGTATACTAACCTTTAGCTAGTTGCAGACACCAAGTACCGTTACAAGTATTCATTTCATTAAATTCAGCTTTATTTATAAAGTGGCAGTTACAACATAGTCATTTCTAAACACTTTTACAGAGCAAACCCAACAGATCCACATGAGCAAGCATAAGCAACTGTGGAAAGGAAAACTCCCTTTTGAAAAGAAGAAACCTTTGCAGAACCAGGCTCAGAGGTGGCAACTTTCTGCTTTTCCGGTTGGGGTGAAGGGACAGAAAGAGAAGGAGATAGGACAGACAGGAACATGTACATTTCATGGATAAACAGAAATTACCTAGGCTAGAAGAGAAACTATGGTCAATGACGATTAGTTGTAAAACATTGCATAAAAGGAAGGAGAAAAGTGAAGCAGAACTGGGAGCTGGTTCCACATGGTGGGAGCCTGGGGTTAAGGAAACTGCTTACACCCATTTAAAAAAGCCATTAAAGCCTAATGGGCCATTTTCACAGCTCCACTACTTCCTGAAATTAACTGTGCACATTCATTTCCTGTCTTGCATTATTGGCCAAAATGATTAATCCAGGTGTGTCTCGTTGCAGCAGTCTAAACCAGACACACCTGGATTAATCAGTTTGGCCAATAATGCAAGACAGGAAATGAATGTGCACAGTTATTTTCAGGAAGTAGTGAAGCTGTGAAAATACCCCATTTGTACTCTGTACACAAGCAATGTGTGAAGGCTATGTGTTGCTCCAATCCCTCCACACAACCTCTGTTTCAATGCTTCTGTGAATCCCAACAGCCTTGAACTGTGGCATGGAGCATTGCTGGTGTGTGTGAACCCCGACACTCTTCAGCATGTAGCACGTCTTCGTAAAATCCTCCTGGACCCACTGAGCAGGTAAACTGATGAGTGGCATCGGGGGGTAACTGCTGACACATGACGTTATGTAGCGCTTAAAGGTGCTGTAGGCAGGATTCGGCATCTCCGCCAAGATGGATTTGACCCATCTAAGATGGCGATTTGAAACCCAGCACAGCCAATCCTGTCCTGTTTTCTCTGACATCACGCCCTTACGCAAGTTAAGCCCCTCTCACAAGACCGTGCGATGAATGCCCCTCGACCAATCACGGTCAGAGCCTCAGGGGCTCTCTGATTGGTCAAAGATACCTGGAGCTGTCGAGATTCCTTTTCAGCTCAGAACAGAGACAGATGGAAACGCTGCGCCCTCGCGGTAGTGCTATTATGCTACACTCCTGAAGGATTATCAATGGATACTCTAACATTTAATCCAAAGAAAACACAGAAAAATTAGCATTGACTAGCTTAATCCTGCCTGCAGCACCTTTAACAAGGGTCGGATCAGGGATCTTTCCTGATTACTAGTCCTCCATGTAGTATAGGAACTGATAACGGTGTTGGCATCGGTGCATCCCTCCCCCAAGTGCATCATGTATCTGTAAACCTTATCAGCACAATCTTTAGGTCATTACAGTGATGAATTTTGTTCTCCTGACTCAGCCGAATTGAGAAAATTTTAATTTGTGGATAATTTTTAAGCATTGGCTTTTAAATTTCACCGATCAGTCACAATGAAATCATCATTTCTCACTGACACAGCTTGATGAGCTTCCAAAGAGGTTTAATGGTGATGATCAAACAGCTCATAGATTCCTGCTGCTGAAGAGTCTTCACCACCTGGTGAAGTTCAGGATGATCTGTTCATTCTCACTGGGAATGTAACATCCGATACCTGCACACAGGAAGTGCTTCGTCACTGAGAGGACGGTCAGTATGTATAAAGGACAGATAGGCACAATGGACTCACCAACATCTGGTCTCACGGTTGTTCCATCTGGTTTTTTCACTAGCAGCTCCCAGTAGGTGTGGTCCTCATCGTTTCCAGCCAAGCCGTTCACACTCTCCAGGTAAGGACCATAGTCTGGGTCCTCGGTGTAGGTGAACCTGCGGGACGGAACAGGAAGTCACTGATCCACTCATCACTGAGGGTTGACGGACCTTAAACATCTCCTGGAACGAGTCACATTGAGTTACTGCTGACCGACAGAGTTGGAAGAGATCAGTCGACTTCTGTTACTGACAGAACAGACAGACTGAAATGATACTTATTAAGATCTTCATATTTGACAAATGTGAAACTTCAATTAAAAAGTTCAGAAAATACATTTTTCTGCTTTTACTCTTCCAGATATGGGCCCAGTTGGTTTTAGAATAGATTTCCAGCTCTTAATGTTTGTTTAACAAAGCGGGCATGGCCTTGGCTCAGCTCGCCTACCAGAGATATTCACTCTGTGAACACAGCAAGGTGCTTCCATGTTCAGGCCAGGCGGAGATATGAGCCCTGGACTGACCTGCCTCAATGCTTAGAGTCAGACTTATCGTGTCTTTCCTGTTTCTATATTTTCAGAGTTGCTCGGTTCCCTTTGTGTTTTCGTCCACTTTTATTCCGTTTCTCTGGATGTTGCTCCATGCTATGTTTTTTTTTTACAGTTATAAACCACTCCAGGCTATTTCAGGTTACTGTAGAGTGCTATACAAATAAACATTGATAGATTGGCACCAATCAAACGTGACCATCGAGCTTCAGCTGATGTCAGAATCTTACTTGAAGTCCATGTTGGACTCCATGAGTCTCCGCAGAGCTCCCAGCAGGATTCCTCTATACTTCACATGGCTGGTGTGGACCACTGGAGTCGTGCCCAACAATCTGTTCTCCACCACCACCTCAATGGGAACCAGCCCATCTGCAGGAAGATAGAGCCCAGGAAATAGAGCAGAGACCAGAGTGCTGGTAGGGAGTGAGTGTGGATCTTACCGTCGGTCAGAGTCGGAGGAAGCAGCAGCAGCAGCAGAGCTGCAGACAGGAGAGCAGGTGGAGTCATGGTGGCAGCTTTACCTCTGGATGTCTCTGGACACTCCCCGGGTTTTATTCATCTCAGCACTGTTGACACAGTACTGTGGGTGTTGATCTTGGATTCAAAAACATGTTGATAATGTTTTCCACTGTTCCACCTGCCTGAGTTGTGGAAAATGACTCAAGAAGTGAGCGGAGAGTGCTGCAACACGTGTCGCTGCAGTTTTACAGCCACGTCAACTCTACTTTAATGTGTCGTCAGCAGCAAAAGCCAAAAGCTACAAAATTACATGAAAGAGGAAGTGTGGACCTTTTTACACAAAGTCACTGGAAACACAGCTCTCTCAAAACGACTTCCCAGGTAGAGAAATAGATCAGAGAACTGGTTTTAGGAAAGAAGCTGGATTTCCAGGATCCAGACACTGGTGGATGATGGACAGGAGTGTGTCAGGAAGAACAAGGAGAACAGTGTATGTTTGTATGTTGTTCTCATGTCTCAGCACGTCTCGCTCACATGTGTCCGAGGATTCAGTCTCTGGAGATGTGTGTTATCTGAAAACGAGTCCTGGCCTGTTCCCATGTCTGTCACATCCTCAAAGACTGTGAGGAATGTCTCCTGTTCCAGTCAGAGAGGATGTGTCGGAGCAGTGGAGCCATAGGAACGATGCTGAAGAGGCTGAACCATCACAGGTCTGTACAAACACAAAGAAAGAGTGTTCTGCTTCTGGAAAACTCCTGAAATCCATGAAATGGAAACAATTTATCTTTGAGAAAGAAGGAGGACCTGTTTAAAGATGATTTAAACCAAGTACATGTAATAAAAACATACAAATCAAAAGAGTTTTGAATCGAGTCATTTTAGAATCTGTAAAGCTTAGATTCTTCATTAAGTAACGGGAAATATCGAACCACTCAGCTCTGTCAAAAACTGAGATCATCTCTAAACCAACTAGGGGCTGAACCATGCTTGTTCAACCAACTAAACGTCTTCTACAGGTGTGGCTCTAACTTCTGGCTCGCTTCATGAGACTTCCTCAGCTTGACAGTGTTCAAATGTGTTTCCCAGAGATGGAAAGGTTTGACCTGCCGTCAGTCGTTGTCATCAGCAACTCCAATTCAAAAGAAAAATAAATACACCACAATTCTGAATTATATATGAAATTACAGCAAAACAGTCTAACTGCAAGCGAGCCATGAATAAATGCGCTGGAGGATCAGTCAACAGGAAAAACACTACAATAAATGTAGTTTTCATTTTCAGCCACGACTTGGTGCTGCTGATTGTTTTTCTAATGAAACCACACACACACACACACACACACACACACACACACACACACACACACACACACACACACACACACACACACACACACACACACACACACACGCCTGCAGAGAACAGAGCACTATCAACATGAACAATGGGAGAACACACACATCCAAATCAAATGGCTATTACAGTGACTCTCAACTATCAAACTGTCAGCTATAAGACCCTTTAAACCTCACCTGTCTCAAACATATAACTATAAATAAAAACTGTTTGTTGTACATTTAATTGTGGAATAGATATTATTTTTGTCACAGCGAAGCATTTTGAGTAACCTCAGAGAGTCTGAGGCCCTGATTTTGGCAATGATTTCAGTGCTAAATGTTTGTTGTTTTGGGGTCTGTTTACATGACAGCAGTGTTGAAGGCCACTGGAAATGCAACGTTTTCAAAAATAGCTTCCAAGGTGGTACTTTATGAAAATTCTCGGGCTCTAACGTCATGTAAACGGTCGAAAACAGCACATTCTGAAAATGCTTGAGATTTGTCACATTCATAGTAAATAGTTCTTCTCTGCCTGAGTGAGCAGATGGACAAGAATATTTTCCTCCAGACTGTCATGAATTGGTAATTTTATAGCTGACAGTCACCAGTAATAGGTTGCTTGTTCATGTTATTGTTTACAGTTAATTTTCTCCACGAACAGAAGAAACTTTGAATACTTGAAAAATATGAGGAATCTTCATTTGTCTTTAATCAGAAATCTAACCATGGTTGAATGTGTAGGTTGATTTAAAGTGAGCTTACAGCAGATTTCAAAGCGGTGGGAAAACTGCCGCCAGGCTGTAGAGATGAGGGTTACATAAAGGTAAGCCTTCACCTGTCTCTTGGCATTAAGATATTAAAGGAAGAAATCCACATTTCTGTACAGCAGAGGAGTCGGACTGACCTGCATGTGACCCTTCCTGCTGATAGGGGGGGTCCATCCATCCATCCATCCATCCTGCTCTTCTCCTGAACCACCAGGCCCCTCAGGGTTGAAAGGTTCTACCAACTGAGCTGTTGATCTTTTTTTTATTTATTTCTTTATTTTTGAAATGATGAAATTGAGTTCCATTTCTGACGTTTTTGGACCATATTTTTGAAAGAATGAAATAAATGTCATGTAGATATTGGTGAAATAAATGTAGACAGTGGTTGAATAAATGTATCAGTCTATCCATTTTCTAACCCACTTGTCCTTTTGAGCCATATAGCTTCATGAACAAGGGCGGGGTCCACCCTGGACCGTTTGCCAGTCTGTCACAGGGGCGACACATAGAGACAAACAACCACTAACACCAAGGGGCAATTTAGAGTCACCCAGACAGAACACATGCATACATGAGGAGAACATGCAAACTCCACACAGAAAGACCCAGAGCCAGCATTTCAACCCATTCTTCTTGCAAGAGCGCTAATCACTGCTCCACCTTGTCTGATTAAATGTAGGTATTGGTAGAGTAAATGTGGACGTTCATTAATTAAAGATGCATTAAAGCTCGTGTCCGGAGTTTTGAAAGAGAGAGGGTTTTTTTAATCCAAAGTCTCAGGTTCCGCCCTCCCTCTGCTTTCATGAGCGACCAAGCCACGCCCCCTTAATTGTGCACACTATTATCTGTCGGGTGAAAATGAGAGCCTCTGAGTCCTACAGCATCCTACATGTTCAGCTGTTTACGGTGGATGTTCAGCAGACAGTGGATATATCCGAGTTAAGCGGGCCGGCTGCTGCGGAGCTAACTCACCTCTGCCTAAGCGAGTGCGCGTGCTCTCTGGCTGCGACGCTGCGTGCACACTTTGATTGACAGCACGAGAATGCGGAAGCTCGCAATCTATTGGCTGACGCTGACTGGCGCTTTTTCGGATAGCATAGGGGTCTATGAGACGAAGGCGGGGCTCATAAATAAATGTTTATATTGCTTTATGCTAATATTGTATTATAGTATCTAACTAGACTGACACATTTAAGCTCTGTCGAAAAATGATATGTACATTGGAAACGAACGGAAACTCCGGACACGAGCTTTAAGGAGTTTGCATGTTTTATGCGAAACAGCGCCCCCTGCAGGCCTTGGGAGTAATGCAGCTTAGTAAAAAACTCGTCCCTGTGGCTCACGTGCACGGAAGAGGGGAACTCCTTCCTTGCTCGTTTAGAAGCGCTCAAGTACAATTTAAGTTTCTTTTACCTGGTGGAGTCTGTGCTGGAGTTGTGGCAGTGCTAGAAGCCAGTCTTTTCTTACTTTCTGGAAGATCCTGCTCAGTTGTTGCTCACTAAGCATCTGGCGGAGTAATGGCGGACAAAACAAAACTCAAGGAGCAGAGAGCGCATTACATCATTCCTTTCAAATTCTCCCCAAAAAAATGCTGGTGCCAACCAGCACTGCAACTTTCAAGTGACAATTTAGCGCTGTTAGAGGTACTTGTAACGAATATGTCAGGGCACATTGTACACGTCATTAAAAATGTGTAACATATTTATGGTGGAAAATAAGTATTTTTAAGGTTGTAAAAGTCCTTAATGCACCTTTAATGTATTGGTTCATTGTTTTTAGTCATTGACTCATTAATTGCAGCTATATGGTTAATTTAAATTACATTTGTTTGTTTGTTTGTTTGTTTGTTACGCTAGTAAATGGTTTATTAAGTGTAGTCATTTGGTTATTAAATCTAGTTGGTTCATTATATCGAGTTGTTAATAAATTCCGTCATGTCAATTTCCTTTTTTTTTTTTTTTTCTTGGTTATGTAGCACTTTTGTGCGTTTATGGTTCTATTATTTCAGATTTTACGCACGTGACATTACGCATGCCACTTGGCGGTTCCCTGAGAGGTGTGTTTGACTGGGCTGGCTTTTCTCTGAGTTGGGCGGGTTTTATCTGATGCCTGGGCTGGAAGCAGTGCAGTCAGACCTGGCAACCCCGCCCCGGTGTGCGGGACCCTGTGGACGCGGAGCAGCGCGGCAGACCGCGGGGGACGGTGACCGGGAGGAGAACACCGAGCGGGACCGCAACGCCTCAGCAGTCACGGTAAGAGCCGCTCCCCGGGGCTCTGGGTCTCTCTCTGCCGCTGAGGGCCCCCCGGAGCGGGACCACCAGCTGTGTTTAGTATTTTAATCTAAAGTCTGCATTATTGTTACTAGAATACATTAATTTGGGTTTCAAACTCCTGGTTCAAATATTGTTCAGTTTGGTTTATTCATTTAGTTTTCCACCTGCATTTGAAATGATGCAATGTGCAAATTAAATTAATTAAAAAGAAAACAATTTGGGGAATTAAAATGAAAAAGCAGATAAATGTTCACTAGTGGCATATGAATCAATTATGAGGTTATGCTTGTAATTTATTCATGTCTGCACACAGGAGAAATAACAGTTATTTTAAATTATTCCATCTGATGCATATAAAAGAGGAAAAACGTTCAATTTTCATTTCATTTCATTTATGTAGCTCAACACAGTCTTTTCAAGGTACTTTAATAGAGAAAGTTCAACAATTCCACATGACCAAGAAGACAGAGGAAATGAACAACTGTTTTATCAGGAAGAAACCTGCAAAACCAGACTCAGAGGAGACTTTCTGCTGTTCCAGTTGGGTTCAGGAGATAGATGAGAGAACAGAGGAGAACAGGTATACAGATTGTTAGGCGGGTTTCAAACCCTGGTTCCTGTAGGGGGTGGATTCAACATTTAAGCTGAAACCAGAGTTATGATTGATATGTAAAGAAGCAATCATTTTAAAATGCAATCTAGTGAAAGTTGACATCAAAGGGATTAAATAGTAAGTATGAGAGCAACTCATAGTATAAACAAGTTCAAGTAGTCTTTTCTACGGTGGCCTGGAAGTTCAAAGCATTAAAAAAAACCCCACTAACACCACAAAATTCAGAAAACACTACAACATTGAAGACATAGCGGGACAAGGTCGTCATTGATTGCACGCTCAGTTCCTCTTTTAAATGGGAAGTCGGGCGGCAGATATTTAGACCAACAAGACTGAGTGGAAGTGAAAGTCAGGTAGAGTAGTGTGTGCTCCGTCGTCGTTCTTTTGAATCTATCCAAGTTTTCTTCAGTCTTGTACTCTCTCTTGATCGTAGGGGTTTCTTAGAAAATCTTGTCACTTCCTCATATTTTCTGAACTCCCGACTTGACTTCATTGGATTTTAGATTCCCGTTATGATCCAGGGTCTTCAGTCTGCCTCTCCTGACCAGTCGGTGATGTGGAGCACTGCAGGGAACCGGACACCAAACTCCTTTGGCGCTGCCCCAGTGCATTCTGGGTAAACGCTCACTCTGTTCATGTAGGACCAGCAGTGCTGAGCAGGCGCCATACAGACGACCTCCTCCTGTTCTTGAAGGAAGTCGAATCTGTTCCTGATGACTCTGGGTGATCTGCTGCATCCAGGGTGGAGTTTAGCATCACTGGCAGTAGGCCGCCGTCCTTCATGTGGCTTGAATCTTTCTTTGATCCCAACCAGACGTGCTCTGCACAACCACGTTCTCACATACCGCCACTCGCTGTCGCTTTCTGATCAGCCAATCAGATGGGGCCTCAGTGCTGTAGTCCCGCCCACTAGGTTGATGACCGTGAGATCCCAAAGCTCGTTTTATCAGGTGTGAACTGGGAGAAAGAGAGAGAGTAAATATCAAAGCTTAAAAACAAGTGTTGGTATTGATCACAAATCACATGACCTAGTTATCACATTTTCTCCTGTCATCGTTCAGCAGTGGAAGAAGCAAAGTTCAGGTGTATTTTAACTAAGGATCGACCAATTATCGGCCTGGCCCATAATATCGGCCTGGCCGATTATATCGGCCGATATTGGGCATTTTTCTAAAAATCGACATCTGCCTTTTTTTTTCCCCACCAATAGCCGATAAAATTAATTTATTTAAAAACGTGCTCTTTGGATCATATACACAGCCGTCTGTCTCTCTGCCTGAAGTCACTACTCTGGGCTTTGTAACAATGTCGAACCCACAGCTAAATTTTGACGCCAAAATGTTAATTTTTACTGCAAATGAATATCGGTTCGACATATCGGTTATCGGTTTCAATAAGTACCCATAATCGGCATCGGCCCTAAAAAGCCATATTGGTTGATCCTTAATTTTAACTAATTACCACTGCACTAAGTGATCACACCTCAAACAATGTTGACAATTTGTTGACAAATCAATTCAAACACAGTGAACTGTACTGGAAGTAAAGACACTGGCAGTTAAAATGAGTTATTTTATCAAGGTGCTCTGTCCATGTTTTGTCCTTTAAAGGAGATTTTCACACATTTGGCGGGCTAATCTGATTAAAAATGGTAGAATAGAGGTCTGGTTCCTTCCCTCATTGGCCCTTCAGCTGGTGTGTGATCGCCTCTGTAGCTTAGGAAGCCTCCCAGCAGGAATGTACAGGAGCTTTAAGACCTTTCCTCTCTTGCTGTCAAAGCCTCCTCGCTGAATTTCTTCTTATTCCTTCAAAGAGCAGCAGTATTAACCTACTTCCTCAGACCTGAGCTTCAAATCCTTACATTGGGTCTTTCTGCTGTTACATAAGGAGAGAAGGTTTTACTCCGAGGTTGCAGCTTGCCGGCAAAAGGGAGAAGTTCAGCTTCAGATCTTGAAGCCTGTTACCTGTTGTCTGAAGCTGGCAGCTTCTGACAGAGGTAGTACTCAGGCCCTGTTTACACCACAGTGTTTCAGGGGAAAACCATTTAGTTTCCATATGTTGCACCACTATTAGATAACACATTTCAACTTTGTCACTTGAATTTTGTCTGCTTGTTGTCAATTGTTTTGGTTCATGTCTGCGGACTCCCTCATAATATTTTATTTATTTTTATTTATTATTTATTTGATAGGGACAGTGCACATTAGTAAACATCTGCATTGCCAAAACAAAACAGGCGTAAATATGCCGGATTATAGCCACAAGGCTAATTTACATCCGTAGTCCCTAGGCAGATATGAGAAAAAAGGAACACAATTAGTACAATAGAGAACATGTTAAAAATAGAATCAGTGATTACAAGACTGGTTTGCTTTAAGCCACACTTTGAGCTGAGCTCTGAAAAGAGGAAAAGTGGAGCATTCTCTGACAGTGAGGGGGAGACCGTTCCAGATCTTACTGGCCTTCACAGACAGAGCATTTTGTCCAAAAGCAGTTCTTCTGAATGGCACCTCACAGTCGCCCCTAGAGGTGGAACGTGTCCTTGCACCAGTCTTTATTTTACAGTAAAATAGTCCAACAGTGGAGGGGGTGCCAGTCCATGAAACACTTTATACACAAAACATGCTGATTTGAAATGCTTAAAATTCTCTAAACTCAGGAAGTTGTGCTTTTGTAAAACATCACAGATATGGTGGGATCTCGGTTTTTTGTCAAAAACTTTTAATGAATTTTTATAAAGAGATTCTATCGATTTTGAAGTACCCACACTCGTCAACGACCAGCATGTGATACAATATTCGATGTGTGACAAAATCATTGAATGTAAGAACATTTTTGCGGCTCCAAGCGTTATATATTGACGAATCTGTCTAAAATTTCGTAGATTAAACTTGACTGTGTTTGATAGGTTCTTGACATGTTTTTTAAAACTGAGTGTTGAGTCAAAAATCACACCTAAGTACTTAAAATGAGGAACAATTTCTAGTTCCTCACCTCTTAAAAATACACCAGACTGGGTAGTGTTTAAAGACTGTTTGGAGAACATCATGCAGACCGTTTTTTTACTATTGAGCTACAGGCAAGATTTAAAAAGCCATTGATTTATCTGCTCCATAGCCGAGGTCAGGATGGAAGAAGCCTCATTAAGACTTTTTGCATGTGTGAAGACAACTGCATTATCTGCATACATTTGAAAGTCCACTTCAGCACATGTATTTGGCAGATCGTTTATATACAAGGAGAACAACAGTGGACCAAGTATTGACCCTTGCGGCACTCCTACAGGGACATCCAGAGCAGGGGATTTGACACCATTAATCGTAACAAACTGTTTTCTAGAGGATAAATAAGATTTGAACCATTGAACAGCATCAGGTGAAAAATTGAAAAGTGTTAATTTTGACAATAAAATTTCATGATTGACGGTGTCAAATGCCTTTTTGAGGTCTAAGAATACAGCACCAACACAAGCGTTGTTGTCTAGTTTGCTTTTAATTTTTTCTAAAAATAAACTAATTGCAAACTCTGTAGAGTGATTGGTGCGGAACCCAAATTGCAAAGGATGTAAGGAGCAAAGACCCATATATTTCGATGTTGATTGACCATTTTTGCAACCCATTTTTCAGCCACCTTAGAAACCACCGGAAGCTGGTAATAGCTGGTTATGTTTTTCCGCATACAATTTAAGCCGCGTTCAGACTGAACACGTTTTTGTGTCAAAAAACGCAAAAACGCGAGAAGTTGAACGCGGTTCAATTTTGAGGTCCGGCTGAACAACGCCAGGCCCCCGAGGACAGGCGGCGCGTTGACGCGGCGAGTTTGTGGTGGGAAGGAGGGGCTTCCAGCCTTATTTCCCGTGTTAGCTTAGCATCATGGCTAACCCTGTTGAGCGAGTGGTATTTGCTTAATAAAGCAAACGACGCCGTCGTCGGACAGTACGCCGTGCCTGGGTGCATGATATTATCCAGACGGTCGGAGTTTGGTGAGTTTCACCGTTCGCTCCAGGAGCTGCGCCAGGATGAGTGTCGCTTTCACCGGTCCCCACTCCCTGACCTACGTCACCTTAGAGACGCTCTCTGATTGGTTTGCCGCAAAAACACCGCGTCAAAAGTTCAGATTTCCCAACTTCAGTGTGGGCTGCAAAAACGTGACGCACCACAAAAACATAACGCCAATGCCAGAACGCCCCGACGCGCTGCAAAAACACGTCTGATGTGCCGTCGGGATTTTCACTGCCGGTGAACGCACGTTCCCCATTGTTTTTCAATTATATTTGGACACAAAAACACAGAAATCATTTGGCGGTATGAACGGGCCTTTATGTTTTACTTCTTTAGCCCTTTCTCATTAACAAAAGACCCGGTCGACTAATTCTGGCTGACGATGTGATTGTAAACAAAACAATGTTGATTCGTGCTCTTCAAAACAAAGACAGTGTTTTCTGCAGTTTTCGCTGCTTAGTTTCACTCACTCTCTTGTATTGAAGTCTAATTTGGACTCAGATTATTCAGAGCTGTGGGATCCTGAATTTCAACATGAGACCTTTCTCCTGAGTTCATTTCAGTCCAACCAGGTAAGTGGGAGAACTTCATCTCCCCGCTTTGATTTCCAGGTTCAGATGTGGACTTGGCCGCTGGATTTGATTTTAATGGGCTTATAATCCTGCTGTATGTGGGGCATTGAACCAGTGGTACAGTAGATAATCTGAAGCGGTGCGATGGCGGTTCAGCAGGTTCGTTCTGGATCCCAGTCGTCTCGTGACACGCCGCCTTACGCAGCGTCTTTCTGTCTCCTTTCCTTCTCATCAGGAGGTTTTGACATCCAGAGGAGGCTTTCCTCTGGCTTCTCCCAGCATCTCGCCGGTGAAACGTCGTGGTCTTGGAGTGGGGGGGACCAGTTAATTCCCATACATTAGCGCGGCTCGGTGCTTGGCGGTGGACCTGAGTCTGCAGATTTTTTTTTTTTTTTTTTCCCAAGCTCGAAACTGTGGACGGGACGGGGTAGGGGGCGGCTCCCACTCCCACTCCCAGCAGATCAAGGCTGGAAAAGAAAGTTGATTTTAATCCCCAGGAGGATTAAGGACCCCATGAGTGATTAAACAAGACTTCTGTCTCCAAAAGGACAAATTACTGTACCACCTTAGAGTTGGGAACCGTTTTACAGTAGTCTGCGCAGAACAAAGTAGATTTGACGGATCTCCATTTCAATGATTATTAATCGCCCGATCACAGGGGAGGCTACATAGTTTTGCCGCTTAGGGTCCCGCCAGGACAATGGACGTGGATTTCGTCTGACGTTGGGAGCTCCTAAGCTATCCTTTCCCAGGAAACGTATATACGTTTCCACTGAAGCCGTGCTAATGAAGAACCGTCACCGAAGAAGCTTCATCAGGTGATCCGGGGCTGAAATCCCTCATGAAGCACACTTTAACCCAAGAAAAGACCCTCTGCCTGGCTCTCTGTTTCGCTGATGGTCCAGGTTATTTTAACTGCAAAGTCTGATTCTTTACAGAAGATCATCTCCTGCTCATCTAAGCTCGAATAAAGCAGTGGAAAAACAGGTGGAATGACCTGAAGAGAGAGAAAACACTTTATTCTTTAAGTCAGTGATGTTGAAGGTTGTAGTTAAGCACCTGGAGAAAAGAAAAATTAAGAATACAATGATATATTAACAGACTAGAACATTCAAATGTCAAATAAATTAATATTTACAAGGCGAATGGTCGATAAATAAAGACGGTAAAAAGTGAATGAAAACCAGAGCGAATGCAGCAGGTAAAATCTACTAACTGTAAATTTCATTTAAAAAAAACCCACAAAAACAAAAGTTGTAATGGTCTTACTGGTCAGATCGTTGTGGACAAAACTTCCATTAATTATTCCAGCAGGCTGACTGGGTGAGCTGATAATAACCATCAATCAGTCGACCATCAATGTCTGTTATTCAGCAGCTGTGGAACAACAGAAATCAGAAGACATGCCTGCTTCTGCTCATGCCTCTTATCTACTGCTATTAGATCCCTGAGCTGCTGAAACATTTTAAATACATTAGCTAAACTTAGACAGTCAAGGACTATTAAGTGTTTCAAACCTTTGATAGAGCCGTCAGGGTGAGGCTGAGTTCCTCCCAGCAGTCCACAAGAGTTTTCAGATAAAACAATGCTGGTCTGACTCTGTCCAACTTCCAGACTTTCCAAAGAAAGTATGGGGAGAAAAGAAATGTAGTTATCCATGAACACGTGATACGGACGAGCGTAAACAATCTGCATCAGGACAGATATGACCTTGATCCTCCTTAGTGTGGATGGACAACTTTGGGGAAATTACCTTTAAATGTACCAACAAGGCAATAAAAGCCCACCGAAGTTTGAGCAGACAGTGGAGGAGTTCAGGAGTTGAAGTGTGTTCGTTATCTCTTCTGTTCACCTGCAGTCAGACAGCTGGGATGGACAACAAGGCCTTGGAGCTGGACTCGGTGAGCATCCCGATGGAGGAGGGCGTGTTGTGTAACGGAGCCAGTCAGGACGCCTCCATGCTCACCCACCTCAAGAAGGTGGAGAACCAGATCACCGACGCTCAGCGCTTCTCACACCTCCCCAAACGCTCGGCCGTCGACCTGGAGTTCATCAACGTGTCCTACACCATCCAGGAGGGGCCCTGCTGGAGGAGGAGAGGTGACACACACACACACACACACACACACACACACACACACACACACACGCGCAGTCTTGTATTTCTATCCTTGTGGGGACCGTCCATTGACTCCCATTCATGTCTAGCCCCTAACCCTGACCCTTACCCTAACCCTAACCCACACCACAACAAAGCCTAACCCTAAAGAAATGTTTTTGCACTTTTACTTTTTTCAGTAACAACAACATGGTCAAGAAAACACTGTTTCTCCTACTTAGGACCGGAAAAAGGTCCCCACAAGGCACGTCGTTTCACGTTTTGCTATCCTTGTGGGGACATTTGGCCCCGACAAGGATAGAAATACAAGAACACACACACACACACACACACACACACACACCTCTTCGGTCAGTCACACCTATTGAGTCCCCTTTTCTTCTTTTTTGAGGAATTCAGGTTTTTGTTTATTCATTCTCTGCACAAAAACTTGAAAAATGCTTCTTTCAGATAGCTTTCAGCTGCATTGTGTAAAAACCTTTGTGTGTGTTGTGCAACAGTGTTTTCCTCCATCCAGCCTCTCCTAATTACAGTGTGGACCAGTTCCAAACTATCGGTGTCGGCTATGACACAGACGGTACAGACTCAAGAGTCTCCGCATAAAAGCAGAGGGAATGTGGGAAACAGCAATATGCAAAAAAAGTGAAGCTGCTACCAGATGTAGATTATCAGATGGTGCATCAACTGTTGAAGTGGCAGTTGACGTCTTTCATTTACACAGGATCGAGATTTTTCTGTGATACAGTAGCAGCTTTCTTTTGTGTTACAGTGACATCTAGTGGTCCAAGACGGTATTTACCCTTATGTTTTTATACGCAACTCAAATCAATTCAATTTTGTTGATTCAACACCAAATACTTATCCAACATTCCCACATGAGCAACAGAGGAGACGACGGAAAGCAAAACTTCCTCTTAGCAGGAAGAAACTTGCAGAACCAGGTTTCAATGTGGAGAACCAGGCTCAGGTACAAATCTACATGTTTATGCAGTCTTTATTTTTTTCATTCCAAGGATTCAAAGCTTTGCTGAAGTGCCTGTCTGGAAGGTTCTGCAGTCGAGAGCTGATCGGGATCATGGGGCCCTCAGGGGCCGGCAAGTCCACTCTGATGAACATTCTAGCTGGGTACAGGTGAGAGCACAAAAATCACCCCTAAATAAAATCGCCACCATAGTTTGGTGTGTAAATAAACGAATGTGGCTGCAGGTTAAAGAGCTCCGGTTTAACCCACATGTCCCTCCTGCTCCTCAGGGAATCAGGGATGAAGGGTCAGATCCTGGTCAACGGGAAGCCCAGGGAGCTGCGGACCTTCAGGAAGATGTCCTGCTACATCATGCAGGAGGACATGCTGCTGCCTCACCTCACAGCGCGGGAGGCCATGATGGTGAGCTGCTCCTCAGCCTCTTCATCAGCATCATAACCGTCATGGTCATCCTCCGTCGTTCGTCCTCTTCACTGCAGGTTTCAGCCAACCTGAAGCTGGATGAACCCATGGACGTGAAGAAAGAGCTGGTGAGCTGAACAAATAACAACTGCCGATGCCAATATCCAGTATTGGGTCCGGATACTGGATATTGGTAAGAGAGATGTTGCAGACCCTAAGCCGGCCTGATGCACACCCCCTCGATCCTCTCTACCCCTCCTATTCAGGTCAATGAGATCCTGACAGCTCTGGGGCTCCTGGACTGCGCTCACACTCGCACCAGCTCGCTGTCTGGCGGTCAGTGCAAACGTCTGGCCATCGCCCTGGAGCTGGTCAACAACCCGCCCGTCATGTTCTTCGATGAGCCCACCAGGTGAGACGGAATCAGCTGCAATGGCTAGAAGGCTCCAAAGAAGGGAAAACACACAAAACTGATTAAAAACAATAAGAAAAAAAACACTGAAACTGGCTAAAAGAACTTGAAGAATTCAGTGGATAAATTTGCAGCAGCTGAAATGGTTCTTCAGCTTGTTGGACTCTAAATTGTAGACGCAGTTTTGTTTTCATTTGTGGTGGAAGATGAAAGACGCTGCTTCAGGTCAGAATTAAAAAGTCTTCTTTAATATGGATAACCGTGAAACAGAATTTACAAATGTGGCTCCATTCTTATGACGATGATTCTGCAGAAACACCTTGACCTGTGTGTGTCTTCTTCACTGGTCGGTCTGGTCGCTGTGTTTCCAGTGGCTTGGACAGTGTGTCCTGCTACCAGGTGGTGTCTCTAATGCGCTCTCTGGCTCTGGGAGGACGAACCATCATCTGCACCATTCACCAGCCCAGTGCCAAACTCTTCGAGATGTTTGACAAGGTGTGTGTGAGTGAGTGTGTGTGTGGATTGGAAGTCCTGTTGCCAGTTTGAAGAAAACATTTCCTGCTGTGTGTCATTGTTCCTCCACAGCTCTACATCCTCAGTCAGGGTCAGTGTATCTACAAAGGTTCGGTTCCGTACCTCATCCCCTACCTGAAGACTCTGGGGCTGTACTGCCCCACCTACCACAACCCGGCCGACTTCAGTACGTCCACCACACGTCGCTTCCACGCAAAATCCATCCAGCTCATCCCTTAAGTCTGTCTCCCTCTGGTTCAGTCATCGAAGTGGCCTCAGGAGAGTATGGAGACCTGAACCCGGTGCTGTTTGAAGCCGTCCAAGGTGGAATGTGCGCTTTAGAGGAGAAGAAGAGTCCGTGTGACACCAACAGCTCCTCGGTCTGTACGGCAAAGTGCACCATGGTGAGGTTCAGCCGGCTGCCTCAGTGCAGGCCCCATTAAACTTTTATCAAATCTCTGAAAGCTGCATGACTTGGTTTTGTCCCTACAGGATGGAGGGCACATAGAGAGTCATACGTTTGCCACCAGCACTCTGACACAGTTCTGTATCCTCTTCAAGAGAACCTTCATCACTATATGTCGAGACCAGGTGGGTGACCACCTCTGTTCACCAAACGCTCCCCAATCAAAGCAGGAGTTCCATCAGGGTTCTCAAAGCGAGGGAGCTCAAGCTGTTATGAGGAGATTAAAGTTCAAGGACTTTAATTTGATAGAATTATTTTTAATCAACTTGTGTGATTCAGGCCTTGTTTACATGTTATTGTGTTTTCACTGGAAATCATTGCCATGGAAATGACAGTCAAGTGAAGGAATAATGATGTTTGATCACGTTTGGTCTCTGATGCTTCCATCTGCTGTGTTCTTAGGTTCTGACCCACCTCAGACTGATTTGCCACATCTCCATAGGTGTGTTAATAGGTTTGCTCTATCTCAACATTGGCAATGATGCCAGCAGGGTCTTTAACAACACTGGATTTCTCTTCTTCTCTATGCTCTTCCTCATGTTTGGGGCACTCATGCCGACGGTGTTGACCTGTGAGTATGACGGAGACGGGCTGTGCTGTGATTTCCGCCTCCGTCCGTCTGTTCGTGTGTGGTGACTTGTGCTTCTGTGTTCAGTTCCTCTGGAGATGTCAGTGTTTCTGAGGGAGCATCTGAACTACTGGTACAGCCTGAAGGCGTACTGCCTGGCCAAAACCATGGCTGATATTCCATTCCAGGTCAGCAGCAGCACGGTCACTCAACTGTTTAGAGAAATCAGTGCAGCGTTGGGTGTTGTGTGTCTGGGAAATCAGAAGATGATGGATCAGAGCTCCACTACAGCTGTCAGAAGGTCTGCCTTTCCTTGCAGGTGATCTGCCCCATCATGTACTGCAGCATCGTGTACTGGATGACAGAGCAGCCACCTGAGGCCAGCCGCTACCTGCTCTTCATCGCTTTGTCCATCTGCACCGCCCTCGTGGCCCAGTCGCTGGGCCTGCTGGTCGGCGCCGCCTCCACCTCGCTACAGGTACAAGGCTGCCCGGTTCACTGAGAAATCTGCTCCACAACATGTCAAGTAATAAATACACAACCAAAGTCTAAGTCCACCTCGACAGGTGCTTCCATCTTTACTGAAATCAAATCAAAGTTCCGGATTTCAGTTCAGTTTCTCTTCTCGATTTGTTTGTTCTGAAGATGATCTGAATCCTCAGAATGCAGACCGTGTCGTGTCCGCTCTCCTGCAGGTGGCCACGTTCGTGGGACCCGTCACAGCCATCCCAGTGCTGCTCTTCTCCGGGTTCTTCGTCAACTTTGACACCATCCCCAAGTATCTCCAGTGGAGCTCCTATGTGTCCTACGTCAGGTGTGTCCCTCTGAACTGGAAAATACTTTTGTACTGTCTCTCTGTTTTCACATCCAGTAGAAAAGATATTAATTTAAACCCTTTAAATCCCTATAAAAATCTGTCCATTCATTTAACAACCATCTATTAATCTATCTGCCCATCCAGTCATCTGTCGGTCCACCAATGATTCATCCCTCCATTCTGTCACAGAGCTGTCATTAGATCAGCCTGTCTGTCCAGAATTTGCCGTCCATCAAATTCAGTTGGAGTTACTTAAAGACATTTAACTTTGAAAATGAGACGAACTTAACGCGTATAATTTCAAATGTTGTTCTAGATCTGAAGTTGCATTTACTCTTCAGGATGGTAAACATTACATTTCCAGCTTTTTTGTACACAATTTTAACAGTTGAACCCCTTTTTTCAGCATTTTTCTTTTTTTTTTATGTTGGCATGTTGTAGTTTTTGTATTTTCGGCTTGTTATAAAAGAAAAGTTTTGCTCTTTTTTCTTCATTCATTCACGTAATTTTAGGTTTGTGTCCTTTTCTTGTGGTTTTACCTTTTTCCTCATTTCATTTTTGCCATTTCCTGGCATCTTTTCAGCCAAGAAACATGAGTCCTTTTGACTCAGCCGTTCAAATAAAATAGAAATAAAAGTAAATGTTTTGGATAATTTTGTTAAAACTTCAGAAAACTACTGCAGAGGGAACCTGTAGCTCCAAAGCCACATGTTGCAGACATATGACCTAATAAGGCATCCATTATTGATCAATCAATCAGTCGATCCTTCAATCTATCAGTTTATTTATAATCTGTTTGGTAACAGCTCAGTGTCATTCCTTCCTCAGGTACGGCTTTGAAGGCGTGATCCTGTCCATCTACGGGATGAACCGCTCTGAGCTGGAGTGTCCGGGGAAGGCCTGTAAGTTCCAGCAGCCTGAAGAGGTGCTGCAGCTGCTGGACGTGGAGGACGCCAAGCTCTACGTCGACTTCATCGTCCTGGGCGTCTTCTTCCTCATCCTGCGGCTCGCCACTTACCTCGTCCTCCGTTACAAGATCAAGCCTTAGAGATGAGCTGCAGCCGCAGACCCTCCCTTCACTGCTACACACTGCTGAGAAAACTGACCCGACACGGACCCGGACCGAGGTCGAACACACCGAACACACACCGGCCGGCCTTACCTCGTCCAGACTGAGTCATTCCATCCTGGTGCTGTACATTTCATCACGGAGAGAACACGCTTCTCCTCTGTCTTCCACTAACCTGCCAGACTCCTCCAGACATACGGTGTTTACACAGCTCCTTAAGGCAAAAACCAGAACTGTTGCACTGAGAATAACTGCGATTCCTGAGAGGCTACATGAGAGCGTTCTTCTTCTCTCATCGCCCGATTGAACTCATCTGTTATATTCAGTCACCACTTGCGGTAAATCATTTGTAATCTGTAGAAGTAAATTCAACTTTACTGTGATTGAAGAGATTTTTTGTACTTTCCACTGTAATAAAATGGAGAATCTTTCTAATCTTAGCTTGAAAAATAATTGATGACCCTTAACCAATTCACTGTGTTGTGCAGCGCTAATATTTTATGAATATGCAATTAAAATACTATTTAAGCACACTACAGGAGTTGTTCTTTGTCCACTGACCTGCTGCTAAAGTCATTTCAGATGCTACCTAAAAGCATCTGGACTTTCCAACCAAGCTCTCACCTGTCTGCAGTGCACTCTTTCAGCATGACGTCCAGCTTGGTCACATCTAGTTCCAGCACTCAGGACTTACTTGAGCCTGAAGAGTCGAGGCCAGTGTTGGGAAAGTAACAGATTACTTGACTGGCCAATGCCATCCAACTATTGACTGTAATT
Organism: Salarias fasciatus; assembly: GCF_902148845.1. NCBI lineage: Eukaryota > Metazoa > Chordata > Actinopteri > Blenniiformes > Blenniidae > Salarias > Salarias fasciatus. The sequence goes on along the minus strand of NC_043758.1, from coordinate 31,771,639 downwards.
GCACTAAAATTAAATAAATGTATAGCCTACAATTCAATCAGTTTCATCCTGTGAAAATATTGTGATTATAAAGGACTATAGTGACACTCTAATTTTGCAGCTGCAGACTGATCAGACTACAGCACTTGATATAAAAATGGATTTTGTGGGCAATTACATTGAAAAACTCCACTGTAACGTACAAAAGACTTATGAAACTTGTGTCAACCACCAAAGGAGCCTTGTTGATTATAATACAGCTAATATTGTTTTTACCATGAATACATTTTTTCATCATTTTTATGAAACTTTTCAATAACTTCATTGTAATGTACAGTAGACTTATGAAACTTGTCTCAGCTGTCAAGGGAAACCCTGCATTAGCATGACAAAATATATATTTCCAAAATGACAGTGAAGTTCTTGGAAGTTATCACTAATAAAACATTTAAAAAAAAAATTGATTTATTAAGGATGCTATCCTTTGATAGCTGGGTAGAGTTTCAGTGATCTGTACTGTAAAGTGACGTAATTGAAAATTATCACTCAAAAAATTTCATGAAAAATGTGGAATAGTCTTTTTTGTCAAAGTAAATGCTGTAGGACAGGACTCCAGTGAGGGTCGAGACAAGTTTAATTAGCCTACTGTACATTGCAGTGAAGTTATTGAAATTTATTCTAAATAGAAATACTTAAATATGACTAATAATCTGCCCCTTATGCCACGTTTATATAATTCACATGGATTGATTAAAAGACCCGCATCTCTAACTTGTTGAAATTAATAATATAAATGTGGAGCTTATTTGGCCCCAGAAAACCAGGGGATGCAAATCTCGGCAGAGACAAAATGTGTCCTGCCGAATAATGAACCCCCCCCCCAACCCCCCCTCACCCCCATGTACTGTTCTGGATATTTTTAGATCAAATGATACAAAAGCCTTCCTATGGGCGTGACCAGCTCCACTGCATTGTGCAGAGTCGACAGTAGAGGGCAGCAGTGCGCGTGCACACCGTCACTGCAGCCCAGAAGAAGACAGTGTGCCTCACTTCCTGCTCGGTCTGTGTTATGCATTGACCACAGATTCTGACGGTCAGTCATCAACATCAACATCCACCGTGCCGAGTGTCACGCTGATTGTCCGCACGAGTCGAACTTATCCGAACAGAGCCAAACATTCGGGCTGGCTGTCAGCAGAACCCGAACTGAGCCGAACATCCTGTTGACTGTCAGCAGGAGCCGAACTTAGCCGAACAGAACCGAACCGAACCGGAAAAACCCGAGCCGAACAAAGAGCAGGCTGCAGAGAGGTCAGCGCGCGCACAGACACACGCACTAAGAAAGAGACTGAAATAAACACACACACACAAACACACACAAAATAATCCAAAATGTTTGTTGAGGGTCCTTGTGAAAGCTGAACTGATGGTGTAACTGTGCATTTCCATCTTGCAGTGATATACAGTGATACAAAATGTAGACTGTCAAATGTGTTCCACATTAGATGTAAAACAATATATAAGTTTAAAAAAAGGAATACGTTCATTTGTCTTTATCCAATTTACAACAATTTGGTCTGATTCCTCTGCTCCCTCAGTTTGAGCAGTTTTGCTTGTTTTGGCTGTCAGTGTTTGGTGTGGACTGTAGAAGCATCATGTTTACAACGCAACTTTTCAAGTGAAAAAGCATGGTTCTTGTGTTTTTTTGTTTCAGAAAAGTATTGCGTTTCCACTGTGACGTTTTGAAGGCTTGCTGCCCCGTTGCTCACCTGACCCCGGGGCTGTGTTTGAACCAGCAGCCTGATGCCGCCGCTGGTGGGAGCCGAGCTGGTCCAGACCCCGGTGCAGCTCTACCGATACCTGCTGAGGTGCTGCAGGCTGCTGCCGTCCACAGCCATGCAGAAGCACTATCAGCACGCCATCAGACAGGTGAGACCAGCTCAGAGCTCCACGCCGTCAACCAGGTCAGGGGTGGCTCGGAAGAAACTGGGAACTTTAGGACTTCATTATAGCTCAGAAATCCTAAAAATCTGTCACTGAAAATGAAAAGTTAGTACACTTGCATTGCTTTTTTGTCTGTTAACCAGGCCACAGTTAGCAGAAGGAAGATGCTCTACAATCTGGATGTTAGTGGGAAGAAGATCCTCTATAATCTGGATCTTAGAGGGAGGAAGATGCTCTGTCATCTGGATGTTTCTTGGAAGAAACAATGGTCCAACAATCGGAAGAAGTCATGACATTGAGAAGAAGATGAATGTACACTAATCTTAAGAATTAAAGAGGCTCTCCTCATGCAGTGAACAGGGGATTCAGTGAAATAGCAACTGTTAAAATGAGCGCTCCGGTTACGCTAACAGTGAGTGGGACAGAGAGACGGCAGCTTTACAAAACGCTGAACCGTCAGTGGTTGTAACTGAGGTCTAGTAGTAATCTGTTATTAACCTGCTAATAAGTGCTTGAAGACAATGTTGCCAGAGGGTCAGTTTTGAACCTTGTGTTCTGGGATTAGTTCAGAACATCTTCAGAGTGGGACCATTAGCTTATCAGAACCACGTAGCGTCCCGTACGTCGTCCTGATCCTTTGCTGTGTGTTGGGGCTCCAGGGTTACAACAGCCATTCAGACGAGGACGACCCGGAGAGGATTCAGCTGATGATCCAGAGAGCCATAGCAGACGCTGACTGGATCCTCCACAAGGTCAGGACCAGATCAGGAAAACCAATCGCCATCAGTTCAGCGGCCTGACCATAACTCTCTTGTGATTTGACAGTATACCAAGAAGTGAGCTGCACGATGGGAGTGTGCGACGGTGCTGGAACCGATGGACGTCCTGTCTGTTAGCTTGCTAAATGTCATGTGGTTAGCGTGAGCTGACCAGTCTGGACAATACAGAAGGCTGTGTTATAACTGACATTTTTCTGTTTGCAAAGAACACGAAGGGGGCAGAGGTATGGTGAAGGAAGCATCATGGTTTGGGGCTGCTTTGCTTCATTGGGGCTAAAATGAATTCAGTGCAGTATCTCTTAAAATGAAAAATACTGATCAGACAATCTGATCAGTGCTGGATCGCCTCTAGATTAAATAAATAATTGATCCACCAGTGTGCATGAAGTCATGTTTATTGAAACAACAACAGCAACAATGATCTGTTTGTGCAATCGAGGCTCTTCAAGTAAACCGTTGTGTTGTGGGAGCTGCTGCTGCAGCGTGCAGGTCGCCGGCGGCTCTTCTGGAGGCACTGGGAGGTTCTGGAGAGAAGAGCTGCGGCGGCGCCTGGACTCCTCGCCGCTTCTACATTCAGCACACATTCTGACGCTGTTAGTGACACAGAGAATCCTGTCGTCCAGAGGAGGAATGTAGAAGAAGCTGGCTGATATTCTCGATGACTCACGCTTTAAATAAACCGCTCTAAATAACTTGTTTTAAATAACATATCCTGTAGATAACATGTAAAACAGATGGCAGCGACGCTCATCCAGTGGTCTGGACCGATGAAACCTTCACATCCAGATGTTTCCCTTGATTTGGTGCAGTGATGAATGAAACATGATAGAAGTTACCGTATTTCCCAGAATATAAGTCACTATTTCAGTTGTTTGGTTGCTCATACGATTTAGCAGGAAGTGACTTGTCTCTGTATTCCAACAAAAACCTCCATTCATACTGAGTGACAGCAGAACTTTGTCACAGAGTTAACAGGCTATTACAGAAATCCCGTTACAAATTCTTCAGAGGTGAATGTGATTTCTTGCAGCTTGTCTCCACAGGTGTGACTCGTACTCCAGAAAGTACAGCACCTTCGGTACCTTTTCACCAAACCTGCACACAACAATCTGCCATTATGGTGCAAAATACAATGAAATGTCAAAAGTTCTTCATTGGTGGATGTTTTGGTCCCGTAGTGTCAATAAAATGCTGCAATGTGCAACAATTAGCTTTTTCTTTAGAGCATGAATTCCACTGGTATTTCTTTATCCTTTTGTTGTCGCACTCTGCTCAGCCTCACTCCTGCATCGCAGATTGAAATTCTTACTTGGTTGGATCCAAACATTTTTGGTGACTGATGTCTGAACTTATCTTGAAGTTATCAGGAGAAATGTGAGATGCCTGCTGTTCTGTACCGTGAGGAGGGAATGAAAACCTCCTGATCCCGTCAGGAACTTCGGCATATTTACAAAATGCATGCAGGTGCTGCGCCTGTCTGCACCGATACAAAAAGTCAGAAAAGTAGATACGGAGGCGAGTCTGGGGTATAAATAGTAGAAATAGCCTTTGGATCCAGAGCTCCAGCTCCCTGGCAGAGCGGGCGGACTGCTGGAGGAAGAAGACGCTTCAGGCACTCGGAGGTTGGAGGTTTGTGGTCGACAGCCTCACTTCTGCAAGATGAACTGGTCGATGAACTCGTTCTGCTCCGACTCCACTTTGGACAGAGCTTCGTACTCGATCCGATACCTGCAGCAGGCGGCAAACAAAGTCTGGCTTCAATCATTCATTCAAGAATTCTCAGCTGAGATAAGACGAGTGACGCAACAGTTTGAGTGTTTTTGTTGTTGTTGTTGATTTTCAGCACCAGAGAACTCTGACAGAAATGAGTCTGTCCTGACCGATAGTGAACTGCTAATACATTTAAAGAGTCTGTCTTTTTAATCTTAATGACAGGAGAAAAAACAACAGTAGCCTTTGGGACTTTGATTGCCAGGCAACGGATTCTTCTTAAATGAAGGATCAATTCCCTCCAACCTTTAGGATGTAGATTAATGACCTGTTACAGTATTTGGTCCTAGAGAAAATTCACTTTTCTACCAGAGGCTGTGCATAAGAATCTTACACGACTTGGAAGCCCTTCTTAAGTTATATGAAGAACCTGGACGTCACTATTGCTGAACAATTTCATGACTGAGCCTGTATTGCACATATTAAAGAAGTCATGCTTCGTATTTTTTTTTCTTTCCATCGTCTTGACTTCCACCGATTTATCTTTTAATTTTTTATTTGTACCAGGGCAATTCTGTTACTGTAATTGATTAGATTTTTTTTCTTTCTACACAACAACAATTTTCAAATGATATATGTGTGACATACCATACTGAGTGGTACAGTAACATATTGGGGAGTGTTTTTGTTCTGTATTTTTGTAGTTCTTTCTTCTACATATAAATTTCCAATAAAAGACTTGGTGCAAAAAACAAAAAAGAGTCAGCCTAAACCTTGTTCACCATCTACCCAGCCCTAGACCTATAACTGCTCAGAGGATTCAGGATTCTGCTGGTTCACATGTCTCTGGTGGTGAAGGAGCTGTTTTGTGAACTTGCTTTAGCCTTTTGATATGCTGGCAGAACAGAATAGTCTGCCTTACGTTTGTCATTCTCATTAATATTGAAGAATCGACAAAATGTTGGATAGCGTTGGTTCTCTCTTGCAGGACGTGACATCAGCTCTAATGGACAGTCAGAACTTCTCCAGCTGATCTTGAAGAAAACTCCTCACCTCTCCAGCTGCATCTTCTTCTCCGCTATCAGCGCCTGCAGCTGCTGCTGCTGGGCCTCTCTTTGTTTGGCCACAGACTTGAGCAGATTTCTGGCTCCGATGGCCTGACAGAGAGCAGCAGGTGGAAACTTTAGTGTCACATGTTGTCAGGACAGAGTTTGACTTTTCTGCATGTGATCAGCATTAAACTATAAAAAAACAAAATGTGCTCAAAGTGTTTATTGATTTCAGCCACAGTGAAGTCAGGAGTTCGAAAAGAGAGATCTAAGATTAAAGAGTGTTCTTTTGTTTTTTTTAAAGATGGAATACATCCAGATGTTGAGGACAACTGTCAAATATCCAGCTCACCTTCATCTTTTCTGTTTCTGCTTCCTTTGCTAATTCGTCCACCAGCTCAATGAGGCCGCCCACGATCTTCTGAAACTGTCCGATTTCTGGGAAGGACAGAAACACACATGACCAAGCAGTCGTGTCTGGAGAGGCCGGCCAAGCACACACACACACACACACACACACACACACACACACACACACACACACACACACACACACACACACACACACACACACACACACACACACACACACACACACACACAAACACACACGCACGCACGCACAGACACACTAAAAACATCCTCTTACTGTCCACAAACTCCTTGCACTCCTCTTTGAGCTCAGACGTCTTCTGGCTGGCTTCGGGCTCCAGCACCCGCAGCTTGTTGAGCTCATCAAAGAAGAAGCCCGCCTCGGCCAGCGGGTCTTTGGCCATGGCCCCAGGCCTGAGGCGCAGGAGACAAACAGGAGGAGGCCACGTTATGATGGACTCAACTCACCAGTTAGACCAACTCATGTCACTTGATTACATGCATTTCGAAAAAAAATGCACATTATTGCAGTATCTGTTGAAAAGACACAAAGTTGGATGACTGAAATACTCACTTTTACAAAATTATTTGGCACAAATTTAGAGATAACTGAAAGAGAAGCCAATAGAAGCAAAATATAAGCTGGTCAAAGACATTTTTTATTTTATGGGGACTCAATCATCTTTCCAGCAGTGTCCCACATTAAAAATAAGAATGGAAAGCAAAGCCATATTGGATGGCTTGGTGTGTATTTCATACAAGAAATATGTGGAAAATGTGTTGATTGCAGTGATATTATTTTAGATGACCCTAAAAACTTTAAACTCCTCTCGAAATGAAGGTCAGGATTTCGAGTTTGAACGTAGAAGTAAGCAGACATCCTACAGTTTGTTCCCTGTGAGACCAACAGCGGACAGGTGCCTGGATGAACAGGTGTTTTGGACCAACTTGTTTCCCTGTTAACTGGTGACTCGCTTCCTTGAACGTCCGCTATTTAACTGCAAGAGTTAAACCCAGAACCACAAAACGGACGACACTTTGAAGCATTATTGTAAATGCAGTTTACCAGCGTTCGCTAAGACAGCTCTGCGATTTCTGTTGGGCTTCTGAACATCGGCAATGATTGCCAGTAAAGGAAGTCAGTCACCAGTTAACGGGGAAACCACTTAATCCCAAACACCGGTTATAACACGGTTTGTATTGTTTCATTGCTCTCCAGCTGATTGGTCCCGGTGATTGTTACGGTGGACAGGAGCCCACGTGAATCGGTTTGTACCGGTTGATCCCTCTCCCGTTATGTAGTGAACAGCTGTTGTTACGGTGTTACTGCTAGCTTCTAGGCTAAGTTCTCCGCTTGAATTAACTTACTAGCTCCGTGACGCTAGCCTGTTTGCTAAAGATGGATACGGGGCGCTCACCGGCCTCTGTGAGGCTTACTTAGTTTGGTTGAGTAGTCTGGCTGTACTAGTCAGTGTTGACCTGGTTAATGGTGATAGAAATGCTGGTTTTACCTGTTTGAGACGGTGTCCCGTGAACCGACCGCAGCCTGTCTATGTGGCACAGCGAGCTGACCGGAGAGGAAGCCCCGCCCACTGTCTCCGCTGCCCGGGTAACCACACACTGCTGGCCCCGCCCCTTGTTCCAGCAGGGGCGGGCATCACGGGGTCGGGGGTTAGTGGTGGGTTACCACTCACACGACCAGTGAAAGTTTAAACGCACCTTCTCATTCAATGTTTCGTCTTTATTTGTATTGTTATTTACTTTGGATTCTCACGAAGGCATCCAGACTGTGAACTAACACAGGTGGAATTATGAGAGAACCATGAACACGAACTGTGTATCAACCTGATGTCTCCACACGGCAACTGATGGCCCCAAACCCATGAGGGGCCCATTTGCAAGAACTGTGATCTTTCAGTGTGGTTGGGCCTATCAACATGCTCGGCATGCTCCGGATGAAACGGTGGCTGTTCGATGGTATCTCACCCCAGACCTGAAATCAAGCATCGATCGAATCCTGGACAGTCCGTGGTGGATGGAACGAGCCACGATGTCCCAGGTGTGCTCGAGTGAATCCAGGTCTTATCTGGGGAACTTCCAGTCCACAGTATCATTGCCTTCATCACACAGGAACTACTGACACACGTCGGCCACATGAGGCCAGCATTGTCCTACATCAGAAGGAACCAGGGCGCCACTGTACCAGCATTTGGTCCCACTGTGGGTCTGAGGAGCTCATCCTGGTGCATGAAGGCAGCTTTGAACACCTAGAGACTGAAATTTTTGTCCATTCTTTCTGAAACAGCTCAATAAAATTGGATAGAGAGCATCTGTAAACAGTAATGTTCATGTCCGTCCAGATTTTCAAATGCTCTTTGATCCAAACCATCCACTGTAGCTCTGGCTGGGTGTTGGAGGTTATTGTCCTATTGGGACGTTAGCTCCCACCCCCGCTAGTCTCAAGTCTTTCATCAGACTCAACAGGTTTTCATCAATCCATTTTCCATCAGCTCTGAGCAGCCTCCCCTTTCCTCCTGAAGGAAAGCATCCCTACAGCATGATGCTGCCTCCACCATGTCTCACAGAGGGGAAGGTGTGTTCAGGGTGATGCAGTGTTCTATGCTTCTTCTTCTTCTTCCTTTCCGGCAGACTGTGCACAACTCGGTGCATTGCTGCCACACCCAGGTGATTCCCGCAATTACATCTTCACCTTCAGAGATCTAAATCCTGCTATACAGACCCGTAAACAAAAGAAAGAGAACTACTGCCAGTGCAATCTCCCTGTCCCTCAATCCCTCACCCAGTATTGTAGAAAGAGAAAATGCTTTCAGACCCAACTTTTCCAGATTTATAAATAATGTTCTCCTCTGATCTGTGTATGCTGGACATACCATTAAGGCATGGCTCACAGACTCTAAGCATTCACAGTGATTACATTTCCCATCAGGATGTTTCCCTATTAGCATCAACCCACTGGCTAACCCACAGTGCCCGAGCCTAAGCCTTGTTAATTTGACGTCCTCTGCCCTCTTCATATATGCTCTCTTTGTGGGATGTACTAATGGCTGTATCTGAAACTGCTTCCTCCCTCTGCTGTCTCCCTCCCACTCCTGCTGCCACTGGCGATGGATTCTTTTATTAATAAAGCTTCAGCACTCCATTTTCCCTAAAGGGACTCTAATATCCACCTCCTTCTTACCTAAGCTGCACTTTGCTACCCTGTCTGCCACCTCATTTCCTTCTATCCCTACATGTGAGGGCATCCACATGAACCTGACACTGCATCCCCTTCTCTCCAGGTTGGACACCACCATTAGTATCTCCCCAACTATCTCCATTCTGGCATGTCCTGCCTCAGTTCCCCTTAGTGCCATCAGAGATGAAAGAGAATCTGAACACAAGACCACCTTGCGAAACCCCCCCTCCTCAACCCACCACAGGGCCCACAGTAGCGCTATCAGCTCTGCTGAGAAAATAGAGACTCCATCAGACAATCTCTTGCTTTGACAGATGTGGATATGAGGGATATATATTCCAAAACCTACTTTCCCACTTTCTGGGTCCCAGTGTTCTATAATGTTACAATCATTTGTAATTAATCACTGGATAATCAGTTATTGATTACATAATGATATATGTAGGTGAATCTATTTTCTCCACAAGTTTCCTCAAATATAGACTTTTTAAGATAACTGTGATGCATATTCCTTGTTATCACAGTCTGACAAGCTGTGGACTCATGATCTGAGCACTTTAACGTGAACAGAAACAAACTGAAATGGAAAACTACATGGATGACGCAAAGAACTTGTCCTGTGGTTTTGACAGAGTCATCTTATTCAGAAAAACTATATTTGGTCACATTAATGAAAAAAAAGATAAGAATTTGCAATTGAAACAATCCAACAATGGTTGATTTAAAAATCAGACGTTCAGTTTTAGACACCCCCCCCCCACCCCCCCATCCCCGAAAAAAAAAAAAAAAAAACATAACTGACATGGCTGTTTTATGTTTGAAATTTTTTTTACTATCTTTTAATTCAGTGCAGATATCTTCTCTCCTCAAAAGTATTTCAATGTATCAGACGTGCTCTTTAAAAACAAAAAAGGAAGAAAAAAATTCTATTTAAAAAAAGAAAGGAAATAGATAAAGAGGAAACTTCAATCCCTGCCCAAATTAATTTCAGTTCGAAGGCCACATCCAGACAAATTCAGAACATTATGAAAAGGTCTACAACTGAGTGAATATACTTTTTTAATATGAAACCTGAACAGGTTGACATCGTATTACAGTAAATTCACTAAAATGCCATCTTACAAGACAAAATGTAAAATCTCCAACTCTTTCAAACTTTCCCCTCTGGAAGGAGGTTCTGGGCCTCCAGGGTCAGAACCTCATGACAAAAAAACAGTTTCTTCCCCACACCTCCCTCATGAACAAGGCCTCATGTGTGACACAGTTGAATGACATGTTTAGGAAGAGGACTTTATGATTCCCTATGAATGTTTGACGCCTATAGATAGATAGATAGATAGATAGATAGATAGATAGATAGATAGATGGATTTCTCACTCCATCCACACATTCTCCATGATTCATTATGTCCTCATATTTATAAGCGGCAGGTCACGTTATATTCAGATGTACAGGTGACACATCATCATTAGATCATTAATGACAGTGACCTCTCAGTCACCTTTCAGTGAGCTGCATGGCACACGTCATCATCTTTAATTTCAGTCAAGATGAACAATCACAAAATGCTTCAAAAATTAAAAAAACATTTTCACTGGATTTTTGTGTTTTCGCTGTACACGTGTGGTGAACTTTGAGGAATTCTTGTGCGGCTGCGCCGCCTCGCGGAAGGAAGCGGAAGCGGGAGCCGGAAGCAGGAAACGACCTCCAGCGTGCCGGGCCAATGCCACTGCAGTGCGGCCGCTCCATTCAGACATGGCAGCGGCGGCAGCGTGAGAGCGGCGCGCTGATTTAACGAGCACCGGAACCCACTGCTTCCACCGGGGCTTCACGGCCGCCGTGAGCCCGTTCGCCGTCATGTCGGAGGAGGCCAGTTCCTCGGTAGGTCTTTATATACAGTGCATGCCTCGCGTGCAGAAATTCAGCGCTCTCTGCGGCGTGTGTGCGCGCTTATTGGCTTATATCTGCGTCAGTCAGCGTATCCTGAGCTCTCGTTGGCTGGGAGGATGGAGAGGGCGGGGCCTGTGAGTTTTGACAGATAGCTTGAAAAGGGGCTAATGAAGGCTAAATGTTTCACTGTTGAGCTCTGGCTGTTTTAAAATGCCTCCTGTGTCATGTTGGAACAAAATACTTTTATATTTACAGCGATAAACCGTCCACAGAGTTCAGATAAGACCAGAAGCAGTGGTCACTGGCTTTAGATTCAGTCCAAACCTCGTGTTCTTTCTGCTTTTTTACACTTTACGAGCCAAATTGTTAGCTAATCACCGATTAAAATTCCAACAGCAGTGCGAGTTTTTACCTAGAAAGTACATTTAAAGTGGCACTTGGGATTTATAGCGGCTCATTCACTCTGCACAGACTCTCTGGTGTCGTGTTGAACTTTAGTTTCCGTCCCAGCTCTGATCTATCAGCTCTGAACTCAGTAACAGCGTGTGATTCATGTTTTAATATCAGTGTTATCAGATCATGAGCAGTGCAGCCTTCACCATGACTCTCTACCGCTTCATAATCTACTGAGGAATGTGGAGAATTTTCATGACGTGAAAACCTTGAATCTTACAGAAAATACTTAATATTGTCAGATTTTTCAGTGAAGTTCTGAATGGGACCAGCAAGGGGAAGTTAAGCCTCTTTTCTTATTACACAGTGAGATGTGGGGATTAAAAGAGGAGAAAAAACATGCGTATCAACAGTTTTTACATATGTGCGATATAAAAATGACTCAGTGTGTAAATGTTTGCATGTAAAGTGCATCAATTCTCTGCAACTTCCACCTGACAAAACTTTAAATGTGAAAGAAAATACTTCATATCAGTTATGATCAGTATGATCAAAAGCTGAGAAATAAAAGTAAAAAAAAGAACCAAGTTCACAAACTGTCTCTAATCTGGACATTTACTGATGAAAGTTGCAAAACAGTGTTTTTTTTAAACACAGATACATAAATAATGTCTTTATATTCCAAAAATATTCTCACTGACTCCATTATAAGAAGAATTATTCATTCATTTACATACCGTTTTATTCCCCAGAGGATTCCACCAACCTGGGCTTATTTATGGACCAGTCGGAAGAATCTGGCTGAATAGAGACACAAATAAATTCTCTCTTAGAATATTTGAATTGAAATTGATGACACAGGTAGAGGTGAAGCTCTAAACCCGGGGTGTCAAACATCAGACCAGTGGGTCAAAGCTAGAACGTGAGAGATTTCAGTTTGGGCTTAATTTTAGAAAGAGACCTTTGATTTTTGGACTTTGGATTGAGTTTTTTGGACATTTCACTGTATTTTTAAAGGGAACTTTTTCATTTAAATTGGCTTTATGTTGAAATTATAATCATTTGCAGTCGTAATCTTTTGGTTTTGTGAAAATGTTGAAATTTTCCAAAAATATACTCTTCACCACAACAATAAAAAACTTTCTAGTTTAACTTTAAAGGTTATTATGGCGCTGTTTTCCTGGTCTGGCCGACTCTGGATGACATCAGTCTCTATGAGGCTCCTGAACTACACACTTTTTGTGGTCAAAGTGTGTTCATCTTATTTGAATATGTGGTTTTGAACCCTGTCGTGTAAGAGGGAGTGCTATTTTATGAGATGAGGTGAAGTGTAAAAATAAAGATTTCTTCTTGGGCTCCTCAGTTGAGACAAGCTTGTTGTTATCTGCTCTCGTCCCGTCAGTTCAGAGCAGAGCCGGCGCTCTCCCCGCTGGCCACACCTCTGATCGGGACCCTCCTTAGCTGCCCATCCCTGCTCCTCATAACGGACGCCATGAACTGGCACACTTATCTTATAGAAGCAGAGACATGAAGGGGTGGAGATCCCTCAGGAGGGAGGAGGAGGGAGGGTGTGTGTGTGTGTGTGTGGTCAGACGCTCTACTGTTTAGTATCTGCTGGGACTATATGACCTCAGCGGGGATCCTCACACACCGCTCAGCGTACAATAGGCGCCACAGAGCGAGGAGCTCAGGATGATGGAGGAAGGACCTTACAAGTACATCAGGGTGAGGAGAGGGGAGAGGAGAGGCAGGGGAGAGAGGGGGATCGCTGAGGGGAGACATGTGCTGGAAGCTGAGGCTGTTTCTTCTTCCTTCACAGGACGGGAACGGCAAGGTGAGCCGCGTCATCCGGATCGGGACCCGGAAGAGCCAGGTACGCACCCCTCTCACCTCCCACCGTCCTGCCTGTAACGCACACCTCACACCAGCAGAAAGAGCTCAGAAAACCCCAGCCTGCTCTGAGCTGATCACCTCCAGCCTCTTCTTCCTCCTCCTCTTCGGCCCGTACTGATTTCTAACGGTCTGCTCTGCAGCTGGCTCGGATCCAGACGGACAGCGTGGCCGACAAACTGAAGGAGCTGTACCCGGACGTCCATCTGGAGATTGGTGAGAGTTTACCGGATTTACTTCCTCTGCTGAAAGTTTGAAACCTTTCCTGGTTGGAGTGTTTTTCGTCTCGTACCTGTTGCTGTGTTTTCCCACCTCGTCTGCCTGGTTGGAAATGTGTCAACTTCACCGCATGTTGATTGAATCTCTGGTCAGTTTGTACTGAGGCGGCGGGAACTTTCATGTTTGTCACAAAATTATTGTGATATGAATATCGATTAAAATGAGATCTTCTTCTGGATTTTAGTAGATTTCTCAAATATTGTGAAGTTATTTACATGTTTTAAGCTTTGATTTGTAGAAATTGACCAAAAAAATGTCATTTCGTTGTTACTAAGCCAGTAAAAAGATTTTGTTCTTAGAATAAAACAGGAAGTGTCTGAATACTAGGAGTAGGCAGGTTGAATCCCAGAGATGAGCTTCCTCTGTGGATCTGTCTGATGAGATGGTGTCATCTGTGGTTTCTGTGAGAGAAGATGAGCAAGTTTCCTCTGAACGGAACGGCACAACGTGACACACGGACAATGATGCCAGGAAACTGTGAGAATGTCTTAATAAAGAAAAGTCTTCCCGTTCCTCGTCATGCTGAGGCCACTGCCCTGTCTGCATGCAGAAATCCCCATAACACCGGGGGATGAATGGATTCAGTGATCAGACCAGTTGGTCCGGTCCGGTCACTCGGTTGTTCTTCCTGTAGTTGAGGAGTTTCCATGGAGACGTGTTGCTGCTTCGGCGTGTGTCAATCCAGCGTTAAAATTAAAAACCGAGCCTCTCATTCCGGTCAGGTGTGCTGCAGCTGAGAGTCGTTTCTGTCTGACCTGTTTCCAGAAAAAACGTAATCGTCTTAACCGTTACAGCAGAATCTTCTAAACGTGGAGAAAATCCAATTTTTTCCTATTTAATCAGCTATAAAACACAGTTTCTCCTTTGTTAGTGAGCTGCTTACCAGTGAAAGAAAAGATTTTTTCCATCAACCCTTTGTTTGACTGTCACTGAAAATTCAACCTGTTAATTTTCCTCTGGCCGCACGGTGGCGCGGTGGTTAGCGCTCTTGCCTCACAGCAAGAAGGTCCTGGGTTCAAAGGACCGGGGCTCGGGGCCTTTCTGTGTGGAGTTTGCATGTTCTCCCCGTGTGTGCGTGGGTTCCCTCCGGGTACTCCGGCTTCCTCCCACGGTCCAAAAACATGCATGGTAGGTTAATTGATCACCCTAAATTGCCCCTAGGTATGAATGTGTGAGTGAATGGTTGTTTGTCTATATATGTCAGCCCTGCGACAGACTGGCGAACTGTCCAGGGCGTACCCCGCCTTCGCCCACAGCAGCTGGGATCGGCTCCAGCCACCCGCGACCCCGAAAGGGATGAAGCGGCGGAAAATGAATGAATGAATTTTCCTCCATTAAACTCAAGGTTGTGTCCAGTTTTTGTGTTTTCTACTTAAGTTCTTTTTCTCAACACATCGTCTGTGTTTGCGTTTCAGTCGCCATGTCAACAACCGGAGACAAGATCCTGGACACGGCTCTGTCCAAGGTGAGTCTGTCCAGCAGCACAGGAAACACCAGCTGTGTGTCTGTAGTTCTTTGTGATAGCCACAAGTTTTTCCATAAATCAATGAAAAATGAGTCAAAACACCGACATGAAAGGAAAGCATAGCCGTGATTATTATTCTGAAGAACAAATCTCAAAACACAGTGAAATATCTGTATAATGTTTTTATTTGATTCAGTTTTTATCACAGTGCTTGAAAAGATTATTCCATATTTACTAAGTTTGTAACATTGTCCTTATGTTTGCAGATCGGTGAGAAGAGTCTGTTCACTAAAGAGTTGGAGAACGCCCTGGAGAAGAACGAGTGAGTTGCCGACTTCTTTTTTTCTTTTTTGATCCCTAAGAAGCAGTGAAGTTTAGTAAGAGTCCGTCTGATGTTCAGTCATGAAAGGAGAGCCGCTGGTCCAGCTGGGCTCGCTGCGTCAAAAGATGCTTTATTTTATTTTGTGTGTGTGTGTGTGTGTGTGTGTGTGGTCTGCAGGGTGGATCTGGTGGTTCACTCACTCAAAGACCTTCCCACCACGCTGCCTCCAGGATTCACCATCGGAGCCGTGCTCAAGTGAGTGCACGTCTCATTTCAACTCTTTTAATCATGAAAACTAAGCCTGAAGCAGAAACAACAAACCACATGAAGTACTGACAGCCAGACAATAATACTCTATTTTCTGGACTATAAATCACTTTGTTTGATTTTTTTGCTGTTTCTATTAAAAAAATGAACTGATATGTTAAATTATAGACACATCCCAGCTGTGACCACTAGGTGTCTCTGTTTGACAGCGAAAAGCTGCTACGCTTTATCACACAAGTGACACCTTTATTTCTGTTTCCTTCAAATGATCTGTTAAATTGATGTGAGGGACCGAGCCGGTCAAACATGAGGATTTCAGAAAGAAAGCTATTTATTAACGAAAATGTTTCATCAAATTAACTTTGTTTTTTAAAAGAAGTCAAAAGAACCAAACCAAACTAATGTCAAGTTGACACAAAAGAACCAAAACCAAAAAATGATCTCCCTGCCCCCCTTTTGAGGGAGGTGATTTGGTTCCAGCCCACAGCTCTTCCTGTTCACGCTGCTTGCCTGGACTCTCTCAGCACCGGCAACACACAACCGGACTGAATAAAGCTGAACAGACAGTCATACCTAAATATGCATGCTTACAAGTAGTATTAAAGTATATCAACTAAACTCATACCAATGCATAAACACACTCAGTGTTAAGTGATATAAAATATATTTGAAGAGTTGGTGAGGAGCGTGACCCTCTTGCTGCTGTGTGACTGGAGGTACAGCCGTCATAATTCATCACAATGACAGAAGAATGCATGATTTAAAAAGGCGCTGAGAATTTTTTTTTTTTTTGCAATTAGACAAAATGTTGAAAAACACAAGACTTCTCAGAATAATGTGGAGAATAAATCCAGCTTCCAATGTAGTTTTTCCTCTTCGTCACATGTTTGTTTGATGGGTTGTCCAGATTTTACTGTAGGAATTCCGACACACTGAAACACTGCTGCTGTGGACTGGAGTAAAGAAATAAAGCCGTCAGGAGCAAGAGAAATAGATAGAGAGATAATTTATTAATCCCAGACTGGGAAATTCAAGAGAAAGAGCGCTGGTGTGTTTTTCCTCATGTACTGACCAGTGTTTACTGTTCCACCTGTTTCACTCCATGTCTGTTTACTGCAGGAGAGAAAACCCCCATGATGCAGTGGTTCTGCATCCCAAACACGCCGGGAAGACCCTGGACACACTGCCCGAGAACAGGTA
Organism: Salarias fasciatus; assembly: GCF_902148845.1. NCBI lineage: Eukaryota > Metazoa > Chordata > Actinopteri > Blenniiformes > Blenniidae > Salarias > Salarias fasciatus. Next base: position 31,754,904 of record NC_043758.1, on the reverse strand, counting down.
TGTACACACACACACACACACACACACACACACACACACACACACTCTGCACCATCTCAACTTACCTGTTCCTGTACGCCTGCATCAATAACAATTGTGTGTGTGTTCAGTGTGATTGGCACCAGCTCTCTGCGTCGCGCTGCTCAGCTGAAGAAGAGGTTTCCTCACCTGGACTTCAAAGACATCGTATCCTCTTAAAAACTTTGTCATCATTATTTATTAATAGTAATAAATGATTGTATTGCTTTTTAATGTATTAGTAGTAATGTAACATATTGTGGACGTGGTGACAATCCTGACTGAAAGGTTTGAATCCAGAGGCCAGACCTGTGGAATACTACGAATTAATGTTTAAAAAAAAAAAGAGAGAGATTTAACAGATAGTGATTAATCATTATTAATTCTTCAATTTGTGACCAAGCGATCAGTTTAATGCTCAGAAGCAGTTTGATTCTGGCCACTGTTCAAAACATCCCAAACACCAGCGGAGCAGCGGTTCCTCTCGAGCCCTCCACCGCTGGGCAGTTTGTTTGTTTGTTTGTTTGTTCGTTTGTTTGTTTGTGGTTTTCCTGAGCGTCGGCCCTTCAGCGCGGAAACCTCAACACCCGTCTGAAGAAGCTGGACGACAAGAACGACTTCTCCGCCATCATCCTGGCCGCAGCCGGCCTGAGGAGGATGGGCTGGGAGGACCGCATCAGTCAGGTACCGGAGCCGCGCCCGGGCCAGCAGAGCCCTGTGTGATACCCTGACCCCTGACCTCTGACCTCTGACCCCTGACCCCTGACCTCTGCTTGTGTCCTGTGTAGATCCTGGGTCCAGAGGACTGCATGTACGCAGTGGGACAGGTAGGAGCTGTGTGAGCACTGCATGGAGAACGCAATGTGTGTGCGTGTGTTTTATAAATGTGTGTGTGTGTGTGTGTGTGTGTGTGTTGTCAGGGAGCTTTAGCGGTGGAGGTTCGAGCCCGAGACGCAGACATCCTGGAGATGGTGTCAGTCCTCCACGACCCCGACACGGTGCTGCGCTGCATCGCCGAGAGAGCCTTCCTCAAACGGCTGGTACGCTCACACACACACACACACACACACACACACACACACACACACACGCACACGCACACACTGGCTGTTGTGTTTTCCTGTGTGACGAGCTGAGCTCTGCTCCGCAGGAGGGCGGCTGCAGCGTCCCGGTCGCCGTTCACACTCAGGTGAAAGACTGCCAGGTAAGAACGGTAGGTAAAAGAAGTCCTGATCGCCACACACCCGTCTTCCTGTCTCCAGCTCACATCCACCTTTTAGAGCATCTTCCTCCCACTCATTGATGTAGCTTCCCTTCAGCTCGTCTCCATATGAGCAGCTGTTCGTCCACCAGGGGGCGATCACAGCGCTGTCTGACTGCCTGTTGCTGTTCCAGCTCTACCTGACGGGGGCGGTGTACAGTCTGGACGGATCCGAGAGTCTGAAGGAGACCATGCAGACCAGCATCGCCGCCGAAAGCGAGGTAAGCGGTTCGATTCCGTGTGACCCGGCGTGTGCTTGACTGGGAGAAGCCCCTCACTCTGTGACCGCCCTGCCGCAGGCTGTGCAGAAGGTGGACGAGCAGGTCCAGCGGGTCGGGGTGACGGCCGCCAAGATCCCCGGCGACGCCCAGGACCGCGCCGAGAAGCTGGGCGCTGACCTGGCCGACCTGCTGCTGGGCAAAGGAGCCAAGGAGATCCTGACGGTGGCCCGGCAGCTCAACGACGCCAGATAATCCCCGGCCGCCGCAGACATGGGACTGAACCCAGACCGTGAGCGGGAGCTGCTCTCAGACACAGCGGACCTCATGGAGACGCCTCCTCCTCCTCTGCCCGCCCCCCTCCTCCTCCAGAGGCGCCAGAACACACCGCGGCCTTCAGACGCTATCATCACAGGAAAAACACCACCCGCATATCAGTAAACACAGAAAACAACTACAGACACAGGAGAAAGGAGCCTCGGTCCAAAACGAGAAAAATGGAACAATTCATATTTATATGCATGAGTATAAGTGTATATTTAACCACAGAACCTTAATGGGGATGCCTTTTCCCACCCAATCCCGGTAGAACAACTTTTAAAGAGTGAATCTGTAGAAAGTATAACAGAGATGAGTTAAGGTAATAAAACATCACAGCAGGAGACGGTAATTATGAAGACCTCAAACTACAAAACTACAAACTCAGTATTTCTTCTCCAGATTTGACATTTTCATACACTTTCAGTTGTTTACAACCTTTTTGAAATGCTCTGAAAAACACACTCATGTTCTCTTCTGGATCTGCTCTCAGCTGGACCCCCGTGGCTTATTTTCATCATCCGACTACTTGAATCTATCAGAGATCAAATAAGGTGTGCCAACACAGTGCTGGAAGAACCTCTCTCACCATTTAGACCCCAAAGATAAAGAGGCTGCTGCACTGATGGGAGTTTGCTCCACTCCACTGGCTCATTCTGCTCCTTCATGCTTTTAACTGTAACACTGGGACCTTTTAAAGGGCGTGAAACCCTCAACTGTGGTTCACTGCTTGAGTTTACTGAAGGTGAAACTGTTATAGACTAAATATTAGACAAGCATGTGCAAGAATGTGGAAAAAAAAAGTGTGATTTCACTGTTTTCTTCCTTTGAATTGGCAGTAATGTATAAAAATGGCATTTGAATGATTCCATTTGTCTCAAACATCAAATCCCCCAGTATTTCAGTTTGCTGTTAAAGATTTACACACAACTTTGGAATAATCACCCCTCAGGTAAAGACGGGCCATTTTTAAAGTAATGGAGCCAACAAGATTATAATAATATATTAAAGTAACGTTTCACTTCCAAGAGAAGCAGTTTAATTGATACTTTAATAACATAATGGTTCATTGGCAAAATGTAAAGTTATGGGCTTTATTCCTTTTCTTGGTTTTTCAAAGTGCCGCTGTCTCCTGGTAAAGTCACATCGCTCCAGTGAGGCTGTTTTAACCCATAGGCCTCCTTTATTTTAATTTAAACCTCCTGAGAACACGTGAGGTAACTTTAGCCATATTCGTTTCCCAGCTTTAATTTCTCTCTGAGTTCATGTCTGTTCTTTTTTCTGTAGACGTGTTAACTGTTTCTCTTTCTGTTGTCAATAAAGATAAAGATGTGAAAACATTTTGGGATTCTTATCTCTTTTTTTTTTTAACCTGCTGTTAGTGAAAAATGAGGTCAGACACATAAAGGTCACCTGTGAACCAAATAATTAAAACCAAACAGGATGTCGAACGAGCGATTTACCACACCGGATACAGCTGCGCCTTTAATTCAGAAGACAAACTGCAAATCAAAACACAAATCTGAGCCCCAGACAAACCCCAAACCCCACAAGATCCTCAAAATACGAAAATATTGCAGCTGCTTGAAAAGGACAGCCTCTCTACACACACACTTAAATTACAAAAAGCTTTAAATTAACAGCTGTACACATTTGGTGATATGTTGAGATAATAAATATCGAAAAGGAAGTGACTGCAGTGATCTTAATAATAATTCAATGAAATGTTTCAATACATTGAGAGATGCTAACATAGCAATCAGTTGGACCGTGTTCAAGTAGCTTTTATTTTCCAAACTAAATAAATCTCTTCAATTGGAATCAGATTAAATAAAATTCATTGCTAAAAGAAGAACAATAGAGACCTTGCCCTTCGAGGCTCGGTCCCTAATAAGCAAAAAATATGGAAAATGAGTTTTGTTTTAATACTTCAGTTTATTGGCCCGTGGATAGCATCTGAATGCTAACTAAAAGCACATTTACTTGATGTTTATTTAGTTCTAAAGCCCATTTTTCAGAAAGGCAATGTACTCCAGTGATTTGCTCACTGGTTAAGGTAGATTATGCCAATGCTTTTGGAATGTTTTCATGTCAAACGGTTATTTTTACATGCATTCAGGATATTTTTTTTCTTTTTAAACTGATAAAGTAGAACTCTAACCCGAAAACCCTGTGATCGCATCACAGTGCTAACAGTCTCAGTTATTAATAACGTGATGATAATGACCGTGGATGTTGGTTTAAATGTATTTATAGTAGCAAAATTAAAAAATGAATGTATTGAGTTTAGAAAATCTTACAAGGCAGCAGTTTTGATGCTGGTATCAATACTGCTGCTGGATAAAGGTATTTTCCTAAACATGCTAAATTATGCTAATAAACCATTTGCATCAAACTGAGTTTCATTTTTTTTAAATGGGTTTTTAACTTTTTGCTAACCTGTGAAGATGATTTAACTAAATGTCTGAATAAGAACCTAGCCTTAGGCTTCAAGCTAATTCGTGAACAAGAACATATAATGTCCAGAAACAATGTCTGTGTCACTTTATAGGTGGAAAAAAAAGAATAAATCTTTGCTTTTTGCAATGCTAAATGCTAAAAGTTAACAGCGGATTTTTATTTATTCATTTGTTTTTTTACATAACTTAATTTGATCATATGAAAATAAAAGCAATCACTCATTCCATGGAAGTTTTCAAAGCTGCAAATGCAGTCAACACCTGAGATACAGAGCAAAAATCTCTCACATGCTAATAAAATGACCCTCTGTTACACGTTTTACTCATAACATCTAAAAAAAAACAACACTTACAAATAAATAAAAATCAATATGGAAGACTGTCTTTTGTCTTTAAAACACAACTACTTCCAGCTAATTCCAACAAACGCACATGAGAGCTGCTGCTGGACGGGGTCGAGAAGCTACGGTGTGATTGTCATTGTGCAGGTTGTGCTGTTGTAGCCGCGGTGGTCTCAGTTTGATGAGGAGGAGCTGAAGAAGACGACGATGTGCTACATGTGGTGTCCGGACGGATGGACGGACGCTCCCTGATGAAGACGTGACGTTCCCGTGGCAGGCAGCATGAGCTAGCAGAGGAAGCTAGCCGTGCCGTCTGTTTCCCAGCCTCGCTTCTGCAGTCTGGGATGGTTTTGTGAAAGAAGCTCTGATGCTAATCGTGTAATTAAAAGCAAAACAAATACTGCAAACTTGAAAACTTGAAACTACCTCTAGCCAATAAATAAATGGTTACTTTTGTTTCAGCTTTAGGTAGTTTAAGCTTCATGCTAGTTGAGCTTAACTGGTAAAACTTTAGGTTTTAGCATAGCTAATATTAGCATTAGCCAAAAGGTCAAAATTGACTACTAAAGCTTTACATATTCAGCTAAAGTTAACAGAAACTGTTAGACAGTTGAGGTTAAAAAAAAAACAAAAAACAAAAAAACAAAAAACTACATTTGCAAATTTTAGCATAAGCAACACGACTTGATTGTGTTGAATTTAAACACATGCCCAAGATCCACAAACACCTTGATGTAGCTAAAGGCTTCTTCTTATTTCAGAAAAACTTCCCAAGACTGAAGCTGAGGCCCCGTTTACAACACAACAATTTCAAGTGAAAATGTAGAACTTCTGTTTTGGTTGTTTGATCACATGACAATACTACTTGGAGAGACTGACGTTGTTAAGGTGTACAGTCTGCTGTTCTTTGCTCATGTGTGTCGTTTCACAGCATGCTAACTACATTGATTTGTTTTTTTTTGCTGTTTCAATAGAAATGGACTTTGTTTTCAAAATGTTGCCATGTAAACGTCAAACTGAAATGAAAACATGAGAAGAATACGTTGTCACTTGAAACGTAGTCATGTAAACAGGCTCTAAATAAGCATGACGACATCCCACACAGCCATGCTAACACGTAGCCACAGCCATGCTAACATGTAGCCCGGAGGAATGTCTCGCGGTCGCAGGATGAATGGAGGCGTTCATGGGATGAGGCGGTCCGGTATCCAGAAGGGAGGTGGAGCTTCTGTCACTGGGGTCTGGGGGTTCAGGTGGTCTTCACTCCTGCAGGAGGGTCTCCCTCCAGTCGAAGGTGTGGTTGGGTCCATGTGTGAGGGGCAGGATGGGGGGCTCCACCATCTGCCAGACCCCTGAGTCGCCCTGTTCCTCACAGGCGCAGAGACCCAGGTACGGGATCTGCAGACCCAGCACAAAATAATCTGTTACTTTAAACTTTATACCAGTGAAGCTTCTGGAGAGCCGTCCATCATTCAGGATTGTTTCATGTAAAAGGGCATAAAGCTGTGGAGTGGGCTGACCTTCCGGACCACCTGGATGAAGTCCTTGGCGCTCTGCGGGCTGCGTCCCTGCAGCTGCCGTGTGCACGCCTCCAGAGATGAGGCGTGAGCGACAATCAGGACGTTGTTTCCTGCAGAGAGGAAGACATGAGCAGCAGGAACGTCTCAGGAGCATCTCAGAACATCTCTGGAGGCGGTCCTCACCAGTGTTTCTGCAGTCTGACAGGATGTCTTTGGTCACCTGGAAGCTCCGGCTCATGTAGTTCTCGTAGGACTCGGACACGGTCAGCTTACTGACCGGGATGAGGGGCCTGCGTCAGAAACAGAACAACGGTCAGGAAGTGAAGGTAGCTTCCTGCTGCATTAGGTTCTAGATCGCTGCTCTGAATGGACCTCACCTGTAGGTGGTGTCCACGCTGAAGTGGGCAGCAGCCAGCTCTGCGGGGGGGATCCAGGCGGGCAGGGAGGTCCCGGACACCCACTTGGTCCACTCGAAGAGTCCCGGCTCCACACGGAGCTTCAGCTTCCCCTCCTGCTGCAGACCTGCCCACAACAACACAACCGGTCAGACCCAAGGACACGAGCCCACCCCAGGACGAAGACCTGGGCTCACCTTTCAGGATGTTCTGCGCGGTCTGGACGCAGCGCAGGGATGGAGAACAGTACACCAGGTCCAGCACGGTGCTGCTCTCCAGCAGAGCTTCTCCTGGAAACAACACAGCATCTTCAGCTTCAGCTCAGCTTCGAGAAAATCCCCCTGAAGGAGGCGGAGGGACGTACCGACCAGGCGGGCCTGAGACGAGCCCAGCACAGTGATGGGAGCATCCATGTCGTAGTCTCTCTGACCCCCCCACAGGGGCAGGCTGGGGGGCATGTTCAGGTTGGACCGCACGTATCCTCCTGCAAAAGGTCAAAACGATGACATTAACAGAAACGTACTTGACCGTATTCTCTGGACTAAAGTTAACTGTTTAGTGCATTACTTCATGAAATCCCTTCTTTAGACCGATGAAGCTGCTTTATCCGACGTGTTCTCGTCCTCACCTTTGCTGTCGGAGCACAGTGAAAGCCAGTGTTTTCCAAACACCACATCCATCCTCTCGCCGTGTCGGCACACCAAAAGTGTCCGTTTGGGCTGTCGAGAGTGACCGCCGCTGATCCGCAGGACCTGCAGGGAAAAGGATGATCAACTTTTCTAAAGCGTATTCATCTTCAAGGCTCTGCATGGCTTAAACAAATCTGACTCACAATGAAAATCCAGAAATCTAGGGAAAAAAAAAACAAAAAAAACACCACAAAATTCCAGTGATCAAGAATTAATGCAGCATTTTCCCAAAGTAACAGGAATCATGACGGGTACTTTGTGGATTTTGACACTCAACCTAAAGAACTTCAGGCTCTTTTTATGCAACAACATTTCAAGTGAATAATTTCAAGCTTACATGCTTGTAATAGTGTTTCCGCCATCAACAAAGACATGGGCCTCGAGTGTTTTCGAAAAGATCCACCTTGGGAACTGTTTCCAAAAAGCTGCATTTTCCGTGGCTTTGAGCTCGGTTGTCGTGTAAAATGGACCCCCAAAACAACAAAAATTTGCATTTTCACTTTAAATTGTTGCCGTGTAAACAGGTCCTAAATGGTAGCTTCATATTTTAACCACAAAATAAATGTGTGTGTAACTAGGAGACAGCCGCCACCTCTGAGCCTGGTTCTGCAAGCGTTTCTTCCTGTTAAAAGTGAGTTTTTCCTTTCCACGGTTGCTTATGCTCGCTCGTGGATCTGTTGGGTTTTCTCTGTAAAAGCAGCCTAGAAATGACTATGTTGTATTTGGTGCTATATAAATAAAGCTGAATTGAACTGAAATGAACTGCTTGGTATGTCGTATTTCATCGACCTTCAACATCAGCCTGAAGGCAGAATGCTTCTCCAGGCAAAAAAAAAAAAAAAAATACACAGGAACCTTTTTAGATCCTTCAAGAAAACTTTTGGCTGGAATGAAACTTCAGATGATTTCATCACTATGACAACCATTCCTGATCCGGTCATCTCTCCCTGTATGTTCTCTGAGCTGCTGGACACAGACGTGGCGGATTGAGGCACCTGCATGGGGTGGCAGATGAGGCTGAGGGTGGGCGTGTCTCCAGGACTGGTGTTCTCGGGGCGACGGCTGTCCAGCAGCCCATCGAACATCCCCCGGTCTTTACTGGTCCTGTCAGCAGGCCCACAACTGAAGAAGGAGTGGGAGCTGCCGGAAAGAAGAGCACAAGCGTTTCTTTCTTCCTCCTGGTAACCAGGTAAAGCTGAAAAACTTTAGCTCATCGACGGATATTTTCAGCTAATCCAACACGATACTCTCACAGTGCTTACCCGTGAAACACCCAGGTGTCAGACTCATCGGCCAGGCTGACGTAGTTCTCCGGCAGCAGGCCGGACAGCCCCGTGGCCAGCGAGGACCCGTACACCCAGCCCTCGCTGGTGCTGCTCTGATCCACCGCAGACATGAAGACGAAGTCCCCAGGGAGCAGCTCCAGCTCGTCGTCGTTCTGCGGGACGTAGGGGTACATCACCCGCAGGGTCTGCAGAGGGCCGGATCAGATCTCAGGTCAGTGTGTCTCCAACAGAAATCAGTGTGTCTGTGGGAGTGTGAGCCACCTCGTGATTGGCGAAGCGAATGTCCCGGGAGAAGAGAACAGCCAGCCAATCGCAGCCCAGCTTCACCTCGATGCCTTTGGCCAGTTTCTCCAGAGCAGGGAGGTGATCGGAGGGGAAGTTATAGGCCAGGGTCACATGGAGCTGCTTCTTGTGAGGCTCCACATGCACCTCTGCATCGGAGACGACATAGCGTCACACCACAGGCTGATCAGACATCCCAGCGTGAACACGTGCCGTCTCGCTCCTACCTGCTTTCCTGGCCGCCTCAGTGGCGAAGTCAGCCGCGAACTGTTTCAGCACGTCGGCCACCTGCTCCTCCACGAAGAGGCCGATAAAGTTGGAGGAGGTGTAGAGCTCCAGGGGCAGCGGGCTGGGGAAACGACCCCGCCACTGCTGGACGGTGGCCTGCAGGGCCTCGCAGAGAGCTTCCACTTTGTGGTCTGCACACTGTTGAGGAAACAATGGGGTCAAGGTGTGTCAGAAAAAGGCCGAGTCCAATTTAAAATCAATCACTTGGTCATAAGAAAAGTCATGATCCCTTCACAGAGTCAGTCAGAGAATCAGGCTGTGAACATTCAGGGTGACTCACCATGAAGAACTGGCAGAGTGTGATATGAGGGAAAATGTTGTGCGCTTTGTTTTTGCCACACGTGACACGACTCTGCTGCCAGAAATGCGAGAGCTGGTTCTGCAGGGGCCCACTGGGCCGCAGGTACAGGACGAACTCCCGGGGCAGAGGGTCGTCCAGGAAGGGGTCGTCCACGTGGGAGAAGAGCCTGCGTGGCAGATCGGGAATGGCAAAGCACACGCCTGTCTGTCAATCTGTGGTAAGATGCCTGTTTTTCTGCTTGGAGCACAAATTAAAGTCTTGTACCACGTTTCTGGATATAAACTTTGTCAGCTGTAGGAGCCTTATGGCATAATTGGATCACTTCCTGTTTAGTGCAAAAGAAAACTTTCCCCTCTGCAGAGTTGCTGCCTTCAAAACATGACTTAATAGGCAAAAACAAGCTTTATTTATTTATTCTCAACCAGTTCTTTCTCCAACAGTATGTGCTGTTAGCAGACGGCACTTCAAACAGGCTGACTGCACTTAGCGGTGCGCCTCAGGGCTCTGTGCTCGGCCCACTTCTTTTTGTCTTTATACTGTATGAATAATTTAGCCATGAATGTGCAGAGACTTCTGCTTTTGTAGCAAATAAATGTTCAAAGTTTCAGCCTGCTTTTAATATTGGCTGTGGTGCACCTGTGGAGCGTTTCCGTTTTTTCTACATGAAGACGGGCCACGAGTGTTTCTAGAAAGTGTAATTTTTGCCCAGCTACACAACAAAGAAACACCATGACAAACACATTTTTCTCCTTATTTTTGTGTGTATTTGGGACCATGGAGGCCCACCAGTTGAACCTGGAGTTCTCTTTACCTCCATGGGCAGATGCTGTCAGGACTCTGGGGGATTTCAGGGTGTGTTATGAGGGGCTGATGTGGACTCAAAACCACCAGGATAAAACTTTAATACATCAATAAATAATAAAGTATGTGTGCACTGAAGTGATCTAGAAATGATTAGATATAACTGGTAATGGATCCATGTATGATTGCAAGATGTTCTTATTCAATCATTGAATTGTTACCTGCTTTTCCATTATGTTTTTATTGCTGGATTTTGAACTTAGAGTCTGTAAAGCCTCTTAGAAATATTACTGACTTACTAAGTAAATTAAAGTCCAATAAATACAGATAAACGGCAGTTTTGACAGAAAATTATATTATCATAATGTAAATAATAATCAAATAATCATATGTAAGTCCATTATTCATTACTATAATCCCTTTTCAATATTTTTTCCATATCATTTATAAAATTTGTCCAGGATTGACTGAGCTGCTAAATTAAACATAAAGGGAGAATCTGAGATTTCAATTTTTTGCTATGTGAAGCTAAGAAAGCTGCAGATTATCTGTGGTTTTTCCTCCAGCAGGGGGAACCATGATACACATTTCTTTCACTCTGTGTGTGTGTGTGTGTGTGTGTGTGTGTGTGTGTGTGTGTGTGTGTGTGTGTGTGTGTGTGTGTGTGTGTGTGTGTGTGTGTGTGTGTGTACAGTATGCGCATTGGCTGCAGCTCACCAGTCACATGCCGCCTGCACACTCCGACCTCCAGTTGACACCAGCGCTTTGAGTCTGTAAAGAGACAAAAGTAATCAGGTTACATGTTGGACTGATGCTCAGAGGAAACAGAGACGCCGCTCTGATCGGTCACACGACTTCAGAGACCCGAGGAAGTTTAAAAAAGCCAATAAAAAGGAGAAGTACTTTGGTGGAAACTGTGACTCTGCAGGTAAAGACTGCTGAGAGAGTTTAAAGTCACAAATCCAACGTCGGCCTGTATAAACGACGTCAGAGGAAAAGAAGAAACCCGGAGATTGTTGGAGCTTCAAGCTTTACATACTGAAGTATGAATCCCCATACTGTAGTGAAGGATTTGCATTTTCACTTGAAACCAGCCCGCCAGTCTTTCTCTCCCAAGAACAAGTGAGACAAAACCTCTCAAAGCAGATATTTTATTCATCATAAAAGGTCGGGATGTACCACTTTACGTTTAAGGAAGATGTGCGTGAGCTAACCAGGCAGAGCTAATGCAGACTTAAGAGATCCGTTCACCGCAGACTCTGTAGCACCGTCAGATCCTCCACTCCGACCTCCGCAGCACCTGCACCACATCACATCTTTCATATTAGGAGCAGAGGATCTAATTAACCTCCACTGGGGAGATAAGAGCGTGTATATGCTGAGGTGGTTTTCCTCTCTGGGGAGTACTCCTCAGCACGCTGGGTTATTACTGCCCCCGAGGGGACGAGACGGCCTCCTCATGCAGCTTTTCTCTGATAATTAGAACTCCATGCAGACACAGCAGAGGCCGAACCGATACAGGTCTGAAGATGGGTTCTCATACTAACAGCTATATACGTGTATTAATGACATTCTCATGATACTCAACAAGAGAATTGCATCTTTGTCGACTTTAAGACTGAAGTTATCGTCAACATAAGCAGTCCTTGGTACTGTTACTGCTGATGAAGAGACGCCTCCACCGCACAGCAGGAAAGCAGAAGTGGATCCTGTGAAAGGTGTGCTGGTCTGTCGACGATGCTCCACTTTGTGTGTACAAAGCAGCACAAACAGGAAGTTCACCCACACAGACTGCTCAGTGCGCAACAAAGTGTAAAAAACCTCCAAAACCAGAGAAGTGCCTGGCCGGGGCTTACTGAGCGTCGGCAGACGGGCGCTGAGAACCTGACGTGAAACCCACAGGAGCCACTGGAAGCCAGATGTGAGAAGTGTTTCACAGTTCCTCCATGTGAAAGGTCAGCACACACCAGAGAAACTCACAATGATCGACACACTTCAATAAATTACGCACATTTCCAAGAGAAAAATAATTTCTCGGGTTCTCAGATTGAGCTTTTTTTTTTTTACATGCAATTATTCACTGAATCCTTCATCTTCCCTTTAGTTGGCTGGTTATCGTTCTTTGATAGTGATTTTTAAGACGCTCTGTGTTTCAGCTTTTGGAAACCAAGATGAGAACAAGAGGGATTAAACCTCTCGAACTATGCTGCTTTATAAACCACTGTCGTGATGGAGGCTGTTGGATTCAGCAGCTGTAACACAGATGAACTTTCTGAGAAAAAAAGCCCCCGGGGCCACATGCAGTCTGATTTCCAGTCTGAGCAGATCAGATGAGCAATTAGCTGCAAAGATGCAGATAAAGAGCGGAGACAGACAGAGAAGAAACACAACGAGCGCTCTGTCCTGGCCCATCACGGCCAGAGGAACCATTCTGCATGTATTATTTATCATCAGTGCAGGAGAACACACTGCAACAGGACTTTTTAATGCAGCTCAGAGTATTTTCAGTGAAAAAAAACCCCATATATACATACATGCAAATATGCTGCTCGCTCTCAGTGTGAGAGAGAGGAGCTGTGATGATCAGCAGCTTCATCAGACTGGAGAAACATCAAACTGTGAAGCAGTTCGTGAAACTCAGTCAGGCTCTGCCACACACACATGTTTGGTTTGGTAAAATGTGTCGATACACAGTGACCTTTCACTCAGAACAGAAAAAAAAATCAGAAGAACCAGCTATGAACTGTGTATGTAATATTAGTTAGTCTGCTGAGTTGTGGTGATTCAGTGTTTCATTCACACGAGGTCTGAGAGTCACGCGTGACAGACTTGAACACGCTTCTTTGATATACTGTTACTGCAAATGTGTGTATCTAAGTTAAGTGTGTCTATTGCACTTTTAAAGTTTAATGAATGTTTGTGGCTTATATTTCTAGTGAGATTTACTCAAAGTTCTTCCGGCCCAAACCTGACGTGTTCTCCTGGCCCACATACAGGAGGCAATGGTGGCATAAGCGGGCCACAACCAGACCATCGCAGAGCCAGATGTAAACCAAAACCACAACAGATGACCCAGCACTCAGCCAGACGTGGGCCATTTAGATCGAAACAGGTGTAAATTGGTTTACTGTCACAATTCTCTTCTTCCAGCTGTTAATTTTAGATAACTACTTAACATATTTCTGCCAAAAATATTGCAAATATGTCTAACGAAGGGCGAGTCACATGTGCGACCTGATGCAGGGGCCACTTTAGGCTCACATCTGGATGACCTGGTGTCAAGTGTGACATATTTCAGCCAAAGGCAGACTGTATTTGTGTTGTGATATCTAAGCCAAATGTAGCATACAGCACATGGGCCAGCTGAGGCTCACATCTGGCTCATCTGGGACAGAAGATTGCCGACAGTGCCCAAAGCATAAGGAATATTCCTCACTGCAGTACACAGGTTTTCAGTTTATTTCCAAAGAGCAGACGCAAGAATTTATGCAAATTTGTGACTAAAATGGAAAAATAATGAAAAACAATAAATAAGATACAGCACGCTCAAGGGAAAAAAAGACACACTTCATCTGGTGTGATTCCCCCGACAGCCTCCACTTCCTGTTCCTGCGCCTCAGGGTTTCCATGGCCGTGGACTGAAGTCTCACAGCTCTGAGGCCGTGAGTCAAAGAAGCTGCAGAGGAGTGGACCAGCATAAACACAGCCTGTTCCTCTCTGAATCATGAGGGGAATCAGAGGGAAGAGCGCAGCGGCCCGGCGCCGCTGATCAAAAAGAAGTGAGCCGTCGATGAGTTCTGGAGAATCACCAGACGCTCCTCCACCCAGTCCTCCACCCCGTCCTCCGCCCCCTCCCTCGGTCACGGCAGCACCGGCGGCTTCGAGCAGCCACAGCATGAATTCCAGTCATGAAGTGAAAGTGCAATCAGGCCTGTAGCTTCTTTACGTGAGCGCAGCGGTTTGTTCAGATGAAGCAGCGCAGAGCTCTCACAGACCGTCAGCCAGGCTGATCGATCGCTTCAAAATTGCACATTTTGCCTGAAAATGACTCCAACGTGCAACATTTTCTCTGCAAAAAAACAGAATTTCTGTGAAATTCAAAACAAACACGCATCAGACCGGTTACTCTCCACCTACTTTCTCTTGTGCAGTTTTCACTTGAAATGACTGCTGAGTAAACGGCCGTCAATTGTTCAGCCTTCTGGTGAAATCGCTTTCCTTTAATCAAAAACTAATTTAAACCTGTTAATACAGCCTAATGGAAAATAGCTAACTCAATTAATGGATTCAATGTATTAAGAAACATACAACACGTTAATAATGGATTTAATGTATTAGACTTTATTAAAGAGGTTGAAGTTAAATAGAAAAAAAATTGTAATTTATTGAGTTTATTGTATTGAAAAGCATTTCACACAAGTATTAAACGTGTATGGTATTGGAATATATAAAATATTTATTTCATACATTAGAAATTATTTAAATATTGAAAAATATGTAACATTTAAAACATGTATTTAAACTGTATGGCTTGAAAAACACTTTATGTATAAAAAATAAAATAAAATTAAAACATATTAAAATATATTTAATGGTTGAAAAATATTAATAATGGATTAAATAATGGATTAAAAGTGTATTCATGTAATTTCCAAACATGTAGGATGTTAAGTACTTATACTGTAAAGATTAAAAAAGTATTTAAACATGCAAAACATGTAAAACATAAATACATTTGATAATTTGTAGCAACATGTAGCAAGATGTATTTAAACTATAAAACATATTGAAAAGTCAGTTTTGAAAAATTATTTTACTCATTAACAAAAATCTAGAACATTAAAAAATATTTGCTGAAAAATGCGCAATGATTGAAAATGCATTAGATAACTTATAAAATATGTAGATATTTAGAAATGCATTCATTTGTGCCACGTGCAAACCTCATTAACGGTCAGATTTTGTTTGTCAGATCTAATTCTGTATCTAAAGTGTGAATGTGTCGGACGTATTGACATGTGACAGAGGCTCAGGTTTGCTCTAAAAATTGAAGTCATTCTTCCTCCTCTATGTGGACGTTGTTTTGAGCGAATCCTGACAGAAACAGATGTTTTTAAAGAGGCCGCTCCCTGCGTCCCCCTGACACTCGGCCTGCAGATGTCCACAGCCCTGCACCTATGAGCGTGCGCTGCGGTGGAGAACCCTCCCCTGACGGCCATCCTCCGCCTCGCTAACTGAACAAATATGAGCATTTTTAACGTCCAGCTGCTGCAGGAATCTGTTTCCGCCCCCTGATTTGGACGTATGAGCTCGGAGGCGTTCGGCGTGAGGAAACCACTCGCCCACAGTCTTCAGAGTGTGTGGAGGTCCTGTGTGAGCTGCTCTCTCAGACAGGAAGAGGCAGCACGCCCACGCCCAGGCATCCCGTCACACACTGGGCTCACTGTTACTACTTACAGCACCGCCGTGCAGAAACACATCTTAAAACTGAGGCCAGAGGACGCACACGTCAGAGCGCGCACCTGTGTTTTGATTTATCAATCATGTAGGACCACTGATTGTCAACCTGATCAGTCTGAGCTAGTTTGTAGGTGCAAGTTACTGAATTATAACAAATGACTTCACCAGGTGATGCTAACTTATCGGTGGTCAAAGTCCTAAAATGACCCTTTAACTAGCTCAGTAATTGGGTAATCATTTGGTTTAAGATCCAGGCTGAAGGCTGCACAATGTAGACACTGAGAGTATAGAGCTACTGCTAAAAAATCTGAAGATCACTCACAAAGGCGAGGATGTGGAAGAGAAAGGCAAATTCTGAAAGATTTTGAGAGCTAAGAAGGTTCAACACAGAAAATACCTACCCAAGAAGAAGACGCTCACAGAGGACACAACTCTGTGGCGAGAATTCAATCACTTCTTAGTTTATCAAAGTCTATTGACAAGTTGTTGAGTTATCCTGTTAGCCAATCAACCAATCAATCAACCAACTTCTGGAGAAAACAACCAGTCTTCCACGTAACCAACCAACCAACCGACCGATATATCTGCCAAAAGCTGGGCCGATTTGCAACTTCTATTCAAAGGCGTTCAACGCAGATGAAAAAAATAAGGCTTTCTCAGACATTGCACATCAACTTGGACAACTTGTGCAACCCCACAGCAAACATGCTAAACGTACGGTCTTTGGTCTGTCAGAGGTGATCTTCAGGGCTTCTCGGAGGTAAATCAGCTGCCGCACGTTGTTCTGTGAGCAAACCTTGAACCCATCAGGTCTCTGGTTAGAAGGGCCGCATTAACATTCCTTTTAGCTTGATAACATGCTTTAATCCACCCTTGGTTGGGGAACACTGTGGAAGTGTAGAATGAATATAAACGAGCAGAAAGCCCAGTTTTTGAAGTCTGAGCAGCCAGAGCTCTCGTGTTGAATCTTTGATATTTCAGCCTCTTCAATTATTAATCCGTCATTATGAGAAATCTTCCTCCCATCGATTGGAACAAGCCTGACATCAGACACCGCGAGTGGAGCGCAGCGGCGCAGCAACATGACTCACTGTTTGATGATGGAATACACTCCATTCTGAAAAACATTCACAAAACAAGCATCGCCTTCTGCCCACATCTTCACTCATTTATTTTCCACACAGTTCAGCCGAAGACCTGAACTCCGGCTGACATTTTGAGTCCCAGATGTGTCATGTAGGTATAAAAAGTTAGAAATAGAAAATGCTGTGTGGCTCTATTCAGTTTTGAGTGAAAAAATTAAGTCGATCTTCACGAAATTTCCACTGACGCAAAATCTGGAGCGGTCGGGTCAAATCCGACGATTGTGTAAAAGTTATATTGAGGCATTTTGTTTCTCCGCAGAGAGCTGTTGATCAGCCCTGCAGCCTTTTACAGCTGAACTTTATGAGTTTGTGCAGAAAGTGAGAGCCCTGGCTGCTGCCGTCTGTCTTGCAGTTTCATTCGCTCCGGGCTGAACTTGCAGAGAGTTGGCGAAGGCGCTCAAACTTTTGACCTGGTTGATATGCGGAAATTGCACACCGAGAAATACAAGGAAAAAAATATAAAGCTCAACTAAATAACACAACTTAGAATTTTATTACTGATGGGAAACGGAAAATAATGGGAACTGCAAGTAATTTAATTCTAATTGACTGATTTTAGATGAATGAATCAATAAACACTTAATTGCACAACAAAATTATGTTGATTTTTTTATTAAAATTGTGTGTTTTTCAAACAGTAACAGTAATACCATTAATATCTGCTGGCGCCTGCATGGTAGAAAGACCGATTCGTTTTGGTCATATGTAGATTCTTTGTCATGTATTTGGGACACAGCGGCGCTTTGAAACTTTCCATCCACCGGGCCGAGCTGCACGCTGTCGTCTGCCTCATCATCACATCCGTGAGCCGCTTTCCACGCTGAGGTTTTTTTTTTTTTGTCTCCGGGTGCATTGCTGTGATCGGTACGTCTGGAACCCAGAAACGTACAAACATCCTCGGGCGACGTCGCCATCAAAAGTTTGCAACGTTCTCAGCGAGTTTCAGAGTCATCAAAAGATAAAGATGCTGCTGAGACAGGCGTTCTGCCTCCAGGCGATCGGCTCTCTCAGGATCCAGGCCCCGGTTACGAGACATTTTAAGTAAACATCCGTCATTTTTGCATTTTAGTTTCACAGAAGATCACTGGAAAATTAGGGGAAATATTCACCAGGCAATGCTGTCGGTTCTATTTTGAATGGTGTGATTTTATTTTTGTGCCTCTGACAGTTTCCACCGGTATCATGGAATATTGAAGCAGAATAGGATTCGTCATCGACACATGATGTTTCACATTTCGGTCGAGGGCTTAACTGTGTTTTTTTCCCTCTTGTTAATTCTACCAGTTGATGCGGCACCTGAAAATGATCAATGACCACTGTAATAGATACTGATCATTCTTTTTCCTGCTTTTATTTGTTTTCTCTGGGAGTTCCCATGGAGGTAGCAATAGAAATGATATATATAAAAAAGTAAACATTATTGCTACATATCCATGCACGGATGTGTAAATCAGTCTGGAAATGCAAGAGAATCACCAGAGCGTTCACATGCTCTCGCTTCAGATGTGGCCGTGCTGCAGAGTGATTGAAATAGAACATTAATCGATCGTGTACGCGAGACGAAAGCCGGCACAATCCATTCCCCTCCTCACAGACCGGCTTCACGCTCAGCGTGTTTCCCTCCGTCCTCTCCGACAGGACGGATGATGAGGCGGCGCCGGCAGCGGGGATCAGGTACTCTCGTGCAGCAGAAGCGTCACGTGCTCCGGTGCAGCAGGTCGGCGGGGGGATGGAGCTGCACCCGGGGGTCCCATCCGGCTCCAACATGGTGCAGCAGCTGTTAGCCTGCTTCCACATGAGCGTCCTCCAGTTTCAGCGCCGCTGCAGACACAATGCGCGCCGCCTCTCTCGTTAGCAGTTGCTGGAGTCAGTTGTCTGGCGGAAGAGCTTTTCTCTTTAGTTTGAGACCAACTGCTGGTTCTGGACGTTCGTCAGCTGCTTTCACACATGCGAACGCCGAGCCTGGAGTCACCAACTGGACAAACACACGGCCCACACACTCCTGGACAGACAAGGGCGAGACGCCCAGGCAGACGGCCCGGAGTACCGATCCATCAGCCAAGAGTCGTTTTCGGTCGTCGTTTACACGACAATGGCGAAAACACTAAACTTTTCTGAAACAAAAACGATGAGTTTTCACTTGAAATGTCACATAAACGCGGTCTGAGCATTGAGCTGTGGTAAATCGACTATCGGTGTCTCATACTGTGAAGAACGTCCAAAGGGCAAGGGAGAACTACACACACACACACACACACACACACGTGAAAGGAAGTCGCCCACTTGCTGCGGCTCTGTTGCTGTGGGAAATCCCTTGTCTGTGTGTCCTCACTCTTCCTGTTTACTCATCTCACAACACACATACACACATACACACACACACACACACACACACACACACACACACACACACACACACACACACACACACACACACACACACACACGTATATATAAACAGGATTTTCTCTTTTGTCTGTGCACCTTTATTAAAATAGTTTTTGCCACGCTGGTTTGACTCCTCTTGAGCTCCATTACTGTCTTCACCCATGCAGTTTTTACGCGTTCACATCTGTTTGCTTCACTTTTTTTGGTCGTAGTCCTGAGAGGAACTCTTGTGACGGAAACCCAACACCGCTACCAGAGTCTTGGACCGGGTCTGAAACTCCACGGAGTACTTGTGAACGCTCCCTGACACAACCTGAGCAGTACTACGTGAAGACGGCTGACCCGGCAGCAGCTCGGGGCGGCAGAGCGCTGCAGGTGGCGAGATGTTTCCGTCAGCCGCAGGGTCTGATGGGAACAGATCAGGAATGTGGACGACAGGTGGACGACAGGTGCTCCCACTTTTTGACTCCTTGCATGTGTTCAGCTCTCAGCTGAGCGTCCTGCTTGGGTTGGAGCCAAGTGCTGGCTTGTAATTCTGATTAAAAAGGACGTTAAAAAAAGGCCCAAATCCCAGATGGTGCGGCCTGGCAGAGGTCCTGGCTGAGCCCGGCACACACACTGGAGCCCAGAGACCCGTCCTGCACGGCCCAGTCCAGAGGTCTAAGCCCTTTAATCACAGATTTACTCCATTTAGATTACATTTAAATGTGTGCGTAACATCAACAGGATTTTATAAAGCACACAGTGCTTTTATAAACGTTTCAGATACAGGACGAGAAACTGAGCAGCATTTGAAGAATTTTCATTTTAACTAGTTTGAAGTTAAATTATGGTTTATTTGACAGAGAAATCAGATACAAAAAGCAACATTGTTCAGACAGTAGCTGCAGTAAGCAGTCAACACAGTGTGTGACCAGTGTGTGTGTGTGTGTGTGTGTGTGTGTGTAGCAGATAAACAGTATGAGTCCAGTTTGTTTGTTTACAGTGTGTAGTGGTTGAATGGTTTTCCAGGGTCGCGTCTAAGCTGCTTCAGTGGTTCAGTGTGTGTATGTTTGTGTGTGTGTGTGTGTGTGTGTGTGTGTGTGTGTGTGTGTGTGTGTGCGCGCGCACGCGCGGGTGCGTGTGCATGTGTGTATGTGTTGTGGCAGGTCTTGCTGCTGCACTGAGCCAGCATTGTGCCGTGTGCAGCGGACGTGGACACAAGCTTCCGGCCTCACAATAATAGAAGCGATAATCTTTTTCCTGAGTTACTGTTCATTGTTCCAGAGAAGTCTCCAGCGGGCGTACGCGCACACACACACACACACACACACACACACACACACACACACACACACACACACACACACACACACACACACACACACACACACACACAGATATTTCAGGATTGAAGTTGCTGATTGCTCATTTTAAATATGCATGGTTTAGCGTTCCAGAGAATTTTGTCCTTTTTGTCTGCTCGACAGCGTTTGATTAACGCTACATGACAACACACTCCTCTCCAGCTGGATCCACCAGGCGTTAACACAAACCAACTCCTGCATGTATATATAGGAACTAATGGGAGTTTCTGCACGGCTGACTATGGTTTAGCGTGCAGCGATTCAAACGCTTCTCACTTCACGTGGCGGGACTCTCTTTACAAAGGGACTATCAGTATTTAAAGAACCCTGTTAATGAGCTGAATGATGGTTGCAGCTTGTGAAATGCGAACTAAGTGGACATCTTGGGCAGGGCGTGTGACGGGGGGGTGGGGGGGGGGGGGGGGGGGGGGGGGGGGGTACCAGCAGCAGAACTCTGTGTAGGATGGGACCAGATCCCAGAAACCGTCCCGGAGAAACTCACGCACACATCATGATCAGTGTTTTCCATGTACCTTCAGATGGAATGTCACTGCACACAAGGTAGATGTGTGTGTGTGTGTGTGTGTGTGTGTGTGTGTGTGTGTGTGTGTGTGTGTGTGTGTGTGTGTGTGTGGAGAGCTGAGTGTTATTCTTCTTTTTTAATGATCGACTGGAAGCGGTGGTCACGACTGAAAGCCCTCCGGTTTCAGCATCAGTATTCAGCCGAACAAACGCTGCTGAATAAATCAGCCGACGTGTTCCAGCACCTTGCAGGGAGCTTTAATAAGAGAAGCTGCTGGAGCTAAGAGCTCCACAGGAACGTCGACGCATTCAGAGCTGCAGAAAGAAACCCTCACACTGGATTTAAAAAGTGGCCTCTGCATTGTAAAAACATCTCTTTCTGAAGTACAACTTATAAGTTTCTCAAAAAGCCGGACGATAAATCAGACTTTTGTGGAGTTTGTCCGATAGTTCAGCCTGGATCCGCAGAGGTCGGCTCTCTCCACTGATGTGATTTGTGCTTGCGAGCCAGCTGTGCCCTCAGGAAATGTTCGCCGAGCCGAAAACTCTAATATGCTGAGTAATAAGGGGAGCGACGCGGTGAAGATGAACTCTGCGTTTCCAGCCTTTTGTTTGCGTCTTCGGGGGAAACAATAAGCATCTTTCTCCACATTTGTGTGCCGCTTGTCCTCCAGACTCATTAATCTTAATTGGTCCTCGCTGGAGGAAGATTACAGCCTGAAACCCGCAGAGGTTGTGTTCCGACGCCGTCGACGCTCGCCGAATCGCTTCCAATTACCGCCTGTCCTCACACACCCACAAACCAGCGCACACACACACACACAAACACACACAAGCAGACACAATGCAAAGCACAAACTCCCGTTTCATTTCTCACTGGTGAGAAGTTGGCTTGGATCTGAGAGGCTTTTTCTGCGACTCGCCCTGATGAGCAGCCAGAATAGCCTCGCTGCAGCCGCTACCGTGGGACCTGCTAATAGAAACACATCCATCAAGAACCACTCTCATATCGGTCCAGAATTATAGGATTGAGAAAATAACACCATTAAAATGCAGCAGTCACCCATAAACTGCTACATGTTAGTGAAATTCAGATTTTTACCAATCTGAAGTTGGGTGAGCATCAACCTGTGGATGATCTTTTGGTTACGTTTCGGTCTCAACCCACTTATGCAACAAGTTTAAACACTGAGGCCTTTATGAATACCTTTTGCTTTTGTTAGCTGTTAGGCTAGTCAGGTGACTGATATAAGCAACTTGGATATCAGAAAAACCAAAATATCAGTTGATCTGCTGATCTACAGAGTTTCCAGGTTATGGAGAGAAATGGAGAAGACCTACAATGAGCCATATTAAGGACTTGATCGAGGTTTTCCTCTGGTTGGATCTCCATAGTCTACCTGGATGTCCATTCCTTCATGACCACAGTGGACCATCTCCTGATGGAGACGTCCAGCTCACACACATCAAACCATCTGGAACTGGCTTCTTGAACAGGACAGGACAGTGTTATACCTAATGCAGAGGCCAGATCAGCTGCTGTGCAGCAGTAGAGGCAGCGTGATAACACAGGAGGGGTGTGTTTTATCTGTCCCATCTGCCTCATCACTGTGACTTTGAGGAAACAGCATCTTGTTCTTCTGAATAAGTCAGTTTGACACATCAAGAGCAGCAGAGGAAGCAACGGTTGTCTCCTACAACGAAAAGACTGATCCGTCTGAAACAGCATGGCTGACTGAGCTTACCGTGTCGCCATCTAATCGCTTCTCATCCTCCTGTCGAGCATGAATTATCACTGGAGCTTGTGAAAACTACCTTCTTCTCCATGAGTTCTTGTCTTTTGAAACCCAGCCAGCTAGCTCCTGTTAGCAACAGTAAGAATAAGCATTGTACAAAAAAAAAAAAAGCATGGGGGAGGGTTTTTTTTCCTCCTAAAGTCAAGACTGTTAAGCTTCAATCCACTGAATTTTGTCAAAAAATTACACATAGTTTAAGCTACTGCATATTCTATAGAGAACAGGCTGGTTTACACTGCATCGATTGAAAGTTAAACTAAACTTTTGTTGCGTTTTGGTTGTCTGTTTACACCACAACGGTGCTCGGAGCCACTAAAAACACTTTTTGAAACGGCTCCCCACGGTGGAACTTTTGGAAAACGCACAGGTGTTTTCTGCTGCTGCGTAAACAGCTCCGCTCATGCTCCAGTGACAACAACGGCGGCCTCCATCGTTTTTATCGAAGCTTTTCTGAATCGAAAAAGCAAAAACGATGCGCTATATCATAAAACGCTGCCACACAGGGTACCCGAACGCCTCCTGTGAGGATCCCTGAACGCAGCTGTAGCTTCGCTGCAAGACTTGATCCTGCTCTGAAGATGTGAGTATAACCAGCGTCCGCTTCTACCAGTGACTCATTAACTTCAGCTGCAGCCGCGTCCAATCGGGCCTTTAATTAAATGTCTCTTCGCATATATTTCCCTGGCTGATGCTGTCAGGCCGGTCAGCGGTGCAGCAGGACGACTGGGCGGGATCGGGGGCCATTGAAGTGAGCGTGAGGGCAGACGGTGGAGAGGTGGGGGGGCGCCGGCTGCTGGAACTCCTCCAGGTGCTGCGCTGGCAAAGGTGGCTCAGGCACAGATGGCTCGGTCCTCACACACACACACACACACACACACACACACACACACACACACACACACACACACACACACACACAACCACAGAGCCAAACGCACATAAAAACCCTCACCGGCAAACGTGTGAATGAACACACACACACTCACAATCCACAACAAATTGGGCATGAGATTAAATGCCACATCAAATCTACTTTAGTTCCTGATCCTTTCAACCATCCAGTGGCCTCCTTTACTCATTTAGGAAAAAAAAAAAAAAAAAAAAGAGCAACTGAGCTTGAAATGTGAAGGAAAGAGGACAGAAGGAGCACCTGTACCCCGAGGAAAGCTCTCTGCCCAACGGCGAGCTGCATCTTTTATGGATCTGGGATATTTCCAAACTGGAAGGTAAAGAGAAGTGCAGGAGAGAGTGAGCGAGCAGCGAGCAGCGGCCGGCGAGGCCCGAACGAGGACGATGCTGCTGTACGTTCAGAGAGAAAAGAGAGATCAGGCCAGAAATGAGCTCGTGAATTATAATGTCCCCGGGTTTCAACACAACGCTTCTCCGATCGGTGTTTGATGGAGCGTGTCGGTGCTGCTGAAGACCTGAACACAGAGAACAGCGAAATCTGTGATCACACGCTCACCTGAGACAGGAAGCGGCGTACGAGCCGAGGAACAGACAAGTTTCACTGTAAAGCTCCAACGCTTCACCAGAGAAACAGCTTCTATCCAGCCGAGCCGTCGCACATGTTTAACAAATGACTCTAAACTCACACACTGTTGGATTTACTCAATAAAGATTTTTTCTTTTTGTATTTCCAGTAAGCTTCTGTATGAAGATCGACAATGTTTCTGTCTTCTCTTCTCAAGTTGTTTTGAGTGAAATCACATATTTCACCAGGCTACATTTTACATATTAAAACAATTTACCAGGTTCAGTTTGTCACAACATCTGTACCAGGTGTGTAGTGGACTAGTTCTAATGTAAACACAGCAGTTAAAAGTATTTAAAGTTGCTGTTTTTGACACTGCAGTTGAATAAGAGATTAATATCACAGCTAACGGAGGCCTTTGTGTATCTATGCAGCAGAGTTTCTGTTTCAAACCACAATATTGCAGTTAAACAGACTGTGGGTAAGAATGCTGATATCGGCCTATTCATCTGGAGAAAAGGAGACTCTTCAATAAAATGACAATGAATCAAGTCTTGTTTTACGCAAGAATGAGACATACTGAGAAACTGTATTACTAAGCAGGGTAGAACTTTCTGAAACCATCAGGAGGGAACCCCGAAAACTGAAACTATACAGACCTGGACTGATTCACACTATCAGAGGGGAGATCCCACCTCGGCACTGAAAAACTCCACGTAAGGTCAGGCTGACAGAGAAATACTGGATGAAGTATGACCTGTCTTTACACGGGCAAATGTTCTGATTGACAAAAGCAGACCGATTCTTTTCCCAGGACTTAAACCAGAGGCAGACCTGGACCCGCTTTAGTCCAAACCCTTCAGACTCAACCCAGATTCTGAACCAGACCTGCTAAACTACACGAGTCATTGAATTATTGCAAAGTGCCACACTTCTAAACTGCACCCCTCTGACAATGAGGAAGACAACTTTTCTAGTTTCCTGACATGTTTACATGACTTCAAGTGAATATTTAAAATGTTAGTTGGGTTTTGGGTTCCCGTCCACATGACAACAGTGGTCCAACTCACTGAAAATGTGTAGTAAAAGGTTCTTCTGCACATGCAGCTGTAGATGAACAATAACGTTCTCCTCCAGAATGTCATGACTCCAGTCCACATTCTCCTGGACTTGGCAGTTTTAGAGTTGGAATAATAATCCAACCCGGCCACTGTTAATGTTTATAGTGTCAGTTCTCTGCACTTGCCTTGTAAACAAACACAGTTTTCAGAACATTGGTGTGGAAACGTGAAACATTTCTGAAATGAAAACACAAAACCGTTGCATTTTCAGTTAGAAAGTTATGCAAAAGGGGTGTAAAGATCTGATCAATCAGCTCAAATGTCAAGTTGTTCCTCAAAAGCCAATAGCTTCGGATCACCTGTGCTGAGACCATCTTGACAGAAAACCTCCGACTCCAGGAGTCAAATAAAGAACGATCAGGAAACTGAGTTGCTCGAGCACCGAACACACCCCGACGGAGCTAAAGCAGCAGCTTCGGGGTGTTTGGTTGTGGTTTGTGTGGAAGATAGAGTCTTCCTCCCAGCCACAGGCACTACCGTGAGCTTCACACAGCTTGTACGGAGACATCTGAGCCCTGACGCCGGCCTCATAATCTGATAGCGCTGCCCAGTTCCCTGCTTCCGGACAGAGCTTCAAATGAGCGGTGATACAATCACCGAGTGCAGCGGTGAGCGATGGCCGCCGCGTCCAGACGGGGGGGATGCGCCTCTCCTGTTTCAGGAAGGAGACTAATGACATCTCCGTGACCTTGTTAGAAGCTTCCCCTCCTTCTCCTCCGGCAGACATATAATGATGACACATCAAGAGCAATAACGGATTCCCACAATCACGTCCGAATGGCTCCACAGAGCCCGAGACCAATTTGTGAGGCCACGCTTGAAAATACGCTCATACATTCATCTGCACTACAAAGACACTTGACAGGAGGGGAGAAAACAAGGGAACGGCTCAATAATTCATGAGAGTTAGGAACTCCACGGCACAGACACTTTTCCTTCTTCAGATCAGCAGAAAAATATGCAAAACCTGGAACCGAACAGTATGGAAACACATTTCTAATGCTGCCTGGGAAGAGGTGAAGACACACCATTTGGTACTCTAAATGTAAATATATGGGCTGCTGAGATCTCACATGGCACCAGGAGCCCAGGAGGAACCAGCAAAAGAACATATTATCTACACAGCTAGCAACGCTCTGACAAAACACACAATAAATCCGTGATATATGGTGCAGCCCTGCCATCTGATATGAACCGACTGAGGAGATGTGTGTGTGTGTGCTGTGAATGAACTCTGACTGGAAATGAGCTTCTGCTCACTGATTCCTGCACACACACAAGCTGCTGATCCTTTGACCTTGAGCTTCTCTACTTGTGATTACTCATGATGACGTACAGCATCCTGAGCCGACGCTGGCTTCGACCTTGGATCCGGTACAGGCTCTGTGATTGCAGGGGAGCTTCAGCGACTCCTGTAAAAACAGGCATGACTCTGCTCGTTCCATATATAATCCATCGATCGCTGCATTAAAAGCGAGCGGCGGACTGTCACCGACGAAGCCGGGGAGACGCGCCCCGCCACTTCCTGGAAGTTGGAGGGAAGACTAACGCGCACCATCGATTTTGTTTCCAGAATGATTCAAGCCGACGTGCTGAGAAGGACTGCCGTCATTTCCTGTTTCCAGCCTGATGGGCATGAGAGACTCTCTTCTTTAAACCAGCAGCTGATCAATAAATCACAATAGATAAATAACACTGAATGATCTCAACCTGCACTGTGCAAATGTGCTGCAAGTATTAAAGAAAATTTAATCTCATCAAGACTGATTTACAGTAGAGTGAATGATCAACTGAATAAATTCAATGGATTGACAGAGATCATAATGTCATACCCAGGAGCAACAATTGAAAATTCAGGCTTTTTTTGTGGTTCCTTCATTCATCCATTTATGATAATTTATCAGAATTGGTTGTATTTGTTACAAATAAATACACTTAAACCTTTATTGCCCTGATAATGTTTGATCAGCTGCGAGCTTTTGAAAAACATACATTTTTATCAATGTTATGTTATTTAAAGACATGAAACATACACAAATATAGGAAGTGGAGTTTTTTGTAGATTTTGATGGTAGCCAACCTGCGGTCCGAGGGCCATGGATGGAGCTACATGTACTATTTATTAAATGATGAACAAACACACTGAAATATGACAAGTTTTTCCAGAGATTTAGTTACTGAAACTAGCAGTCGGGCTCTATGCTATATCTAAAACAAAAGCATGAATAAATCTCAGATTTTTTTTCTCTTGAAATGATTCAGAAGTTACAAACTTTTAATTATATGGATGTTTGAGTTATATTGATCAAATAAATTCAAAATGGCAGGATATTCTATTTAAAATAAAAGTGTGATTAAATTACACAAATGTCGAGAAATACGGTAAGTCCTTGAAAAAAAATGTGAATAACTGGACGATCCTAATTTCTTTTACAGCCTGTGGCCACAAGACAGAAGTCACACATACAAATAAAGAAATTTAAAACTAATTTCTTCCCTACAAAACACTGGTGTGATTTAGCACCAAGAGAAAGAGCACTGTTATTTTAAAGAACGCACAAAGACATGAGCATCGTCGGCATACGGGTTTGTTTTTCTCACAAACTGTAACGTGTAACTGACACCCTGCAGCTCTGAGAGAAAATGAGCAAATATATTTACAAAGCACCTGCGATGGGGTTCAAGTGTGTTCAGACGACACCTCACATCAACTGTGAAATCAGTAGATTGTCTTTAAAATTATTGAAAATAGATGGAAATATGAGGGCTGAGGCCACAAATCTGTTAAAGGTAGTCTTCAGAAAAAAAAAAAAAAAATCACATTTATTTCAAAAACCTTACACTGGGTCGCGGTGTCACTGTTACTACTGCCCTTATGAAAGCTGCCCTCTGTGTTCCTGTCCCAGATGTGGGTTTACACACGGCGAGCGGAGCTGGAGGGCGCGTCCTGCCGGTCACGTGGACGCAGCGAACAATACAGGGATGCCCTCCAAACACAACAACGGCCCGACTGAGCAGCAGCGGCAGATAAATCTAATCTTTGTGCACAGAATTAATCCCTTTACTGCACAAGCGGGGGCACCTGCAGCGGGCCGCCGTGTTTACTGGGTCAAACTCCCCAGACGGAGGAAAATAAAGACGGGAGGATGGAGGATGAGCGGAGGCCACACAGTCAAAGCCTTCCCTCGGGGAGTGTGTTCCAGGCCAACACACACACACACACACACACACACACACACACACACACACACACACACACACACACACACACACACACACACACAGAGATCTCTGAATGCCCCCACCCCCCAAAAAGAGTGTAAAAGAGACAGAAGGACTGAGAGATTAGTTTGAGAGACTCTCACCGATTAGAAGCTAAACTAAACGCACCGCCTACGCTTTATGACACAATTTACTTTCCTGCTGCTGCTTTGTGATCAATGAGTGATTCCTCAGAACTGGATACACATGTTGGAGCCTGTAGTCATCATCTGACTGAAGTGTGTGTGTGTGTGTGTGTGTGTGTGTGTGTGTGTGTGTGTGTGTGTGCGTGCGTGCGTGCGTGCGTGCGTGCGTGCGTGCGTGCGTGCGTGCGTGCGTGCGTGCGTGTGTGCGTGCGTGTGTGTGTGTGTGTTCTTGTATTTCTATCCTTGTCGGGGCCAAATGTCCCCACAAGGATAGCAAAACGTGGAACGACGTGCCTTGTGGGGACCTTTTTCCGGTCCTAAGTAGGAGAAACAGTGTTTTCTTGACCATGTTGTTGTTACTGAAAAAAGTAAAAGTGCAAAAACATTTCTTTAGGGTTAGGCTTTGTTGTGGTGTGGGTTAGGGTTAGGGTAAGGGTCAGGGTTAGGGGCTAGACATGAATGGGAGTCAATGGACGGTCCCCACAAGGATAGAAATACGAGACTGTGTGTGTGTGTGTGTGTGTGTGTGTGTGTGTGTGTGTGTGTGTGTGTCAGTCACGTGACAGTACGCCGGGCAGATCGCATTCCTTTAGGTCGGTCTTCCGATTACTGGAAATTACATTATTAACTACCCAGTCTGTGCAGAAAATCCCAGAATGGACGTGACCAGTCCAGTGACCAGTGACCAATCAGCATCAGGAGTATTAAAAGGTTCTTGCTTTAAATACGATGGTACAGACTGGCGCATATGGATGTGTGCTCCACACAGCACTGGGAACACTGCTGG
The DNA here is from genome assembly GCF_902148845.1 of Salarias fasciatus. NCBI lineage: Eukaryota > Metazoa > Chordata > Actinopteri > Blenniiformes > Blenniidae > Salarias > Salarias fasciatus. The sequence goes on along the minus strand of NC_043758.1, from coordinate 31,725,281 downwards.
CCTTCTATTACACTACCACCAGTCAACAGGATATTTCCTTCCTACTTCCTGACTTCCTTCTTTATTTTTTTCCTTTTAAGATCTTCCAAATGGATTTTCTTGTCAGGCAATGTTGATTTTTTTCTTAACATTTAGGAAGCAGAGATATTATGTTCACTAGTACCTACTAGTTTTTTCCAACCATATGTCACACGTTGTTGTTGTTGTTGTTGTTTGCTTGGTCATGTGACTAACTGGTCTGCTGCACAGCAACCATTTCATGAGAAAAACTGAAAGCCGTCATTGTGTTTCAGGTGTCCGCTGACATGACAATGGTGCTCGGAACCATTGAAAATGTGACCTTTTGAAAACTGTTCCCAAATTGGACCTTTCCTCCGACCCTGTCGCCTTGGAAACAGGCAAAAAACAACAAAGAAAAAGCAAACGCAATGCCTTATGTTAAGAAGTGACTAATTAGATCAAATTAAAACAAAACCATCTGGAACCACTAGATGTCACTGCATGACAACAGAGAGCTGCTACAGCAGGATATAGAGCCTTTACGGGGTTTTGTTTCTTCTTCATGAAGCGTTTTGTAACAGATGTCACTTGTCTCCACATGATTTACAGTCCAGAGTGTACAGTAGATGGATCATAAGCTGTATTACTAAGATATGCTCATGTCGGTTTAATAAGTGACCTGCATTCTATGCTGGTGAACTATTTTAGTTCCGACACGTGACAGAGCGAGTGCAGGATGAACATTTTCAGGTTACCGAACAAACTCAAGAGGTTTTGATTCCACTGCTCTATACTGTGAAACTAGAAGGAACTTGAAGATCATCCTGCTGCTGGTGCAGCAACCTACGATCTGCCACAGTCCATTCACTCAGCTTCACACATCCAGTGATTTGTCAGGTGCGAAGCCTTCTGCACGCTGTTACACACATTAAGCGATGTTACCGCTCTTTGAAGACGTGCTATTTCAACAATCCTCCCACCTGTGTCCTGGCTTTTGCTCTGAAGCTCGCGGCTTTGAGGGGCTTGCTGATGTTCAGAGTGCAGCGGCGATGTGTTTAGAGAGAGAGCCTGCAGCCCAACATGCACGCACATGCAATGGATTTCTATCCTGAATCATTCATCCTGACAGTCCAACTGAAACTCAAGGTTTCTCCCAGTGTGGGAGGATGAGTACTGAACTGACAACTTTACAGTGTGAGATGTACTTATTCACCAATTCAGATCCATGGATGATAAAAACTTTTCTAAATTCCTGACAAATGCAGCATGTTCCGTAGTAAAATGTGTTTACTTATTGTATCTTAAAGTTTTCCATTCAGTGCAGACAATATTGTAAAGACCAAAAGCTACAATTATTTTCTTGCATACTGAGAGTTAATTGCATAATTTTGGTTTTAAATTCTACCATGTAACTTTTTGATATCTAGAGCTCCTGGAATAATATTTTCCAGGATAATTTAATATTTTCTTCTTGCCATAAGTCTCATGACCAACCAAACAACTCCATAACAATACAAAAGTGTGACTTGTAGTCTGGAAAAAAAGGTAATGATATAATATTGTATCAGAGATGATATGAGACAAAAATGTATTTAAAAAAGCTATATTTAAATCATTTTAATCATAATATTTAGTTTTAGGAACAAAAAAATATAGCATTTTACGACACCTAGTGGTCACTGGTGGAAATGCAGGTCAAACTTAACGTTCTAAACATTTGGGAAAAAAACAACTGAATTTGTAGATGTATCTCTTCATTTCTCTTCTATTTAGATATCAATTTAGGTGAATTATTTTTCATCCAAATAAAAATTGCTTTGGAAACATGATAACATTAAAAATATACTTTTTTTTTTTTAAATAAACAGTAATAAAGCTGTAAATCACGTTAATTTAAAGTTGCATTTTAATTTAAAAAATCAATTTAATCTAATTTCCTTACACTTGTTCTAACTTTAATGATATTTTGATTAATGTTCAGTATTTTAAGTGAGTCTGGGTTCTCAGGAGCGGGGCAGCAGCTCCCCGTCCCCCCGGAGCTTCCCCCGGAGCTTCCCCCGGCTCCCTCCACCCGCCCCGGGACGTCCTCCCAGCCCGGCCCGCTTACTCACGCTCTGGGTCTGGGGAAGCCCATGGACAGCAGCACGTCCAGGCTGGAGCCGCTCTTCATGGAGCCGAGCCGGCTCTGCCGGAGCCTCCGCGGGAGGATCTTGCTGTAGAGGTCCTCTTTGGCGGCCATGGTCCGCTCACTCCGGGTCCGGGGCCAGTCCCAGTCCCGACGCCTCCACCCAGCCAAGGCAGCCCGTCCTCCGGTTAGTCCATGGAGCGGCGAGCGGGGGGAAAGACACGGAGCGCAGCCGAGAGCAGCGCAGCGCGGCCGGGCTCCGTCCTGCTGCTGCTCCGCCCACCGGAGGAAGCAGCGAATTAGATCCGCTCACAGAGCACCGAGCCCGGGCAGCGCAGCGGGGAGTGTCGGGGGGAGAGGCTGGAGCCGGGCTCCATTAGCTCTATATTATGTTATATTATGATATAAAACTGTTTTCCTATTCAACACTAAATTGCAGCTGCATTCTAACAGTGACCAGTTGAACTTCTTTTTTAATCTGAATACAACATGAGATGCAGATATTTTGCATTATGCCACCCCCCCCCCCCCTTTTTTTTTTACTGAATTTACCAACTTATTAACCAAGCTCCATTTGAATTAAATGACCACAACTTTAAACCACTGGTGTCAAACATGAGGCTCGCAGGCCAATACTGGGCCGCTGTAGGGTTTGGCTGTCCATTTACACAACGGTGCTCAGAGCCACTGAAAATACAGCTTTCAGAAAAATGACTGTCCAGGTGGAACGTTCTGATGACGTTCCAACCCAGTCTTCATTTAGACGGTCGAAAACGGCGCTTTCTGAAAACGCTGGACAGAAATAGAAAAATGCTGCATTTTCACTTGAAACAAGCGAGCAACATATAAAGATTACAAATCAACCATAAAAGAAATGTTCCTAATCTTGATAACAAACACTAGACACATAAAAACTGAATGATTCATGACGCTAAAGTCAAAGCTAGCTGGCACGCTAACCTCTAGAAGAAAGCTTCAAACTCACTTTAGGTTACCCACGTTTGGAAAGATCACAAAAGATTAAGAAATTTAAAAGTTGTTTTTAATTACAAAAAAGATTTACATTTATTGTACAAATTCCCCGAGTTTCAATCTGAAGAGTTTTTCTAACATTTAAAGAACGCCCAGGAAAGCGATCTAAACCGTCTGGGACCATACATGAAGAACTGCAACCGCATCCTGATCTGTAGTGTTATTTTTCAGTCATGAATATTCTCAGATTATTTCCTGACAGAAACTGAAGATGCTAACCACCAATGAAAAAGCTGAAAATATCAATAGTTAATTAGACCACGCCCACACTCTCATTTCATAGTAAACTTTTTCACATTAAAACATGAAGTTTCAGATTAAGGTTGGAAAATTTAACTTGTGTTTAAACAGCACCAGCTTTACTGTATTCAGGTTAAAAACACTGATTTGTTCTCACAGAGCGGAGCGAGCAGAGCCTGAGAGTAATCTGATTACTCTGGGGGTGCAGTGGGAGGTCGTTCCCCAGCAGACCCCTGGGCAGAGGGGTTGTAAGGAGAGAGGACACAGAAGACACAGCCGGCCTGCTGGAAGCTCTGCCTCAGCGCCACCTGGTGGAGAGGACACACACTGCGTCAGGCTGCAGCATCACTGGACGCCTCTCACATCACACAGTTTTAATCAAGAACATTTCTTCACACAACATTTATCTAAGTGTTTTTTTTCCTCTTTGCTCTCTCTGGATTATTAGAATAAATGCGCATCTTTGGCTCCTGAAAAAGCACTGAAAATAATAAATCTTGATTTTTGTAACAATCTGAAGTGAGAGTGTGCTAATTTAGCCCAACAAGTATAATTTATAAAATATAGATGTGGGAAATGTAACAATTTAAAATGATTTTTTTTTTTTAACTTCATAAGAGCAACAAGCTATGATTTATAATCTGCTTCAACACACACACTCCCACACACACACACACACACACACACACACACATCCAGGCTTTGATGTGAAAGCTGCACATTTCTGTAGATTACATCAGAAACTGCCGCTCAGTGAATAATTACCCAACATTACAGAGGTTTTGTAAAAACGACACTTTAATGGAGCAACACGCGTCTTTTAAATGACGCCTTATTCTGTGAATCACGTTTCATCATCAGACGGTTTAATCTGCAGATTAATGTATCGAGTTGGACCTGTTCTGGAGGAGATCAGCTGATGTGACTCCTCCTGGCATCTCAGCCTCGTTTGCACGACATGTGAAAAGGCGTCACTAAGTATTTCAGGCTCACCAGTTTGTCCTGGTCCAGACAGAGGCCCACCACGGCCCCCCCGCTGCCCGGCAGCTTCACGGCGGAGCCCGACTGCAGAGAAGAGTCAAGCCGAGTCAGGAAGAAGAAGAAGAAGAAGAAGGAGGAGGAGACGCTTCCTCTAGACTCACCTGCCTCGCCAGCTCCACCATCTTCAGATTTCCGGGGCCCAGACACTCGTCGGTGTACACAGACCTGCGGGGTGGGGGAGGGGGGGCGTAAATCTGAGGGTTCAGGGGTGACCCGCAGGTTCCGATCGTTCCTTTACCTGCGCAGGTCAAAGTTCTGGTCCATGAGTTGCGCCAGGCGGGGCCAGTCTCCGTCCTGCAGGGCAGCCCTGAGGACAAACCCAGGAAGAGTGACTTCCCCGCAACGCTCCGGCCCCTCCCACCGGACCCCCGAGACTCACCTGGCCTGGTCGGTGAGCTGGGCGAAGGTCTTCATGGCCTCCACCACCTCCTGCTCTCCTGCAGAGACACGGCGTTAATGCTAAACACGCTAATAGAAGCTGTTTGAAACGCCTGAGTTGTCGCCCGGCCGTACCGCTCAGCCAGCGCTGCCGGATGTTGCTGTGGATGCGGCCCGAGTAGCTGGGGTCGCTCAGGTAAGCCAGCCACAGCGGCGGCAGGCGACTCATGTCCAGGGGGATGTAATGACCTGAAACAGAAGCAGAGAAACACGCCTCAGGAAACCTTCGTCCACGTCCAGCTACGTCAATCATCAGATGGTTTTGTTTCGTGTGAATCTGCTCCGGTACCGTAGCCCTGCTGCTCCATCAGCTCCCTGCTGAAGTCCATGTAGACCAGGCCTTCGTAGACCTGCACCACCCGGTCCTGCAGCCCCGCCGTGATGAACAGCTCCTCCGTCTCCACGTTCAGGATGAAGTTGGCTCGGATTGGCTTCGGCAGATCCTGCAAACGCGCCCAAAAAGAAAGAAACGCAGCGTGTGACGGTCAGCCGAGACGTCAGATTGAAACATGTCGAAAAGCCGATGTGCCCACTTGGTCGGTGATGTTGTAGAACTTCATGAGACACTTCAAGGTGGCCGAGACGATCGCGCTGAGAGCAACAGCGTCACATAATCAGCTTCAGAACGTGTGAACGGGAATGTTCATTTAAATGAGCGTTTACCTGCTGCCAGCCAGACCCTTCAGAAAACACAGAAACAACAACATCAAGGCGACAGAGCTGAGTTCTGTCACATTTCCACACTGTTCAATAAGCACGGCTCCTCACCACTTGTCGAGGGATGTTTGTGTCGTACTTGAGTGTGAAGTTCTGTTTCGTCAAAGCGATGCTACAAGAAAACAAAACGTTACACACTGGCGGCGTTACCAAACACACTGCTAACAAACAGGAAAACCTGTGCTACCTGCAAACTGCTCAAAATATGACTTTTACTATGAAGATGTGAGAAGCACGGCGGAGGCAGCATCATGGTTTAAGGCTGCCTGGTCAGTGTGGGATCAGCAGTTTTTTCAGAGGCACATTCAGAGTTCAGTGTGGGGAAGAGCCTGATCTAGAACTGATTAAACCCAATGCCTCCCTTCCTCTGGCTGCAGTGTTAATATAGAATATAGAATCATCTTAAACTGTCATCGGTGTTTCTGTTTTTAATCAGTGATGGATCCCGAGAGAGGACGTGTTCAGGTGGAGGCAGATCTCACCCCTGCTTGGAGCAGAACTGGTAGAACTTCTTACAGGTGGCCTGCAGCAGCCGCAGGCCCCCCAGGTACCTGCGGAGACACCGGGAGACGTAAGAAGCTTCCTGTTTGGGCGGATCGCCGCCGCCGCTCTGCACTCACCCTTCCTTCCTGCTGATGCAGAACAGATCCTGCAGGCTGCCGAACTCCGTGGGGTCGTTCAGAGGATGAGGCAGTAAAACCTGCAGATTCACATCCATCCAGTCAGCCTCAAAGCATCCCATCTGTCTGTGTGTGTATGTGTGTGTGTGTGTGTGCATTACCAGAGTCTGGCTCTCCACCAGAGTGACCTCGGCCCAGAAGTTGGAGATGGACATGGCGATGGTTTTCCCGTGGAAGCCGTCGGAGGGGTTTCCCATCAGGCCCACCCTGTCAGTTCACAGACACACACAGACACACACACACACACACACACACCTCTCCATCAGCACCGCTGCGGGGTGAAAGGCATTGTGGGCGTCGGCGAGCTACCTGGCGTAGGAGCGGCAGGTGATGGGCTTGGCGGGTTTGTTCTGCTGCTTGCAGGAGTAGTGTGTGAGCCACTTGGTGTAGTCAGAGAGGCTCTGGAACGTGGAGACAGGTCACCTTCAAAAAAAAACCAAACAAACAAAAACAAGTGCACACAACTCGGAGACAAGCTGACTGTCCAACAAATGGCCCCAAACATTACTCCAACCTCAACATGAAGCCAGTTTTAATGCTGTTTGCTACTCTGAGGAAATTTTGTTTTTGTTTTTTTATTTTTACCATCTTGGCCAGATTGGAGCCTCATGTGGACCAATTTTGACCCATGGGCCTTATGTTTGGCACCCCTGGTTTAAAGGTATAGTGGACGATTTTCTCAAAAGTCAAAGCCAAACGTTGTTACTTGCTTTTTGAAAAACGCGCATGCGCCAGACCATCCTACCGGCTCTACTGCTCCTCCTGAGGAAACGCCTATCAGTGTCGGAAGCGTGCGAGCGCGAGCTCATCTCCCCCGGGCGTGCACGGCTCCGTTTACAGTTTCTGCAATCGACCTCGCTCATAAAGCTTATTTTCCGAAACAGTTACAGTTTCATTATGTCAGACTCGCCATCGGTAAGTACCGGCTGAAACCGAAGCTCATGGGCTACATTAACACTCTGAATGCGCATGCGCAGATAACGGGAACGAGTGCACTTGACGGCGTTACGCAAGCATTTCTCCAGCGTGACTGACATGTTGGAGGACCAATAGTTGAGATTCGCATCCCGGAATTCATTGACTGAAACATTGTCCATTATATCTGTTCTGCATTCAGCACCGTCACATGAGGTGGATTAAATTAAGCTTTTCATGTCAAAACTTTAAATTTAGAAACAGATGACAGATAAGTGTTAAAGGTGCAGCCGAGTACATATAAAGACAGGTTCCATGTTCAGCGGTCAAACATAAAGCAACTTATTTTTTTAAGCATTATCATCATTTACGAGTATTTGTGTTTTTTAATATGGTGTTTGATTATTTTCTAATTTTTTTTGATTGATTTTATTTCATTTCACTTTCTTACACATTATTTTATCAAAAAACATTTTAAAATTATGTTCTATTTGATATAAAAATTTATACAAAAAAAGTGAAATCCCAGTGAATTAATAAAAGAAGTTGGAAAAATAAACCTGAAAATTTCTACCACTTTTTATACTTTCTACACACACAAATCTGTTTAAAGGTATTTAGCATCTTTCATTCACTTCGAGTTTCTGTCTGTCAAATTGAATATTCTCTGAAGTGACAGGAAAGTTCCCATAAATACCTTTCTGGAGTGACTTGTCGGCCCTAATATTTCCTCCTTATTAGTGTAAACTATAGAGAAAGAGTTCATTTAAAAGTGAATATGAGTGTAAACTCCACAGGCGGGTTTGATCTGACAGTGAACTGAGCAGCGCGCTGAGGATACCGACCACCTGGCCGATCAGCTGGAAGCCGGTCGGGAGCTTCATCCCAAACACGTCCTGCTGCTTCTCATTGATGAGCCACTCCTGAGGACAGAGCAGACGCCACGGATCACTTCTCCTCTCCAAGAACAACATATATCAATAACTTATATAGTGTTACACAGTGTGTGAACTCTTCAAGAATTCCTCTTTTCTTCATAAACTGCTGACATTTTAAACACATGGAAGAGGAATCGACGAACATCCTCCTTTAATAATTGTTAATCAGCATTACAACTGATGGTTTTATTTCAAAAATTGAGTGTACCAAAAAAAGCTCTTCAATTGATCCTTTTTTCTGACGATAAAAAAGTTAGGGATATTAAACTTCACTTAACATTTAATCACTGTGTTCAGTAAAAACAGGAAATATAAGAATAATTTGTGTTGTTCAAACACTTTGGATGTAAATTAGTATTAATCAGATCACATTTATGAACAAATAATTCAGAATCATTTGAAGTATTACAATAAAATCCAAATGATTGTATTTGTTGGTAATAGTTATTGATGTGGTGTGACAGGAGCACAGATGATTATTGATGAACATTGAAGTGAAAGGTTCAGTCGTTACCCAGAAGCGTCCGAAGCTCCTGTCGCTGGCCCGAGGCTGCAGGCCGAGGTAGTCACACATGTGGGGCAGCGTTTCCTTCCGGATGCAGTAAAACACCACGCTGGCCAGGCGGGACGCCGTCAGGCCGGGCCGCGGCTTCTCCAGGAAGCGGCTGATCCTGGTGCAGAAAACCAGAGTGTGTTAGGAGGCTGCTGGAGCGTCGCACCACGGCACGCCGCACCACGCCACGCCACGCCACGCCACGCAGGAAGCAGGATCACCTGTGGGTGTCGGGGCAGACTTCCACCATGCCCCGGCTGCTGCTGCTCTCGCTCTCCTCCAGCTCGTAGTAGATCATCAGCTCTCCAGGCTGCACACACACACACACACACACACACACACACACACACACACACACACACACACACACACACACACACACACACACACACACACACACACACACACACACACACACACACACACACACACACACACACACACACACACACACACACACACACACCGAGTCCTGACTGAAACATCAGTGGCGCCGGACTACGGCAAGCCGATCAGCAGTAAACTACCCCAACAAATTCCTCCTCTGAGGAGCGATTCTGCTCCCGGCGCGCCTCGGGCGTCTTCTCACCTTTGAGCGGAAGAATCGGATCACTTGAGCGATGTCGAAGTTCTGGTCGGCACACAGCATGTCTCCGGCGATCTGCCGGCACACAACACAGGTTCAGAGAGACATAAGAGAGGGCGATGACCCCCCCTCGGCGGCTGGCGGGTCCGTCGTACCACCATGATGTCGTCCTGCAGGCCGCGGCTGCGTACGACCAGCTCCAGGTCGGCCACAGCGCCCAGGCGGTTTTCCAGCGTGGTGCTGCCGTCGTTCACCACGTTCTCCACGGGGAAGTCGTTGGCCGTGGCCCAGCGCTCGAAATGCTTGAACCTGCCCCGGCACAGAGACGCAGGCTGGAGAGCAGAGACAAGAAAGGAGACGGCGGCGGCAGCGGCGGGCGGAAGACTCACTTGTCTGCGTTGGTGACCAGGTAGACTTCAGTGAAGAGCTGCCTCCTGCCAATCAGAGGAAACACACCGGCTGAGGACTATGGAGGACCACCCAGTGCATCAGGATTGACCTTTGCAGTCCTTCGTCTTCAGCACAGGGCAGAGCATATGGCACTTCTTGAAAATGTGTTGGCGATATGGGGGTATTTCCCACAGTTCCTGGTTGGTTTAACTGCATTTAGACATGGAATTTACCTGAACAGGGCCTCTGTTCAGGTAAACTAACTGAACTGCACTAACAGGACTGACAGGCAGGACCCTGCACCTCACTGGAAAATCACTGAACAACAAAAACGATTACTTGGAACTATGGAGAACTACTGAGGAATCCCGCCAGATGTTTCCCTGATCTTGTGTTGAGCTTCAGGATTCTGCCATCTTACCACGGGACAAAGCAGACCAGCGTTATCTCATGCATATGATGCACATACCCTAACTTGATGTGTTTTTAAGGACTATGGGTCTGCAGAGAGTTTCTGTCGACTATGAGGCAAATCCTTCACCAAAGCTTACCGGGGATCAATCAAGATGAGAACTCTTCACTACATTCAGAAAACATCGTGTGAGGATGAGCTCTTCGTGAAGAGCTTTGGTTGCACTCTGGGCCTCTCTGGAAGAGGTGTTCTTCTCTTAATGCTGAACCTGGCTCTTACAGTTTTCAATAAAGTTAATAATATGGGACTGTGGGAGGACTGCTCTCCACACCATGAGGAAGCCTTGAGCTCTTCAGCTGGACTAGCCGCAGAATCGTCCCCTAAGGTTTCCTGTAATGTTTCTTGAACCTCTGCAGAACTAACAGGTAATCTATCACCATGTCAATGGATCTATTGTTGATCCTACCGACAAATTCAAACGAAGATAAATCAGAATTTAGGACGATGGGACATAATGCATATGTTATTGAGATTTTCTGTGGACTACATGAGGCAACTTGTTAATCCAGTTCTCACAGATCATGTTAGAACTGTAGTGTTGGTGAAGCTGCAGGACACGAGCATCTCTGACTTCCATTTCACACTATGCGCGTTTCAGCACCAACATTTTCCCATTCTTACGTACATGTTTACGGTTTCCCACCAAAAGTCAAGGATCTTCTTCCCCCCGGTGCCTGGAAGCAGGGCCTTCGGAACCCCGGACAGGTGGCTGTACAGTCCTGTGTCGTCATTCTGAAGGAGAGAAGGAAAATCAGGAGGATTCCTCCGAAGATGATCATCCAGGAATATGATACCCTCTGCCACTCTGAGTTTTCTGCAGATCCATCATCCAAAAATATTAATTTGACATAAATTGATGACCACAACTGTGAGGCATCCATGGACGGATGCTGAACTGAACAGACAGAATGGCTCCTCCAGTCCAAACTCTATGAGCAACTCACAGAAAAAATTGCAACAGAGATCGATAACAATAATTATTTTTTAAGTATTTTCATTGATTTACAAAAAGCTTTTGACGTCATCAATCATTCAAAATTACTAAAAAAAATGAGTATGTATGGCATCAGAGGAGTAGCTCACCATTGGCTCTCAAGTTATTTGGAAAATAGAAACCAATATGTACATATAAATGACACTAAATCTGAACTATGGCAAATTAAATGTGGTGTGCCCCAAGGTTCGATACTTGGGCCAAAGTTATTCACTTTGTACATGAATGATTTTGCTAAAGTGCCCAACCTTGGGAAAATTCTATTTGCAGACTATACCACATTATTTCATTCAGGTAAAAGTATACAAGAAGTCACAAAAGTAGTGAATGAAGAATTGAAAGTAATAAAACACTGGTTTGATTTAAACGGATTAATCCTAAATGCCAAAAAAACTAATTTTATGTTGTTTAATAATAAAAGGAAAAAGTGAAAGTAAAACTCGAAATAGATGGGAGTTGAAATTCATCGTGTAACAGAAACAAAATGCTTAGGAGTGATGATTGATGGCGATCTAAAGTGGAAATCTCACATTAATTATACCAAAGGGAAAATTGGGAAAGCCATTTCTGTGTTACATAGAGTCAAGTTTTTTTTGAACAGTTGTGCTTTGTTAACATTGTATAACACTATGATTTTGCCTTATCTCATGTATTGTGTTGAAGTGTGGGGTACGACATGTAAAACTTATTTACAGACAATTGTCATTCTACAAAAAAGGGCCATAAGGATAATAACAAATAGTCACTATCGAGAGCCGTCTAACCCATTATTTATTAAACTGAAAGTTTTGAAATTTCCCGATATTGTTGATTTAAGCATCCTAAAAATAATGTATAAGGCAAAGTGGAATCTATTGCCTGTAAACCTTCAGAATATATTTGAAATAAGAACCAGTATATACAATCTTAAAGGAATAGACGTGTTCAAAAAACCCAGATTCAGAACCAAAATCAAAGAAAGAAACATTGTGGTAAAAGGAGTGAACCTATGGAATGCTCTGAAACAGGAAATCAAAGAGTGTAAAACAATTATGACATTTAAGAAACATATAAAAAATTCCACACTGGAAAAATATGAAAATGAAAACTAAGTTGTTGCGGGTGAAAACATTTTTTTTTATTTAATGAATATGAGTTTTTGAGTATTGTTAATTTGTATTTGTTCAAATACTGTATGTAAAGGGGCAGATATAATAAGATTGTTCTTCTTTCTGCTCCTTTTCTTTCGTTTGTTTGGTGTCTAGATTGATGACATTGATGTATTTTCATCTTTTTGGTTTTTTTGTCTTTGTGTTGTTTTAAACGAAAGAAACAAATAAACTAAACTAAACTAAACTAAACTAAACTAAACTAAACTAAACTAAATACAACACAGTACTTACAAGATTAAAATTCTTTTATTTTGAAAACATCCACTGTGGATGTATTTAAACTATTTATGTGGATGATACGCACACACACATTTGTTGACATTTTATAATAGCAGCACCACACGTGGACTCTGAACACGCCCCTTTTTTGTGCATACTTCAAGCTGCAGTGCCAAGCCTCATGAAAAATACTGACTACGTTATATTGTCCTTGTTTTCCGAAAAAATGTCCACTTGTTTATAATTTAACAGATTTTATTCAAACAAGTAGCCCATTGTTAAAAATTCGGCATACTTATGATTCAACACGAAGCTTAAATATTAGTAAAAACATCAATTTTCAGAAAGCTATTCGCTAACAAGTTCCTGCATCGGTCGGCAGAGGGCGGTAAAGACAACTGAGAAAAGCTGATTAAAAATGACACGTTTACATAAATTTAAAAGCGGCTTTGTGATTTGAGCTCAGCCGGAAGTCATATCTGGTTATTTTAAATCTGTAAATGTGCTTTATGATGGTCTAACAGGTATGAATACCCGAGGACGGGCCTCGGGGCTGTGAAGTGCCCAAATCCCGGGTGCAGTCTGGTAGCGCAGGTGAACTTTGCTCCGGGGCTCACTCACCTGGATCTGTGCCTCTAACACGGTGCCGTGACCGGCCACCAGCAGGATGCAGATCATCGGAGAGGATCCCGATCGTCTCGCAGTCGTTAAAAACCTTTCTTCAAAGAAAACACAGTGGATCGGAGAGACGCGTCCAGCCAGATTACTATGAACTTCCGGTGAAATACTTCAAAATAATCGCTTCCGCTTTCATTTTCTTTCAAGTTAAAAGATCAGAGTTCACGCCTTCAGTTGGGAGTTTCAAGAATGTGCAATCAATAAAGTGGAGCTTGCATGTTCTCCGTGTGAATGCATTTGGTTGTGTGTCTCCCTGCTTTCAATACAATAAGTGAATTTCCTACATAGACTAGTTTTGATTCATGACTTTTCACTGCACTTTATTATAGAGCACTTTAAAAACAACTGCGGCTGAGCCTAAAGTGCTGCACGTAGTCATAAAACCCTAAAGACATAAAGTGTAAGATAAAAAAACAGTAACGACAATAAAGACAATGATAAAAACAGAAGAAGCGTCTCAGGCTTGGGATGAAAACGTGTTTTAGAGACTGCTTCTAAAACTAGACGGCGATGGGGCTGGTCCGAGTCCCAGGAAGGGCCAGAGGGGTTTTACAAAAACAGAAAACTGTCAGACCTCCCCCCACAGCTCATTACTACTGAGCACACACTCACACACACGTCACCCCACATTCCTCAAACACTAATCAGCTCAGCACTCTGAATAAACACAGCTGAACGTGTTTGATGACATACAGTATATTTTATTACAAAGACGTACGCAGCCTAACTACAATGCAATGCTTCCCGCCCCGTTAATCCTGTTAGTTACATTGTTGCAATGTAATTATTTTCCCCGGTGAGGCGTCGTGAAACTTTCAAAATAAAAAAATAAACAAAAAAAAAAAAAAAAAGGAAGAGGAGAAGCTGAATGGATTGGATGGAGGACTGCAGAGGTTAAAGTCTGTGTACAGCAGAGTCGCGTGAGTCCAAATACATTCTACATGTTAGGAGGAGTGAAGATCGGGCGAGCTTCATTCAATTTCTTCAGATTGCCAGCAGCTCCAGTAGCGGTGATCTGAACAGAGGACAGATTCCTGGATTATCTGCTGCTGCTGATGAAGATGATGATGATGATGATGAAGCAGCCGCATGGGAGCAGAGACTCCTTTCAGGAGTTTGGGGGTTTGACTTTTAGTCGACAGTGAACAGCTGCATTTTGTGTTTGCTAACAGTCAGAATAAAATGCTCTACACAGACTTTAAAGGAACCAAAAGACAGAAGTAGCTTAGTGAGCTGGACTGGTGCACAGCCGAATGGAGGAAGGTCTTCACTGATTCCCGCGCTTCCTTTCTGATTGCTCTGGTTTTACCAGAAGATGATTCCAAATCGCTGTAAAAAGCCAGGAGAGCCGTGTGTCGTCTGAATATGAAGGACAGTAATGGGTTGTTTCTCATGCACTCTGGGTCTCGCAGCAACTTCCAAGTCCTCCGTTGGCCCCTGGTGGTGGTTCTGGAAGGTGCCGCTCACTGGGGGTCCGAGCTGGACGATCCCACAATGCCGTGCTGTCGCAGGAGGTTCCTCAGGATCTGGTTCTTGGACTTCCAGTCTTCCACCTGGGCGACAGATGGAAGCGGTGAGTGGTGTCAAACATGACTTGTAGCTATTTTATAAATGTTTTCATTTCAGCTATTTTATCTTATTTTAGCAGTTTTTTGCCATTAAAAAAAAGAAAGTGTGGAATGCAAATGAAGTGCAAAACAAAACCAGATGTTGACCTCTGTCCTGAGGCGCAGCCCTCTGCCCCGCCCCTCACCTCCTGTCTGAGCAGCTGGTTGTCGATCCGCAGGCGGTCCAGGGTGCCGATGTCCTCCCCCAGCTTCAGGTTGCTCTGCCGCAGCTCCTTGATGTACTCGCAGGCTTTGGACAGGATCCCTCCTTTACTCTGCTGGGCGCGGAAAGGCTTTCAGACGGCGTGAACCTCTCGGCGCGGCTCCGACCGCGAGGCGGCCCTCACCTGTCCCGTCTTGGTGTAGTCCACGTTGCAGTCCGGGATGGCTTTGGACAGCTGCACGATCCAGTTGTTGATCTTGTCCCTGCGCCTGCGCTCCACTGTCGGGGACGGCGGGGACGGTTACTGACAGGCAGCGAGGGGGTCAGGGTTCATCGGAGATGTGAGCGCTCACCTTCGTTGTGTTGAGCTCGCCGCTTCTCGTCTCTGGAGGCGCGAGGAGCTTCCTGTTTCCTGAGAGACAAACACGGGAGGTGCTGTCAGACACGGGGACGCCGCTGGGGAAGCGATGCCCCCGGTGCGAGTGACTCACGCGATGTACGGCTGGGTGCGGGGCGCGATGGTCCTCTGGTTGGAGGTCAGGACCTCCTGGGGCGACATCATGACGTAGAGCTGCCCTGTGGAGGGGACGAGGCGGTGAGCGGCGGGGAGCCCGGCTCCATGCGTGTGTGTCTGGGTACCTGTGGGCGTGGTCTGGCCCAGCAGCGTGTCAGACGCCTGCACCGTGGTCACCATGGTGCCGGTGGTGGCGTCCGCGATGGTGGCGGGGTAGTAGGTGTACTGCGTCTCGGCGCCGCCGTCGCCCTCCAGGGCCTCTGACTGGGAGAAGACCGCCTGAGGGCATAAACACACACACACACACACACACACACACACACACACACACACACACACACACACACACACACACACACACACACACACACACACACACACACACACACACACACACACACAGCCCTGTCAGCAGAAAGAGGGGCCACCGCCATCTCTTCAGTCTGGTCTGTCCTCACCTGTGTGACAGCCTGAGTGGTGGCAGGGAAGCCCGTCACCAGGCTGACGGCCGCCGCTCCGTCTGTCTGGGCCTCCAGCTGTCCGTCAGACACCTGGATCACCCTGTAGGTCACCTGCAGTACACAAAGGGGACCCCCGACCCCCCCACAACTCATTAGTGAAAAAAAGCTAGTGACCTGCGGACCAAAACCGGCCCACAGGTAAGAGGAGAACCTTGAATGGGAGACAGACTTTTGATGTTCAGATTTGGGAAACTTTAAATAACTGTCAGTGTTTTTTTATGGGAAAGTTTGAAGAGCTATTTTGCTCACTTTACTGCCAACTGCAGATCAAACTGTTCTTTTTGTGGTTCCTCAGCTGAAAAGTGTTTGTGAACTCATGATTGGATTGCAGAACATGCTGTGCTCAGATGATGTGTGGCTCATAAAATGAGCAGATAATATTCCAGCTGCTGTCTCCCGTGTGCAGCTCAGGGTTTCAGGGATCTGAACTCCCAGCTCTCCCACCCACCTGTCCGCCCGCCCCCTCCGTCTTGAAGAGATATTTGATGGGCTGATCGGTGAAGGTGGCCGCGGACTGGATGGTGGCGATGGCTGCAGGATCCTCAGCGGTGGCGACGGACCCTGAAACAACAGGAGGAGCTCACCAACACACTCCGACCGCCTGGAGGACAAAGTTCTGAGCATTTCAGAGGAACTGAAGGTTTCTAAATGCTCACACAACAAATAATTCTTATCTTTTCAACCACAGTATGATTAAAACCTCCACTTCCTCCATGAGACGGAGTCTGAGCATTTTTGAAAAATGCCACCGTTTGAGTCAATCAAAAAGCTGCGTTTTCAGAGACAGTTGCTGCATAAACAGACACCCGAAATGCAAGAAAGGTTTTGTGTTTTCACTTTAAATCTCCGAAATTATTTATTTACAACTAGAAAGGAAATTGTGGTTCTGACTCACGCTGCCAAAATTACTGCAACATACAACAAATTTACAAACCCTAGCCCACGCTTTGTAATTTTGAATCTGCACAGGCTGAATGCACAAGAGTATGGAAACATTTAAAGGAAGTTCTTTTTCGTGCATGTTGGCGGTAACAAATCTAGAAAACGGGTAAACACATAAACTAAAGCTTTAATAATCCAGTACAGGCAAATCGCAACTTCTCTTAACCAGTACAGGTGAACTGGAGACATTAGTAAAGTTGTCATGAATACCTTCCTCGTTGACAGAGACACTCCCGTCCGGCTCGGGGCTTTTCTGTTGGCTGAGTCAAAGAGATAAAACAGGAGGTTAGCTGTCGTGTTTAAACCGACTTACCGCGGTAGTTAGTAGTCTGATTATGATAGTTAGCAGTCTGTTAAGGAGAGTCACTCACCCCTTCATTTCTGGAGAAGCTGCTGGACGAGGAGACCGCCTTCACTCGCTCCCACAGCCAGACTGAGGAACAAACGCGTGAGTTGTGGGGAAAAGAAAGAGGAAAAAAACTTGTCTTCAGACAGAAACGACTCGGAGCATCAGCCGTTCGAAGGAAGGAGGACATTAGAAAAAGGTTGGTGGAAGCTAGCGCTAGAAGCTGAGTCACAGACGCGCCAATAAGGCGCAAAGCGGAAGCTTCTCGTTTCAGACTACAAAATTAAAGCATCCCAGAAGACAGTAGAACGCAAAGCTCGTCAAATAGATTAGCTGTTTCAGAAGATTTTAGTTAAAAGCAACACGTAATCTATATTTCAGTTCAAATTTATTCGACTCAACCGACCTCACATGGATCAACAAATAGGTTTTGCTTTATTCTGAAAGCTGGACCGGAAGCTGACGCCTTCGTTGCTGCGAACAGACGCGGCTCCGCTCCCGCTCGGCCCAGCGGTTTGTACAGATGTTCAGAACAAAGCACTTTCCGTTTCCTCCGCGCAGCCGTCATCTGCATTAACCGAGTAATGCGCGCGGGGCGCGTGCGGCGGCTGCTCCCGCCACACTCCCGCGCCCTGATCGATATTAATCCAGAACAAAGATGTACTTACGCCGCAGAGCTCCTCCTCTGATGTTTGTCAACAACAGTGTGGATACGAAATGTGCGCGTGCGCGGCCGGAAGTCAAGACACACTTCCGGACTACTTTACGTTGGTGAATTACTATAATTCTATACGTCATTGGGCTGCGGAGTTTAGTGAAGGAAATAAAACAATAAAAAATATTTTACTGCATAAATATTTTAATAGCGTGTTTGGCGTTGAAATAAGCAGTGAGATACTATTTAATTCAGGCTGAAATAAAATGGAATGTCACTCAAGTTCAAATTTGTATGAATACGGGTGGACAAATTACTTTTAACAATATAAATATAATAAATAAACGCTTGTGCAAAATTACATCAAAGGAGATGTACATTTTTAAACAAGAAAAGAAAAAAACACTGGACAGCGCCCGTGGGTCGATCCCTCGACTGAGGGAGGGCTGAGGTTCATTCGTATGAGTTTCAGAGAAGTAACCACTGAGCTATACCAGTGCCGGTCACAGGAGCAGAAAAATAAGTTTATGAAGACTGGTGGTCCAGGTGTTACTGTTATACTGTGACAGAAATGAGTAGAATAGAATAGAAAAGAAATACTTGATACAAACCAGATGGAAAGTCTCGACTTTTTTTGCTTGTTTTGTTTTTATCTTCATACTGAGAGTCAAACAAGTTCCAGAACAGTCTGGTCAGTCAGTCCTTCTCCGCCACCTGCTGGTGACAGGAGGAGTAACAGCTGAGTGTCCAGTTCAGTTTTCTTCAGTTTTTCTCAGTCAAACGAGGAAACAGTGAACTGAGACTGAAATAACGAGCTTCATATTATGTAAAGAACAGATTTGTTTCTGAACTCTCGACTGCTTGCTGAAAAATGCACTGGACAGCGCCCGCGGTTTGATCCCTCGGATGAGGGAAGAACTGAGGATCATCACGGAGATGAAATGTCAGAGGAAGTAACCACTGAGCTAAACCAATGCAGCAGCTGGGGGAGAAAAGTTCATATATGAAGAATAATGATCTGCATGTGTCTGTCATATATCGATAGAAATTTTAATTAAATATCAAATTAAACTTCCACATCAGCCCTGCAGCCTAGATAAAACTGTTTCTCTAAAGCTAAAATGCAGCCACTCCCTGAACTGTAGCTGTTATACCTGCAGTGACCAGCAGGGGGCAGAGAAGGACTGAGTGGAGCAGGAGTCTTGAACCTGACCCCTGCTGAAACAAACACCACCTCTTCAGCAGGTGCAGTACAATCCAGTGAGTGGGGCTGGTGGAGAAATGTGTGGACGGTGGAGACTTGTCAGGGAGGACGAATAGAGAGAGTGCATTTTTGATTTAATAAGTCAGAGAAGCATGATGTCCAAAAAACAACAAAGGAAGCTGAGGAAGAGAAACCTGCTGTCCTCATTGATGATCTTAACATCAACCAGGACAACAGGTTTGATCAGACATTTCCATATTCTGGTGCTTTCTCTGGATGCAGAGAAAGCGTTTGAAAAGCTTGAATGGTCCTTTTTATTTTAGACATTAGGTAAATGTGGTTTGGGTGACAACTTTGTTATGGTAATTCTGTCAAAATCCTATATAATGGGCCACAGACCATCTTGACTGATGGGTTCCGGTCTAGGGCTGCGGCTGCCCTAACCTTATATGCAGAAGATGTTTTGATTGCTTTGACTGACCCTGAAATGTTTGTACCTGCTTTAATCGATGTGATCAATAGATTTAGCTGTTTTTTTTTTGTTTTGCTTTTTTTCTGGTTAAGGTCAATTTACCCAAATCAGAGGCTTTGCCCCTTGGTACTCTCTCCCAACTATGGTCCCGCCTTTTCCTTTGAATTGGTCACCTAATGGATTTGGATATTTGGGTATTTCAATCACCCCGCCTCTTGACCAGCTGTATAAAGTGTGTTGAAGGACACGAATGGATGACTCAGCTCATTCATTTGGAAAAAGTGTAGACTGAGGCTTAAGATGGCTGTATTACAATTGCCAAGTTCAATGGGTGGCTTAGACACATCCAATATTAAAACATATCAGCTTTGCACCCATTTGTGATTTGTAAATGACTGGATCAAGGACAAACTTTGACCTGGCTGGACCTTGACACAGCATTGTAACAGTGCAGTTTAAGAGACTTATTACTTTTTATTAGTCTGAAAGAAATCGGAGCTTATTGCTCAAAGCCTGTACAATTAACACTAAAAACATGGTGGCTTGTATGTCGTCTTGAGGGCAGGTCAAATAGAATAAAACAGGGGTCGGCGTGTATGGGTAAAGGAGCTGTCTGTCACCACAGATCAAGAAATATGTGATTCTGTTTGGTCCTATGGAAAAAAAAATCAATATGCACTTGGACAAGAGAATTACAAATGAAAATAATACATAGATTACATATATCCCCTTGACGACATCTCTTTTAACCACTCTCGCTCTCCTCTGTGTCGTAAGTGTAAAACCACTGTAGGAACCATGAGTCGTTGTTTCATGGTCCTGTTATAAACTTCAAAGACTATGGACTGAAACTGTTTGTGAAATGGCAAATATTTTTAATGCTAATGCAGAAATGGACCCTACCTCCTTTGGAATTCTGACTAAAAAACTATTCCTTGAATTCCTGCTTGTTCATTAATAAGTGGAAATCCATTTCCAATTTCATCAATTTACACCTAATGATCAATCAGCTTAGCTTACAATCCGGCAATCAGATGTCTGGCAAGAAGGAGTGCAGTGGCGGAGCTCCAGGTTTCCTCTCTCGGCTAATCAATCACAGCAGTCCGTTCAGCTCCTGAGAGAGAAGAACGCCAACTGTCCTTTTTCTAGACTTTTTTTAAAATCACTTTCAGGTTCCAGAACGCTCCTGTTAGACGTGTGCTGATTGGTTCTTCAACTGATTCCGTTCTCATTGGTTTGAGGTGGTCAGTCCACACTTCCATCCCTCTGCAGGATTTTCTCAGTTCATCCTCCTCTAGGTTCTCCACTCACGTCTGTACAAAAAGAGAATTTTGTGACAGCGCCTTATGTTGCAGATCAGGAGCTCCAAAACGCTTCAGTGTATCTTCTTCTATTCTGCTCAGCAAATAATTATGATCATCAGCTGGCACGCCAATCGAACCAGCATCTGATAGGGAGGTCGAGGTTCCATCTTCCCTTCCAGGGCAGTGCTGATCAGCTGATTCCAGGCACATGGGATACAACAACATCCACAACACAGGTATCCCAACGAACACTGCAACACTCATCATGACAGGGAGTTACCAAGCCTTCATGCTTACCAAACCAACCGGACGTCCAGTCGTCTCACCAACTGGAATATTCCTTCATTTCATGAGGGAAGAGCTGGAGTTTCAATCTGCAGTGTTGGTCAGCTTGCTATCAAAAAAAAGCAGAAGTGGGAGTAAAATCATGACTGTTAAAGAGCAAAGCAAAGCATGCAGCAGAGTGAGAAGCCCCATCTCCTGGGGTTCAGTTGTACCAGTCCATGTGATCAATACTCAGAGTCTATGCTGCCTTCACACTCACTGTTAAATCCAGGTGGGGCTTCTGCACAATTTCCTAGGGAAGAGGGTGGATTGAGACTCCACAACAACAACAGGAACCAGGAGAACCTGATGCTTTTAGATAAATGCCTTCAGCAGACTGACAGCATGGTGAAGGCCAGGACTGAAAGATTGTCATTGGGACTTTGTCACTTCACTTTGCTGAAATTCTACTTAGATAAATGTAAAAGTAATCATCTAAAAATCTGCTCAAGTAAAAAAGTAGCTTGTGAATATTATAATTCACGTTGAGTAAAAGCTACAAATTGATGGAGGTCACTCCTCCTTGTATAAATAAGAAAAAGAGTCATAAATCCAATTTTTATTTTTCTCCTCAAACTTGACACTGCAAGTCAAGAAGACTGGAAAGGAAAGAAAAATATTTCAATACCAAACTGTAAAGCTCTTATTTGCTTTGAGAAGGAGTTGATTTTGTAGGTGGGTTTTTCCTCCACTTCAGGTTTTTTCTTTTTTAGAACAGGATTTCCAAAGTAAGGAGGACAGTGAATTAAAAACAAGTGTCAATAAACAAATAAATAAAATATCAGATGAGAATAAAATACAGAAACATATAAATCGGAGAAAAGAAAATGTGAAAGTTAAACAATACAGAAATATATACAGGCCTCAAAATTAATGAGGAAACACATTTAAAAAAAATCACCAAATAAATAAATAGACTGAAGTGAAAATAACAAAATAAATATTTATTTTCAGTCACATGTTTCTCATGGGAAAAAAATATGATATATCTATTTCTTGACCCATTTTTATATTTCTGTATTTATGGTGGTTTCGGTCCTCCATAGGTTCTATCACGTTTCTCCTGGTTCTCCTCTCCTCGCGCCTCCTGGCCATCATCCGGGCACCACGTCACAGGTTCCACGGTGGGCAGGTCGCGCGCGGCTCTTCCGGTGGAGACGTGGCTCTGCTGCCATATTGACGCTGCAGCTAGCTCGCAAGCAGCCGTTCCGAGCAGCCCCGGGTCCCCGCTTCACCATTCCGCCGGGACGAGGAGACCATCGAGGCGACGAACGCGAGGGACTGAAGACCGCCGGACCGTAACGAGAGACCAAAATGGTGAGTGACAGAGCCGAAAAACCGGAACGAAGCGGCTGCGGTCCATCGGGCCTAACGATTAGCATAACATTAGCTAACGCGGCTAGCTTCTCCTATCCGGTATCGACGTGACGATAATACCGGACAGTGCTTTTCTCAGGACGGACAGTGCCGCTGCTTTATCTCGCTGCTATCGCTGATTTAAAGCCGCGTTGTTTGATTCCTGTGGGCGAACACTGAAAGTGTGCAGACACCACTGACGGTCAGTAACTGTCCGAGCTAACTGCTGTCAGTAGCCGTAAGGGAGCTAACGTTAGCTGCTGTCACACACAGAACTCTGATTATCTCATAGACCTCTAATTCATGGACACATCGTGTTCATAAGCCTCCAGATCGTGAACACCCAGTGGACTTCTGTCACGTTATCGTGTTGATTTATTCCTAATGTGTAATGGGCCCATACCATTTCCGTCTGGGCTTCAATTTCTTCCTTCTGCCTTTGTCAACGTGGATTTAACCACAGCCCCTTTAACAATGTCTCACACATAACAAAATGAGTTTTCTACATTATTGTCGCTTTTACTGCTTATGTTAAGTCCATTTCATCATGCTATGTGAGTTTTATTCTTGCAAAGTCTACGTTTAGCCACAACTACTCTCAGTGTCGCCAAACTTCATTCAAAATTTAGATGAGTTTAAATCTGAAAAGCTATTTCATCTGAATAATAATCAAACTGTGATGAATGTGTATAATCTCATAAACTACCAATCATAGCAGCCCGGATCGGCGGGTGCATTGTGTCAGCTGCTGCTTTCATATCAAGGGAATACAATTATAAGGGCATGCCAGCCAGCTGCTGTGAGGAGTCAACATTTAGTTTGGGCAGACTGTCTTCTTATAGGAAAGCTTTCCTGATGAAACAGCTGATTGTGCAGATATCTCATAAACTTCAAGAACTGCACCCTTGTGAAATAATTTAATTTACTCCTTTTTCTTTTGTATTTGTTTATTAGACTTGATATGTCAGATATGGGATATCAACATGCAGCTGTGGCATTAGGTTTTCACATCTACTTGAAAGAGATCTCCTTATTTAACTATGTAGTTATGGAAGTGTTTAAATGAGTCATTCTTTGCTCTGCGTACATTAAATTTAGTCCATCCAGTACTGCTCCAGAATAATCATCTGAATTGTGCTGCATGTGGTGCAATCACAAGTGTTCGTCATGTTTTCATCTCGAAGAAGCGTTTTGAAGGATCAATTGGATGGCACATCCACCATGTAATGATCATCTATACTGACCAAAGATTAGCTTTTTTTTTTCTCCAAAGCATCCATTCCTGCTGACTCCTCAAAGAATTCCATGGAGCACTTCAAAATAGATGCATTTATATAGAATAAAGTTTAGCTGTACTTAAGAAAACATTTCTGTTAAATTTATTCATATTAACAACTCGCTACTGACATTTTATGATTATATTTGATAGTTCAAGCCTTTTTAATAATTTGAGCTCTTGTTACTTTATCAAGCCATTTTAGCTGTGTTAGCACTCTCATATCAGTTTTTGCTGTGTTAGTTCCTTTAGCCTTGTTGGTCATTTGTTGGTCTTGAGTTATTTCTGCAGTTTTAGTCCTTCTCAACTGTTTCACTGCTTTTAGTTGTTAGGAGTTGGAGTGGTTTTGTTTTTTTCTGTGTATTTTCTATTTTAGCAGTGTTGTACCTTCAGAACATGTTGGGTTGTGGACCTGGAGGTCCTCAAGCCTCAGTGTGGCACTGACATCCCCTCCTCCTCTTCCTCCTCCTCCTCCTCCTCCTGCAGGTGCTGTTGGCAGCGGCGGTGTGCACCAAGGCCGGCAAGGCCATCGTATCGCGGCAGTTTGTGGAGATGACCCGGACGCGCATTGAGGGCCTCCTGGCCGCCTTCCCCAAGCTGATGAACACGGGGAAGCAGCACACCTTCGTGGAAACAGACAGCGTGCGCTACGTGTACCAGCCGCTGGAGAAGCTCTACATGGTTCTCATCACCACCAAGAACAGCAACATCCTGGAGGACCTGGAGACGCTGCGGCTCTTCTCCCGCGTGGTGAGTCAACGCCGGCAGTACTGACTGTTGCTACTAAGATGCTTTCGATTCTTTATATCCAGTCAGAAAGCTCAATAAGTGAGGATGAGAGGATGGAGCAGTCATATCTGTCCCTACTGTTCCTCCTTTATGTTCATATAGCCTGGTGGGCAGTCACTGCTTTTCATTGCTGTACTCCAATGTCAATGTGACAAATAAAAATCTGAATCCCAGAATTGGGTGAGATTCTGCACAGAGCGCTCGTGCTTGTTAAAGCTCCTGGATGCAGCCCAGCAGGTATTAGGTGAAGTCCTGTGTCAGCAGCACTGTCTCTGCAGGGCTAAACACTGCCCTGCTGGAGACGCCGGAGAAAACTGGAGCCTTCAAGGCTGCTGGGTTCACAACACTCGGCCTTGGCGTATTGTTTGCTTATGGATTATGAATGAGTATTAATGGCATTTAATACGCAGATCTTCACACTGACAGTTGTTTACAAGAGAACTTTGTAAATGACAAGATGCCATCTCCAGTGTTTTCCCTGCTGTGGTTTAGTGTTGTGTTGGCTCAGTTTGCAATAACGATAAAATAAGCCACAGATGGAGCAGATTTGTGAAAATGCTGGATAGTTTATAAAAAAAAAAATATTTCAGCAACACAAAGTACAAAACTGAAAACCGTCTGTTCTCAGGTTGTTGACATTGAGCTGTTTATCTTCAGTTTGAGGTTATTGCGTAGAGTCCAAAGGGTTGCACCCGCAGCTCTTCCTTTCTGTTCTACACATAAGCCACTGCAACAGCTTCAGTCCTTCCTGCCTTTGTAATGATGATCGCTTTGTTGGTATCACAGTTTATTCTTCGGTCTGATCAACAGGATCACCTGCAGCTCTGATTCACTTCAAAGATTAAAATCACACTGTTTTTCTTAGATGAGATTGTTCTTCTGTGTTTGGTGCTTGTTAGTGTGAGCAGCATGTTTAACTGCACAGCTGTTGTGATTTGGCAGTTTCAGCGAGGCGTTCAAGGACACTCCTCAGCATTGGCTTTAAAGAAATGTGATCACAAAAAGCCCATTCGAGTGATGACCACTTCTTTTATTGTTTCAAATCTGTGCATGTCAGCCGATTTGACCAATCAGATGAAGACGTGCTGCTGTAAAGGTCTGACAATAGATCATATTTTACTTCATTATACCAGCTTGGTAGCAACAGGTGGAGAAATTATGCAAAGCAACAAAACATCATGCTGTTAAAATTGTGTCCAAAGAGGAAAAACTTTATTGGGGAGTCAGATCTCAGTCACCACCATTTCCTTCAATGCGTCGTTAAACCTTCGTTGTGTTTTTAACCACCATCTTGCCGTCCATGGAAGCGTCTGTCAACACACTGCAGACCGCGGGGCCTAGCTGGCTGTGAATGAGTGTGTCTTTCATCCTCGTATCATGTGTAGCGTCGCTGCTGTGTGAGTCCTGGAACTCTCTGTGCCACATTGTGGAACTTTATACTTTCCAGATTGGATCGGGGAGCTTTCACTCGCAGTATTGGATTTGATATCTGATACTGGGGTTGATATCAGTGCATCCCTACATATTACTATTACAGTACTCTTTGTCATCTTTTTTTTTTTTTTTAAGTTTTCAAATTATACAAACATATAAACAAAAACAGTCCCACACGGTGAAAACAAAACGGAAACGTTCAATATAAAAAGTTCAGCATTGTTCATCAGGATTTAAACAGATATCTAGGTATTACAGATATAGAAGTTTGATTGATTCACAACTTAAATATTGCTCTCTTTGGGGATATCCGTCCAGCTAAGTCCGTAGAGGCCCATCTGTAGAGTCTGTGCATTCTCTACACCAGTGTAACTCTGCAGCCACTGTGAAAGGTTAGGCGGTTTGTCAGAGATCCATTGCAGTAGGACACATTGTCTAGCACCAAACAGAAGAACCTCCAACAGACTCGACATACAAGAATTTAGGTTCAAAGCAGGATGTAAACCAAGGATACAAGACAGTGGGGTCAGATTCAGGTCTCGACCAAATATATCATAAATTTCTTTACAGACCTTGCACCAAAAATTCCTAATGAGGGAGCAGTCAAAGATACAATGATAGTATGATCCTTCTGAGATCTTGCATTTATTGCAGTTCTTGGAAAGTGTGGAATTGAATTTGTTCCTTAAGACTGGAGTGATTTGGAGTCTGAGTGATTTTTGAATTGAAATTCCTTGATTTTGTTGGTGAACAGACAGCCGACAGAGCCCAACCATACATCACCCCAGTCATGATCTGAGATTGACACCCCTAGATCTGCCTCCCAAAGCCGTTTAAGGTAGCCTGTGCCATCAGCTGGGGGGAAAAGAGCACCATAGAAGCACCTAGCTATCAGTTTCCGAGGCTCTGGATCTTGTAAAACTTCCTCTATGGGAGAGCAGGAGAACCCGCCAGGATATAAACTTGCTTTTGAAAACATAAAACTCCGGACCTGCAGGTACCTAAAAAAATTGTCTGGAGGGAAGGTCGTGCCGTTCAGTTAGCTGATTAAAGGAAATGACCGTGCCATCAACTACTAGATCACCTATAGTACTAATGCCCCTCTCGGACCATAGAAGAAAAGCATTGCCATCAAGGCCGGGAGGAAAGTCTGGGTAGTTTGTCATCTTTTGAAGGAATTTCATGCAATGAAATATTTGTGATCAAGTACAATGAATTCTGGGAAAAAAACGTTTTATTCAAAGAGCAGACTGTTTGATATAGCCTGTTTTACTTCAGATTGTGAGTTTTTTATAAGGTGCTGACTGTGTTATAGTCATTGAGATGTTTCAGATGTTTTTGATCACCATATATACAGAAGATTATTAATACAGAAAAAAACCCATTAAAATCATCTTATGACCTTTTGAAGGCGAGTTTTACTGGATCACATTACAGTGTGAAGTAACTTTCAGGTGTGTACGTCTCTCAGAGGGAATTACATTAGTGCTTTAACAGTGTGTGATTATCTGCTGCTTGTTCGCCAAAACAATGACCTGAAATAACTTCAGAAACAGGTTTGAACCCTCCCATTTGTGACCTGGTGTAGCTGCTGTAGTTCTGCTCATTCATGACTTTATTCTGCTGTCAGCACTGTGCATTTTCCCTCACACATCAGGCAGTACCTTCTAAAGAATCAGTCCATGTGAAAATTCCCTTGATTCCAAGTGTTTCTGGTTCACGAGCGTACCTGAACGCCACAGGGTTTCACACCACAGTCAGACACAAAGTGAAGTTGATGAGGCTCCAGTTGTTTTCGTAGCACTTCTGAACATCAGATAAGCTGTGAAAGTAACGGGAGACGGAGGCAAATATTTTTATTGTTGTTGTTTCTTAAATTTTTAATTGCTTCACTGTCTGTAAGCAGACAAACAGCAGTGAGCAACACGTAACTTAAAGGTGTGGCAGTCTCAGAGAGCAAGGGCTACACTTTTGTCAACAGTCTGTGTCTTATTGACACAGTTTATCACATGTTCAGCATTTCTCCAGTAACGAACCGGTTTCGTCCCCTTACTTGGTGTTATGCTTTCTCTGATACTGGCTTTATCTTGTCGGTGTGCTTTAATGGATCCAGCAGTAATGTAATGTTCTGTCTCCTGATTGTCGTCTCCCTTCCCTCCCAGATTCCAGAGTACTGCCGTGTGCTGGAGGAGAGTGAGATCTCCGAGCACTGCTTCGACCTGATCTTCGCCTTCGACGAGATCGTGGCGCTGGGCTACAGGGAGAACGTCAACCTGGCCCAGATCCGCACCTTCACAGAGATGGACTCCCACGAGGAGAAGGTGTTCCGCGCCGTCAGAGAGGTGAGAGCTCGTCTGGATCGCTCTTAGCGTTTCTGCCGTCTCCATGGAAACGGAGCCTGAGTGTTTCCAGAAAGTCTCGTGTTGCTCGTTGCAGCTGCAGTTCTCAGATAAATGTTTTGTTCTCTCTCTCACCGTTCAGACCCAGGAACGAGAAGCCAAAGCAGAGATGAGGAGGAAGGCCAAGGAGCTGCAGCAGGCCCGGAGGGACGCCGAGCGCTCCGGGAAGAAGGTCCCCGCCTTCGGGGGCTTCGGCAGCGCCGGCATGACCAGCGTGTCGTCAGGGTCCATCATCACAGACACCATCGTGGAGCCCGAGAAGCCCAAGGTCACACCAGCAGCAGTCAGGTAGGGCTCCCGGGAGCAGCCTCCTCTTCACCCCTCACCCAGTGGGCGGGGCTTCTCATGCGGCGTCTCCTCCTCAGAGCGAGCGGGCCCAGCAAGGCCCTGAAGCTCGGCGCCAAGGGCAAGGAAGTGGACAACTTCGTGGACAAGCTCAAGTCTGAAGGGGAAACCATCATGCCCTCCTCGGGGAAGAGAGGCTCCGACGTCTCCAAAGCCCTGCCCCCGCCCGTCAACGTGGAGAGGTACGCAGCCCACCACCAGCCACAACATTATGACCACCGGCAGGAGTGTTGAGGAGGAAGTTACTTTAAACATTGGCTAGAAATGTTTTTCTCTGAAAGTGATCCAGGGTAGAAAAAGCAGTGAATTTTTAACGGGCTTCAAGTCCCTGCAGTTTGCTGAAACGGATCTTTTTTGGATCTTTTCGATGAAGTCGAGCCGTTGAATCTTGGCTCACAGATGTCACTGGTGTGTTTTACCGTCCTCGCCGTGCGTTTCCTCCTCAGCGTACACCTCCGCGTGGAGGAGAAGATCTCGCTGACCTGCGGCCGAGACGGCGGCCTGCAGAACATGGAGGTCCTGGGCATGGTGACGCTCCGGGTCACAGACGACAAGAACGGCCGCATCCGCCTGATGATCAACAACAACGACAACAAAGGTTTACAGCTGCAGGTGAGCGCACGCAGGAAAAAACAAAGTGGTTCCATACATGTATGAATTGAAGGATTTTTCATATTTTTAGCAATCATTTTTAAAAAAAAAATACAAAAATCCAATTCAGCTGTTTTGTGGATTTCACTGTTATTGACGTCAGAATGTGTTCCTCCTGCTGTCCAGTAGAGGGCGCTCTCAAACAAGCAGCAGGTCGTTCTGATTACCCGTCTCTCCTGCCTCGCAGACGCATCCCAACGTGGACAAGAAGCTGTTCACGGCCGAGTCGGTGATCGGCCTGAAGAACCCGGAGAAGTCCTTCCCTCTAAACAACGACGTGGGCGTGCTGAAGTGGAGACTACAGACCACAGACGAGTCGCTCATACCTCTAACCAGTACGTCCTCCCAGAGCTCTGCAGCCTTTCTGAGATTTCCCAACAAATGGAATTTTTCTAGTCGGGCGAAACATGTTAATCATCTTGGATGAAGAAAGAAAATCTTCCATACTAAAAACTGACATGGCATTTATAACTACAATCTCAGTGCTGTATATTCTGTTGCATTTCTTTGCTTTTGTAGCCAATTTTAATTATCTCTCCTCCTTTTTTCCTTGTATTTTTTTCAGTTTTAGCCATTTAAAGTATTTTAGCTGTTTAAATCATTTTAGCTGTTTTTGGTGTAGTATTTTTTGGAGATTAGACCATTTTTGAAAAACAGTGCGGTGGCCAGAGGAGACACTGTGATAGGACGATTTATGTAAAACTTTAACTTATAAAATAAAATCAACAGATGGTCTATGTGAAAATCAGGGTCTGGTCAAGATGACTTGATTGTAGAAGCTACTGATAGAGACCAGAACATGTTCTGAAACCGAGTGCTTTACATGTTTATTTGCGCTCCGAAATTTGGCATTTTTGAATGGGTTCTGATGAGACTCGGGTTCTTTTGGAAACCAGCATTGTCGCCCCCTGCTGGAATTTCCGTGGAAATACAGTTTTTCTTCACTTCAGCATTGAACATGAGCTTCGCTTGCTACCAGCACGTTTGTCTGGGACGGAGCCTGACCTGTTAACCTGTGTCTCTCAGTAAACTGCTGGCCTTCAGAGAGCGGCACCGGCTGCGACGTCAACATTGAGTACGAGCTGCAGGAGGAGAGCCTGGAGCTGAATGACGTGGTCATCAGCATCCCCGTACCGTGAGTAACCCGCTCCCCAGTTCACCACCCGCCAGTGGCGCACGGCGTGCTAACCCGGCTCCCCCGCCCCGCTCAGGTCCGGCGTCGGCGCCCCCGTGATCGGCGACCTGGACGGAGAGTACAAACACGACGGCCGGCGGAACGTCCTGGAGTGGTGCCTACCCGTCATCGACGCCAACAACAAGACGGGCAGCCTGGAGTTCAGCATCGCCGGCCAGCCCAACGACTTCTTCCCCATCAACGTGTCCTTTGTGTCCAAACGCAACTACTGCGACATCCAGGTGAGCTGCCGCCGGGGGCGGGGCCTGTGGGTGGGCGGGGCCTGTTGGGCCCGTGAGGTCGGAGCCTGAAGTTGTTTTTTTCACGTCCTCCCGTCTGGTTCTTGTCCCCTCAGGTTACCAAAGTGGCCTACGTCGATGGCGACAGCGCCGTCAGATTCTCTTCAGAAACCTCCTTCGTCGTCGACAAATACGAAATCCTGTAATCCCAAGAAAACCACAAAATCAGAATAAATAATAATAAAAAAAAATATCAAAAACCTACAAAAAAAAAAAAAATAATGCAAAAACAGAAAAAAGAGTCCAAATCTACGCTACAGAGAGAGATTTCTGATTTGCTGGCTGCCGGCTGTGTGTTGGTCTGAGAGACGCTCCTGACAGGCTGAGAGCAGCGCTGGTGTATTTATATGTTTGTATGAGAGAGGAGCATCTATATATAGAGTTAACACACACACACACACACACACAGGGAGGATGGATGCTGTTGTGTTGGCCGAGCTGAACTGTACAGAGGACGTGAGTGGAGGATGGGTGGGGGCGACGGGGCCCTCCTGGCCCGCCTCCTCCAGCAGCTTTTCTTTTTCTTCAGCCATTCTCCGCCTGCTCCACCTATCGATGTCTCACCGTTAGCTCTCCTCAGTTTGTTTTTCTTTGGGATTAGAATCTGGATTGGGCTCTGTGCTCGGCTTATACTGTCTGTACTGTGCGGTTGTCATCAGATTGATCTTTTGTACCGTTTGCTGTATCGTTGTTTCCCTCTGGTTCTCAGCCGCGGGGCGGGGCCAACCCATCTGCCAGTAAACACATTTGACTGCCGCATCTGTTGAACCTTTCTTTTCCTTTTGCTTCTTTTTTTTTTTTTTTGTACACCATTGCTACCACTCCTCACGTCAAGCTACAGAAGAGCCGGCCGGTTAGATCAGAACCATAAAGAGACTCTGAAGGAATCATGGCGGAGCAGGTCTGAGTAGTGACCCAGGTAAGCAGGACGCCTTCCTCCACCCTCCTCCACCCAGTCGTCCTCTACTGACTCTCACTCTACATCCACATCAGTCACAAGATGACCTTTGCCTCTCATGGTTTTTCTTTTCTTTTTCTTTTTTTTTTTTTTTTTGTTTCATTTGTACTCCCCAGATTTCAGTTTAGCGGGTGTGTGTGGGGGGGAATGACTAGATGGAGCATTTTTAACTAAATTGCTGAAGGGGAATCTTAACATTCCAGTGTACACTTAGGAAAAGAAGAATCTTTAATGGAATAAAATGTATTATTGAAAATGGAAATCCGGCTTTGGCTTTTTGTTCTAATTGACCCAAACATTCATAATGGAGTCGTTAGAGGAGGAAAATTAAGATTCAACTGAAGGAAGAAATGCAATGTTTTCGGTTCTTCATATAATATTGTTCTTGACTTTATTCCCAGTGTCTTAGTCTTTCCGTTTTTTGGGGGGTTTTTTTGATTGACGACAGTTTGACATTATGTAGAGTTTATTTACAACATTTTAACATAGTTCCTCACTTGTTGGATGTCTTTGGTCTTTGTCCAAACAGTTCTTTATTGTCAGTATTTCTATATGTTAAGGTTTTATTCTCAACAATTGACTTGATTCATACTTAACTTCATTTCAGTTATTTACAGACTTGTGATCTTTGATGTCAATCGTGACATTTTGCATGTCAAATTTTTCAACATTTTGTAGCGGCTTTAACTTTTTTTAAAGCGATTTTATATGATTCTTGGCATTTTACTTCTATTTACAAAATGAAGTTGACGTCTACTTTACGTTCACTAAAATTGGCTTTGAATTTATATTTCCCCACATTATTCTTTTTAACAAATGTTACAACTCAGTTTCCTTTATTTACATTTTTTTTTTTTTTTTTATCTCAACTTCATCTGATACTTGAACAAGCCAGGTTCTTTTTCCAGTCTTAACGCTAAATCCTTCAGTGTTTTCCTCTTGTTTGAATACTGTAATTTTTTCCCTGTGTTGAATGCAGTTCATTTACAGTCAGTAACAGAATCAACTACACTTCAGCGTGTTTTCTAGAACAAATCGACTGAAAATGGAGAGAATCTGATTTCAAGTTGTCGTGTAAACAGGAAACTTTTCTGAAACGAAACTGCAGAAATGATCAATTTCCAGTGGAATCGTTTTGTGATCAAGTCTATTGGGGAGGAGGGGATTGTCCAGTGTCTTCTGCTGCGTACCTCCTCAGGGTTTGACAGACCCATGTCCTCCGATCAGTCTTCAGCGAAACTGGATCAAGACGCCTCTTTGTCCTGATCTATAAGCTCCTCCTCCTCCGGTGACTGGAGAACAGAGGGCAGGCGAGAGCAGGACAACAGATGGGTGATCGGAGGGGGTGGGAGGCTGCTCCTGGTGGACAGGGGCTTTTCGGGGTCAGGGGGCGAGTTCAAGAGAGCAGCGTCCTTATTTGGAGGGCGAGGTGTTGTTAGAAGGGGGGGGGGGGGGGCTTTAATAGCAGCCCTCCAGTCATAAAAAAAAAAAACAGGGTGTGTCAGCTTCACGAATGAATGAGCAGCCTGATAAAAGCTCTCAGAGGAGGGAGGGGGGCAGACAGTGTTGTCTTTGGCATGTTTAAACACAGACGAGTCACTGCAGAGAGGGAGGGAGGGAGGGGGGTCCTGTCTGAAGGGAGGGGGGGGAGGAAGAGGAGGAGGTGTTCCTGCATGGAGCTCTGAGCTGGGACCTTCTCCAGCATTACTGCTCTCTGCACGCTGAGCGAGGATGATGCTGAAGAAGGTTCGATTCAAGGTAGGAACAGCTGAGAGAGAGAGAGAGAGAGCGTGTGTGTGTGGAGTGTGTGAGTCTGGATTCAGCTGTGTGTGGAAGAGGGAGGCTGGTTCATCCGGACCAGATCACACACACAGATCTCACTTCAGCGGAAATACCAGGAGGACATAGAGGCTACACACTGTTAGAACAGAGAAACCTTCCTTTATTTCTGCCACTATTCAACCCAAAAACATCACCTGAAACATTTCAAGACTGGTTTTTGTTCTGTTCTTCATGATTTTAGCTGATAAATCATGAAAAATCAGAATCACAGAACATATGGCATTGACTCAAGATCACATGTTCACGATTTTTAACCAGAAACCAAAGTACAACTTTAAAACAATGAAACTTTATTCTGATGTTCTGAAAAAGATAAAATGATGTATATGCAAAGGTCTTTTATTGGATTAACTGTCAGAACATTGAAGGAACCGCTAAAATATGTTATAATAGAAACTGACACAGGTTTCATTTTTGCTGGATTTGCTTTATTAGCATGAATATCAGAGTTTATCTCATTTTCTTATTTGACACATTTCCCTCAGTGCTGCTTTTTTAGTTCATTTTCTTTATTATTAACACATTTTATTGGAGGTTATTTATGTGTAGGCAACTTTGAAAAAGGAGCTGATTCTCATTTAGGGAATCTGTTTATGAGAAATGATGAAAATATGTGTGATTTATTCAGTTTTACACTTTTTGACTCATATTAGTCATTTCCAAGCGATGGTTTTCATCCAAACTGACTTGCGGATTATGCTGGACTCCACTGACGGAGTGTCTTTGAGTTTCCACCCTTCAGTTTCACCTTCTGCTTAAAGTTGTTTCAGTCTTTCAAAGGTTTCTCTCAGTTTGGTGCTGGGGGTCATGGGGGGGTCATGGGGATGGCTTTACCAGGTGTCTTTTCAAATGTGAACCTTTCATGAGAAAAACTGATTAAAAAGAAATGACTGGAGGTGGAATAAGTGATAACTGTGTCCCGGGGGTGGGGTGGGGGGGTTGGGGGGGGGGGGGGGTGGGGCAGACCTCAACCAGCTTCCTGCAGTACAAAGGCAGCAGCTTGTTGGCCTGGGTGGAGACGCGGCGGAGATAATTACAGAACGGGGGCAGAACCGGGAGGAGCCGGGGCCAATGAGGGAAATCCAGAAGAGTTCTCTGGGTTTCCCCCCTTCCAGGTGGGGGGGGGGGGGGGGGGGGGGGGGGATTGATCTGAGGGCTCAGAGTGAATCAGTGTCTCCTGTAATCCCTCACTGACTCCGTCACACCCGGTGGGAAAGAAACCATCTGCTGCACCCAGCAGGGTTCTCCAGGTCTGGACCAATCAGGCTCCTGCGTCCGAGCTTCTGGACGGAGTCGGACTCACAGTCCTCACCTGAAAGAAGTCTGGAAGACTCACTTCGTCATCCTCCAAAGCAACACAAACTCTTCTCTCCTCAATCTTGCTTTCAGATTAAAGCAAACATGCTGATGCGTAAATGCAGAGAATGAAGGTGTCGCGTCAAAATGTGACTTAAAACGCAAAGCAAAGCAATTCTTCTCCCAAAAAGTGAAAATATGAACTCCTGAAAGAAACCAGCTGCTTAAAAAGGTCGGCGGTGCGTTCGCTGACCTCTGCTCACTCTCTCTCTGCTCCACCTGTTGGAGTCGACCAGCTGCGATCAGAACGTCAGAGGAGGAACTTTTCCCGCACGGAGTGAGGGTCAGGAATGCCGAGTCGGCAAAGAGCAGCGCGTAGAGAGTGAGCAGCTCCCAGCTTTCAGACGAGGCAACTAGAAGCTCCTTCTAGTGGAGTTTTAGGCATTAATCTGATGTCTTGACATTAAGGCCCAGGTTATAGCTACTGGGTCGCTTGAAGACCTTTGTGATCAGATGCTTTTGTTCCTGTGCCAGTTCAGCTGCTCCTAGCTCTTATTCACCGTCTTCACGTTTGATTTTCTGTGATAATTTGGTTTCTCTTTCTGTCATTTGACACCTTTTCTGTTGCTGTTTAGTGTTTGGACTGAATGTTTTTGCGTTGTGTTGAGCTGAAGGTTGCTGATTGGAAGCGTATTTCCAGCTGGGCTCAGGAGGCTGAATTCTGAGTGTTTATGAGGAATTTCCTCAGTGTGAGTGTCCAAACAGCCCCCCCGTCCCCCTGTTTGACCCCCGTCTCCCAAAGACCCCCGCCCTCACCTCACACCTCCACGCTATATTTTCTGTCTTTTTAAGAATTCATTGCTTTTTACCTCCAAAATAAGCCCGATGTCTTCGGAAAAATATTATTTCCTGCTGAAATAAATCTTAAAATAACTGGATTGTTCTATTTTAACAAGTAATTTGACATTTATAATGAGGAAACCAATGAAAAACCAAAGCTTTGTTGTGTTTCCTATAGATTAAATTTTGAGTTGCAGCACCAGTGCTATAAAATATTTCAGCAAATATTTTTGATCTAAATCGCTTCCTGATTTTTTTTCTTAATTTTCCTGTTTCCTGGATTATGTTGAGTTTCCCTAAGAGTTATTGAGTTTTCTTACTGTTTTCTTGATTTTCCTTAATTTTTTTCAATCAGGTTTTTAAGCTTCATTGCATTTTCCTGTAGTTTTCTTGAGTTCCATTGAAATTTCCTGTAGTTGTCTTTACTTTCATTGAGCTCTTCTGATTTTAATTGCGTTTTCCCTCATTATTTTATTTTAGTTGAATTTAATGTAGTTTTCTAGACGTTTTCTTGATTTTAATTGAGTTTTCCTGCAGTTTTCTTGATTTTAGTTGCGTTTTCATGTCGTCTACTTCAGTTGCCATGCGTTTTCCTGCAGTCAGAGATGAGTAGTGACTTCCACTAGATGGGGCTGCTACCCTGCTGCTGTTTGAGAGGCAGTTCTCATTGATCGAGAGGGTCTGTGCAGTGAGACCAGACCACCTCTGATCTTCCCACTGACAGAGGTCTGAAGTGGCACATATGTGGAGACTCAGCAGAGCCGAGGCAGCACAGGTCCAATCGATCCCCCTGATGATCAACAAACACTGAATCTGAAGCACATTTCCACCAAAATTCAACCAAAAAACTGTTTCATCAAGTGTATTTTAAGGTCAAACTACCGAACACATTCTTCTTGATTAAAAGTGGAGACATAAAATGAGTCATTTTCATTAAATCAGCAGGGATGATTCATAGAAATCCTCCTTGTCAGGATTCGTAGCTCTACATTGTCAGAACATCTAGTCCAGTTTTCATCTGATTGTCTGTATACATGAATTTATTTTCAATCCCGTGATTTGTTTATGTGATTAGAAGAACGTCAGTTTAAGTGGAGATGAAATGTTTTGCAGTTGACTTTTTGTCGCATTAATTCAGTAATCAATTCGATGATCTTGTCTAAAGACTTTAAGCTAACTTACCTCAATTACCATCTGCTGATTTCACACTGATGTACTGAGTCCACCAAGGTCTGTGGATTACTGGGGGGGTGGACTGCAGAGCGCCATGCTGCTGGGTTACACCCGAAGCTGAACCCTCACTGACAACAAACTGGGAAGGCAAATTCTCCGTGATGTGTTCGGAAATTATGTACAATTAAAGCTAGCACGAATGTAGCATCTCCCAAGGCTCCGCTCAGCTCCCACCCCATTGGAGGAGCTCCCGTTGGGAGGAACGCACTGGACGCGGAAGCGCCCCGCTCGCATGCGCGCAGAAGTGCCACGCGCATGGAGTTTGTGATCGCCTCCAATGTTATTAACCTTTCTGACTGCCCGCACACAACACGCATAGGAGCGCAGCGCGCCCGCTCCGCTTCCTTCTATTTTTCACGCGAGCCGCGAGCGCCGAGAGCTCCTTGGCAACGCGCGCACGCACTGAACCAGGGCCAGTGCATGCCATTGAAATGTACACGCAGGGGGCTGGTAGAACGGCGAAGGGATTTGATTGGTTTCTTAAGAGCGGTCCGCGCCTTACGATTGGTCGGAGTTTTTACTGTACTGTGGCCGCTACAGTTGTCAGATTTTTTCCGCACCTTTTTCCGTACACATAATGTATTGACTTCTCCCAGGGGTCGAGGAGCATTTCACTCAGTATGACAAAAAGTGCTTTTGGACAACATAACATCGTCTACCCTAGCTTTAACATGCCACAGTCCAACGCTTTCCCAGACTACTGAGCTAAGAAAGGGTCTAAGGTCTAAGGGTCATCTCCTCTGTAGTGGTTCAATGTTGCTTATTTCTTGCTAAATAAATACTTTTTTTAAAAAATGTAATTAAAATTTAAGTGCATTTAGATAAAATACTGTTTCAACAGTTCATCAATTAAAATCGGTGTCACATCTGATGGATTTTTTCAGATGGGGAAAGTTTCAGAAGGCTGCTTTTTATTCATCTACTTATCATTTTATTTGGTTTTTGTATTTGTGTGCTACTTTTGTTCACAATAAAGGCTAAGAACCAATATAATGTAGTTATTGTGATTTTTAAATTCATATTTGCATCTTGAAGTGCAGTTTTTTTGTGAAAATCATCACTAGAGACACATTTCAGTAAATG
Organism: Salarias fasciatus; assembly: GCF_902148845.1. Classification (NCBI taxonomy): domain Eukaryota; kingdom Metazoa; phylum Chordata; class Actinopteri; order Blenniiformes; family Blenniidae; genus Salarias; species Salarias fasciatus. The sequence goes on along the minus strand of NC_043758.1, from coordinate 31,687,085 downwards.
ACTCTCTTGGCGGTAAAATCTGCAGAGTCGTGACTTTAAAGTTGGATTTCATGAAGTGTCTTTAAAGCTGTGACCTTCCTCACTGAAGTTTTTGTCAGAGCCGAATAGAGCCTGATGGGTGTTTGAGAGTAACAGGGAGTTCAGTGTGAGTCGAGTGTTCTGCGGCTCGCTCACCTTCGACTGACGTTCGTCTGGACAACAGCAGCTTTCTTCACTCAGGAGAATGAACGCCTTGTGAGGCAAAAATCAGAAGTTTGCAGATGTTTTCAGCTCTTTACCAAACGTCTCTGCTTTTCAGTGAAAACACTTAACTCTGTAAGATGAATCCTGAAATCTGCCACCCGTCGACAACCTTGAGCATGTTTTCATGTACAATGAAGACACGTAGTTCTCTCTCCATAAAAGACCTGGTAGACTGCTGGGCCTTTGATCTGGTAGACACTAATGTCTGCAGTTTACGTCTGTTTTCAAAGAGAAGTGTTTGACGTCTTCTGAATTGCTGCATCCAAGTTATGCGAGTGAGATAGGCCAGTTCCAGGTGAGATAGATATGTGAATTCGGCCCTCATTGCCACATTAGCCTATTGTTACCACGTTAACCTCTTGTCACCAGGTTAATCCTTTATTACCACATTAGCCTCTTGTTACGATGTTACCCTCTTGTTACCACGTTAGCCCTTTACTACCATGTTAGCCCCTTGTTACCATATTAGCCTCTTGTTGCCATGTTAGCTCTTTATGACCACATTAGAATCTTGTTACCACATTAGCCTCTTGTTACCATGTTAGCCCTTTATTAAAGGTGCCTTAAGGAGTTTGCACGTTTTGTGCGAAACAGTGCCCCCTGCAGGCCTTGGGCGTAATGCAGCTTAGTGAAACTCGTCCCTGTGGCTCGCGTGCACGGAAGAGGGGGACTCCTTCCTCGCTCTTTTAGTAGTGCTCAAGCAAGATTTAAGTTTCTTTTACCTGGTGGAGTCTGTGCTGGAGCTGTGGCAGTGCTAGAAGCCAGTCTTTTCTTACTTTCTGGAAGCTCCTGCTCAGTTTTTGCTCACTAAGCATCTGGCTGAGTAATGGCAGGACAAAATGAAACCTAACCAGCCAGAGCGCGCATTACGTCATTCCTTTCAAATTCTCCCCATAAAATGCTGGTGCCGGACCGGCACTGCAACCTTCAAGTGATAATTTAGCGCTGTTAGAGGTACTTGTAATGAATATTTCAGGGCACATTGTACACATCATTAAAAATGTGTAACATATTTATGGTGGAAAATAAGTATTTTTAAGGTTGTAAAACTCCTTAATGCACCTTTAATACATTAGCCTCTTGTTGCGACATTAGCCTCTTGTTATCATGTTAGCCCTTTCTTACCATGTTAGCAACCTGAGCTCACAGAAATGCGTGAAATGAGCACGACCTCTAAGTACCAGATTCCGGGCTCCTGTCACACTTTTCTTTGATATCAGGTTGCATGTTAGCCTCATGTTGCCACATTACCCCGTTGTTGCCATATTAGCCTTTTATTACCACGTTAGCCTCTTGTTGTCATGTTAGCCCTTTATTACCTCGTTAGCCCTTTATTACCATGTTAGCCCCTTATTACCACATTAGCCTCTTGTTGCCATATTAGCCCTTTATTACCTCGTTAGCCCTTTATTACCATGTTAGCCTCTTGTTAGCATGTTAGCCCTTTATTACCACACTAGCCTCTTGTTACCACATTAGCCTCTTGTTGCCATATTAGCCCTTTATTACCTCGTTAGCCGTTTATCACTATGTTTGCCTCTTGTTACCAGGTTAGCCCTTTATTACCATGTTAGCCTCTTGTTACCAGGTTAGCCCTTTATTACCATGTTAGCCTCTTGTTACCAGGTTAGCCCTTTATTACCATGTTAGCCTGTTACGTTAGCCTCTTGTTACCTCGTTAGCCCTTTATTACCATGTTAGCCTCTTGTTAGCATGTTAGCCCTTTATTACCACACTAGCCTTTTGTTACCACATTAGCCTCTTGTTGCCATATTAGCCCTTTATTACCTCGTTAGCCATTTATTACTATGTTTGCCTCTTGTTACCAGGTTAGCCCTTTATTACCACGTTAGCCTCTTGTTACCAGGTTAGCCCTTTATTACCACGTTAGCCTCTTGTTACCACGTTAGCCCTTTATTACCATGTTAGCCTCTTGTTGCCACATTAGCCTCTCGTTATCATGTTAGCCCTTTATCACCGTGTTAGCAACGTGAGCTCACAGAAATGCATGAAATGAGCACGACCTCTTAGTACCAGATTTCGTTCTCCTGTCACACTTTCTGTGAGATCAGGTTGCATGTTAGCCTCTTGTTGCCATGTTAACCATTTATTACCACGTTAGCCTCTTGTTGCCATTTTGGCCTGTCGTTGCCATGTTAGCCTCTTCTTCCCATGTTAGCTCTCTACTGAAACAGTGGCTGCTTTATGCTGGGACCCATCTTTCGGGCCTGGTTCCCAGACTGCAGCAGCTCTCTGCTCCTGATAATAACTCCTTTGTTATGTGAGCTCATTTTGTGGAGGCAATAATCAGGCCATCACATACGCCTCCTGTCTGCCCCCCCCCCCCCCCCCCCCCCCACTGACCTTCAGCACAATCCAGGATCTCCAGATTAATTTATTTTTCTACTGTCAGGGGAATGAAACAAATAACTTCATGATATCACAGCTGCTAAAAATCCTCAAGATGTCAAGCAACATGGTGGAAACAGTACCATGGAAATGGTAACGTTTTACCGCCTGTAAACCGTCAGTAGCAAGAAGATGCTCTATAATCTGGATGTTAGCGTCAGTAGCAAGAAGATGCCCTATAATCTGGACGTCAGCGTCATCAGCAGGAAGATGCTCTGTAATCCGGATGTTAACTGAAGTGATGTTTTGCCTCTTATTAGCTGTTTTAGTTTTTTTAAATTCCTTTTGTCACAGTGTAACTATTCAGCAGAATTAAGACTTTTTTAATCTGCTTTTTAAAATATTTTTGAGCAGCTAAAAAAAAAAAAATCTGTCTACTTTTAGTTGTAATTGCATTTTTTGTGTTTTTCCCTGCATTTTTAATTGTATATTGTAATTTTTTCGTACTTCACTTTTTTTTTTTTTTTTTTTTTTTTTTTTGTTTTACTATTTTTGTGTTTAAGTAGCTTGTTGCCATTTTTGCTGACTTTTGCTATTTTGGTGGTTTTCAACCATTCTTAGATGTTTTCAAACCCAATTCCTCTTTTGACACTTGGAGAAAGTGCGTGTTGCAGTGAGCTGTTGTTCTCCAGCGACTGGAGGATGTGAAAGTCACAGTTTCCAGAGGCTGAACAACACAAAGCCTCACTGAGCTGTTTGGAGCATGTCCGCACTCTGGATCCGTTTCCATGACTCAAAGGGAGATCCCACACTGCCTGCAGGCCCCCTCACTTCCCTTCCTCCTCCCGCTCCTCCTCCTCCTCCTCCTCCTCCTCCTCCTCTCTCAGCTCACAGCTCACACTGAGCTGGATTCAGGACAGACAGTTAGAAGATGTGGATGTTAAATCTTGCTTTTCTCTGAGTTTTGGAGCGTGGGGCTGCAGAGAGGAGCGAGGACGAAGGGTGAGTGAGTCTGTGAGGATGAGGAAGGAGGAGAAGTGATGGAGGAGTGAGAGGAACCTGCTGATCTGAACCATCTGAACCTGTTCTGGTGGTGAAACTCTTTCACCGTTATTCAGATTGAGGATTATGAAGCTTACTATCATGCTATTGGGTTTTAGTTGTAACTCTGAAACATCATGTCTTAACAGCAGTTCTAGCACCTTTTTACCGGCTCCCCGAAGCTCTGACAGCACTGTCTTTCAATAGGACTTTTAATTTCCAACATGAAAACTACATTGTTTCCACTGTTTCCGTGTAAACGGACATCGTTTTCAGAACATTGCCATGTGAACGCAACTATTTCTGAAACGAAAACGATGCAACATCACTTGAAGCGCTGTGGTGTAAATGGAGCCTAAAACTACTGAAGTGGCTACAGTCAGTAAAAAGAGTTTTAAAACAATCAGCTAATAAAGCAGTGTAAATTAAAAAAACAGTAAAACATCTAAAAAATGAGAACTTTAAAAAGAAAGTGTAAACGAATTAAATGTTAATAACTCCGCAAAAAAATAGTGAAACAGTATAAAATTGAATGAAACTTTCTAAAGGCAACATGAGGTACATTTTTTGAACAACATAAAGTGTGTTTTGACCTAATTTAAAGGTTAAATTAGCAAACATCCTCCAGACTGATCGGCTCATGTGAACCTCATGTTCTTCCTCATCTCAGATTTCCTCTGCTCCACTGTAGCTTTTGGGCTGTTTGAGTTTAGCGAACTCAGCGTCGTGATGGAGAACGTGGTTCTGGGACATGTTATCAGGCTGGAAGTCTAATTTTAGATGAGTTGAGGCAGTTTTTCTTTTCTTATATGGACTTCATTCATATCAGGAATCACAGACCTGACCTCACACCACTGGGCGACATTTACAAACCAAACATATGACCAAAACAAGACTAAAGTTTGCGTTATGATGATCCCTGAACTTTATTAAGGTTTTGGGGAGTGTTTGGACTTTGTTTCACTTCGCGTTGACTCCCTGGAGACTGGTCTTATTGGTTTGAGATATCTTGGAGTGATCTGGTATCCGTGGTTCAGCCCGAGGTTCTACTCCTGATTTGCTCCGGTCTTCTGCTTCAGCGTTGACTATGTTCTGTGTTCAGATGCTGTTTCGCTGACCTCGCTCTCATCCACTGATTCTATGTTACTTTCTTCTGCGGTTCCACTGCGTTCATTCTCAAACTATCCTCTGGAGGTGAACAGATTATCAGGCCTCAGCTTAAACCTCAGCAACTTGTGATCTCCATGTGTCCAAGTCTTATGATCGACTGGTATCAAGACGAGCGTCTCCAACCAGACTGTTCGGGACACTCTGACTAAATGTCTTTTAAAAGATTTCCTTTACATTACTGATTCCCAAAATTCCTACTTAAAATATATTATTGGCAATAGATATGACATATTATAAACATGATCTGTATGTTGACCTAAAGTTTACCAGACTTTGTCACTTGCCTGAAAAAGGTTTGAACGACTGAAATAATAAAAAGATGCTTTGAAAAATCTCTAAATGTTAGTTGATTTCAGGAGGTGAAAAGAGAGAAGAAAAAAACAACAACAGCAACACTGAGTTTAAAAACCTCATTGACATAGAAACTCTGCGGTATAAATTAACTAGTTTCGATACAGTGGTAGTACCTGTCACCACCTCACACGTGGTGCTGTCCAGTGTGTGTGAGTGTGTGTGATTGGTGGCGTGGTCCAGTAGAAGCTCCCGCTCCTCCTGCAGAGGATTACTGCTGTTGAAAGAGCCTCTTTGTGCCGTGAGGCTGCTGGAATTCCTGTCCAGCTCCACGTCTTTGGGAAGCACTGAGCCAAAAGTCAGTCGAGCCAGTGAGCGTTGGAAAACCCCGCTGGAATACCACGCTTCCACCGCTCAGCGCTCCAGCGCAGGGTGAAAGGTGGAACACGTGTTCCAGGTTCTTCAACACAAAGACTTTCACTTTGTTTTTGAACATTTCAAGTGAAAATACTTATGAGTCACTCAACTATAAAACTAGCAAGTCCTATCAGAATATGGACTGTGAGTCATGACACTCTGGAGGCCGCCATGTTTGTTATTGTTCATCTACTTGTGCATGTGCAGAAGAACTGTGTACTACGGCCATGGCGCTCATGCGCAGTGGCAACGTTTCCACTGTGGTGAAACGAGCGCTTTTAGAAAGTGTTTTTTTTCCTCGTCTGTGCACAGCGATATAAAGTTCCACTTTGGGAGACGTTTCCAAAAGCGTGCGTTTTTTAGCATCACACTTCCTCTGCTCCGTGACAATCACGCACCGCTGTCGACATCGGGGTGGTGCTGACGGTGGACCGAACCGCCACTGATGATCCTTCAGAACGTTTGTTTCTACTTTGGCTTCATCCTGCTATTGGAAAACTGACGTTGGCCTCTTGAATCAGAGACTGTTTTCTTTACATGCAACAAGTTCGGACTGACATGTTTACCTGATTGCCTCACTTAACATTCCTCAGAACAGTGACGGACATCTCCAATCTCCATGTTTCTAAACCAGAACTACACATTATATCAGTGTGTGTGGGTTTCTAGCGATAACCTTTTGGTCAATGCTCTATATTGTGACATGGTTTGGCTTGTTGTATGAACCACAGTACTTGCATGCCTGTTGGGTTTTCTCTTTCTACCCCACCCTCAGTAGGGTTCGACCACGAACGAGACGTTTGCCACTCTTCCTTGTCATAATGATCGCTCTTAATGGACCTGTGGTTCAACAGGCACACGAAGCTCTACACCACTTTCCTTGAAACTCAGCCTCACTCTTTCAAATCTTTGTTCTCCAGTGCTAAGCTGCTCTAGGCTGTTGGCATCTTTTTGTGAAACCTCCACATTGTTAGTGAAGAGTTAAACACAGGATATTTTAGATGTTTTTAAAGAAGCACTTGTAGGAAAATAATGGCTAAATGCAAGATGGGGCCTAAGCTTGTTTATTCAAGGGTTGTTTGACGTGACCTGGTCAACTACGCAGCTATACCACACACAGATCCGTCAAATTAAATAGTTTCTCATGTTATTTTTGGGTTGACATTTAAATGTATGTGAATGATTCCCATCATCTGTTTGTTGTGACTGAGTACTTTGTTCCTTTTACTCAATTTCTCACATGGTAAAATGGAAAATGTGACATAAAACACCATGGGAGCACTGGTAAATGTTCGTAATTTAGTGCAACAGCAACAAGTGTGCCTTTCACAGAGGTAAAATATGGTGTTTTGCTGTTGTTTCCACTCCTACGCTCCAGTGAAGACACTGAGTCACTCCTGGCTCGGTGCCTCGCTCAAACTTAGCTCTTAGCTCAGCCGGATGACGGTGTTTGAAGGAGGATTCTTTCAAAGATGCTCTGAGGGGTAATTTCTACTGTCACTGGAAACAATAGTGGGATAATGAAAGGCTTGGCGATCCTCAGAGCTGCTCCACACTTTGATGTCGAACACGTACTTCACTGCGCTCGCGCTTTTCGCTGCTTTCTTCTTCGTTGGTGTGAAGACGCTCTGCTGTGGATCTCTGTGTGACGGTCACTGCATCACATGTGGATGTAACAATGTAAAGAATCCATATACAGTAAAACCTGATAGTTATAATCAGAGCTGTTTTATTTTAATGTTTTTCAGATTAATCTGGTGTGAAGTGGTAAAAATGTGTGTTTTTGGTCATGAAGGTTGGAGATTTTGTGTGTGTGTGTGTGTGTGTGTGTGTGTGTGTGTGTGTGTGTCCACTCCGCAGACGTGGCAGCTGGTGTGTTTAGCTGCCTGTTGATAGTGGCGTCCCTCCAGCCCGTAGCGTCTGGGGCCAGAATAATAAGTGTGTGTTGACTCTCGCTATCGAGCTAGCAGGGATGACGACGAGCACACATTTACATGCAAACACGTCTGATGGAAAAATATCATCCACGGCACAATCTGATTAAAGTTTATCTGAGCGATCTCTGTTTGGCCGAGGCTTCTGAGCGCAGCTTTGAACGCCGGCCTGCAGCGCTCCTTACTGAAGATCCCTCCTGGAAGCTGCTTCCAATCCAAATCTTATTTAAAAACGGAGCATATCCACAAAGACTTCCCTCCCCCTGGGAGATGAGGATCAGATGAGGCTTTGGTAAAGACAGTTTGCTATCATGTGTACAGTTGTCACATTTGCCAGATTTGACTGCAAGATAGTGAGGCTTAAGCCAAAAAGTCATATGTTTAAACTGAAAAAAGGTTGAACGGTGGTTTGTTTATGTGACCTGATGGTGCATCGGCTGAGTTTCAGGTCTGATTCACCGTTTGCATTAAAGTGGGGGAAAACTGTGAGCAGATGTGAGGATGAGAGGACTCAGCTGTGCTCGTATCTGAGGTCAGTCCTGTCCCGGAGCGCAGGAAGACCCTGACCCTGGTCTGGCTGCCAACAGGAAGTGGCCCGCGGCTGCACAGGAAGGCTACTCTTAGTGACACTCAGAGGCTGAATGAAGCCTTTCTATATGTCTTCTTCCTCCTCCGTCTGTCACACACTTCCTGTCAGACCCTGTCTTTTTTTGGGACTGCATGCAGGCAGATATTTATTTCAACACAGCCTCATCCTGAGGCGACAAACCAGGGGGAATTACAGCTACGACCGAAGAGTCCAACAGTGTGAGGCAATGTGTGTTTTTATCCAAAATGAACAAATGAAATGAAAAAATGTCTGTTTATTGTCTTAATTTTCTTATTTCTCTTTTAAACACAATCTTCTATAAGTCATCCATCAATCCGTCCTAACCGATCCGACCTAATCAATGTAAAGTTTTCATTTGAGCTAACATGCTAATTCACATCACGCACTTCTTGAAATTCTTCCACACTGACTCCACATGAGCTAACTATCCCTAAACAGATCCAGAAACAGATTTAAATAAATAATTACAAAAAAAAGCACCTTGCCTGTGGCTGTAATGTTTCTATTTGTCAATCTGACTCAGAGTCTTATTTCAACTGATGGCATTGAGCCACGATGAGCCATCAGATCTGACGGAGACGAGCTTCTGCTGCTGTTTTTGTTGAACTTGTTCCTCTCAGACCTCAGACTAAAGAAACCACAGAGTTATTCAATGTGGGCTTGTGAAGGTTGGAAATGCTATGTTTGGGTTTGGACGCCGCCGCTGCATTCAAAAGCTATTTAAAGTATTATGCAACAAAACATCATGGAGGACACGATGTGGTGTGTCCAGATGTCTCTACGCAGACCACTTCCTGTGTCTCCTCCCAGAGTGTGAGAGGATCGAACTTTACTGACTGGAAACCTGCTGTGCTGAGTTATGTTTGAACTTTCTTATCTTGCTTTACTGCAGACATTGTGGCTTGTTTCGGGCTGAATTCGCTGCATTCCTGGCAGGTTATCTAACTTCAGGGTCGTGCTTTCATATGACACTGAAATGACCTTAACAATCTGTTAACATAAAAGAAACCTGTTGTAAAAGCTGTGGATGTGTTCAATCTTCCTGTTTAGTTTACATTTTCACTTGAACTCATTGCTGTGTGAACAGGGTCTGAGCCATTTTTGAGCTTTTTTAAAAAATGGTTTTTGGCCAATTTATAGCCATTTTTTCTTTTTATTTATTAGTTTTCAACATTTTCAAGTTTTTTTTCCCCTCCGTAGCATCAATAGCTTTTTCACCTGTTAAAGCCATTTGGAGCTGAATCATAATTATCATTTATTTATTTGAATTCATATATGAGAAATCATCTGATCTGCTTTAGCCAGGAATGCTTATTTCAAGAACTTCCAGCATCTGCAGTATTTTTGGAAAGTTCCACCTGGGGAGCTGTTTTCCAAAAGATGCGTTTTCTTCATAAATGTGACATGGAGCTGATCCTCTGTCACTCTGAGGCCGTCAGTCTTAATCCTAACTGTAGCTGTGGTGCGTGTGTCTGCAGCCGGCTGGAGCTGAAAAAGCCCCGGGCGTCTTCTCCACGGAGCGGGAGCTGGATTCACTTCTGTCACTCAGCTTTGCTGGTAATTTCTCCCACTGGCTGCAGAAAAAAACCCAAAAAGATTCCTCTGTAGCTGCAGAAGCATTTTCCCCTCAGACCTGTTAGTATAGAGACGTCTGAGAATCCGGCGGCCGACAACGCCGATTCCTTCTGTCTCTATTAGATGTTCTCCTCAGAGGATGAACAAGATGCAAAATGAATCAAAAGTCCAAGAGGATGCACTGGAGGTTAAACTACTGACTCTAAATTCATTTTATATTCATTCAAGTGTGAATGGGATTGTTTCTCTCTCTTTTTTCCAGATGATACTATCTGGACTCAAGACTCATTGACTAAAAGTGTTCAGGATGTTTTCTTGGATCTATCTGAAATCAAATTCTGAATAGAATAAAATAACTTTATAAATCCCAAAGGGAAATACCTGTAAGCATTACTCCACACATAATAAAACAAAAAAAGAAAGTCAAATATCAGATAAGACAGAGTAACGAAGTGAAATAACTAAACTGAGATATTAATATGTACATGACTTAATGTAAATTAATAGAAACACAGAAGGATGAAATTAACTTAAACACTATTTACAGGGACGAAGGACATTTTAGTAATTCTAACTATTTTATCTCTTTTCTAAGCAGCTTTGCTTGTTTTTTTTCCCTCACTTTAAAGCGTTTTCTTCTCTTTGAGAAATGTTTATGATTTCAGGTTTGTTTCATACGGAAACGCAGAACTGCTAGAGTGAAGAAATAACTTTCTGAGCTGTATCTCGTAATAACGAGATAGTTTTCTCATGATAACGAGATAGCTTTGTCGTTCAAACGTTACACAAAACTTTCACACAAAATGTAAAACATTAACATCATTTCCTGGACTCAATACAGCTCCTTTATTTCCTGCCTTACATTATTGGACACACTGATTCCTCCAGGTGTGTTAGACCATATCGGTGGATTAACGTTAGCATTAGCTCTGCCTAGTATGGCTTCATGGCCCTTGACTCCTGTCTCTTTATCTTGTCAATCTGAAGTTTTCCCATCAATGCTTTCCTCTCTACTGGATGCGGGAGAAGAGACTGTGTTGAATTCAGCGGCTGCTGAAGTCCTGTATCCGTGTCTGTTTGTGTCCATGAAATCTGACAGCTGGAAACAATCTTAGGCTTTTTAGTGTGTTTGAACCATCGTGTCCTTGTTGTTATGGTGTTGCATCCATGTCAGCCTCCTCATCTTGTCAGCTGGGTTTACAGCTCCAAGCCGATGAGTGTAAACACAGCCGAAGAAGCTCCTTACAGGACATTTACAGGACATCAGTGAGAGTTTACCTCGTCTCAGCTGCAGATTTATGTTGCGTCGTTGTGTGTGAAAGGGAAAGCCACGGAGGATCCGCCCTCCTTCCCACGGTGCAACTTTACTGCATTTCTGTGGTTTCTGTCTAAAAAGTGAGCGTGTCATTTGGTTTGGGCCGCATCCAGCAGAGGCACAAACAAAGTAACATGAGTAAATCTACACTGCAGCCTTCCTGAGAGGGGGGAATTTATCAGGAGCCGGAAGACGGGAGCGGTGGAGGGAAGAACACTGTGTTTAGATCCTTTTTACATGAGGACAGTCAGCTGGGACGAGCATCACAGTCTGACGGCAGAGTTTAGAAAACGATTGATCTTCAGAGAAGAACACCAGAATCTCTAGAAAGCGTTGTGGTTTATGTGTTTTGTGTAAACGTACGCACACAGATGAAACAATCAAGCTCCTTAAAATATCCGTATCGATAAAAATGAGTCTCACTTTATGTAGATGACAGCAGAGTTAATGTTGGTAAATATAGACTCAGTTAAAACAGCATAAAGTGTCTGAAATCTTTTGATATTGTTGAACTCCTCATTGTTGAGGATGAAAGACCTTTAACTACAACCGGACATCAGTGCAGCACTGTTTGCTCCACACTTTAATACACTCAGACTGGTGATGAGCTGCTGCTTCTCACTGAACTGCTTGGAGGTTACCATTTCTTTAAATTCCTGTTTACTGGAGCAGTCATGTAGTAGTAAGTTTGAAACTTTCTGACATGAAAATGCAGAAACAATTCATCTGAAATATAGTGTAAAATGAGCCTTTGAAATCTGCAAAACTGCTGAGTAGAAACCCAACGCCTGAGAGGAAAGCCACAATGCAGAAGGCCCGGGGCTGATAAGAAGGAAGAATTATGACGTGAGAGACGAATGACAGGAGAAATGGAGAGAGGAGAAGTATGGAAAGCGCCAGTGTCCAAACAGAGGAAGGATTATCCAGCAGACTCCTCCATCAGACGTCAGGAGACCGGAGCGATGTGGAGGCAGCTGGCTGGACCAGATAGGACTCCGGGCTGCTTTTCCATCTTCCTCCCTCCATCGCTCCTCATTAAACCATGAAACAGTAATGGTTCGTCCTCTTTCCATCTCTGTAAAGCCTTCGTATTACTTCGTACTACTCGTAGTTCTGCTGTGTCCATCATGTCTTTTAGTATTACCTACACATGTATCGTCATTTGATGAAGCATCTCATCACGAACGAATTGCATGGCGAAGGTGAAGGTGCTGTCGAGCAATGAGTGGGCAGGACGCTCTCACTTGGAGCTCTGCAGATTAAGACAAAACAATTGCCTAAAACAAACTGAAAACCTACCAAATTAAATAAAATTAATGTGGTGTAATTTCGCAGTTGTACCTTTAAAATTCCTGGAAATGACAGTAAAAACTAAAAATCTCTCCCTGGAAGGTCCTGAAGAGATGGATCACCACTTCGTTCTTTAATTACTTATTGGGATTTGAGCAGACACATTTGATCTGCTGTGTGTCTGGACAGCTCTTACAGGAGGAATTGAGTTCACCATCTGTTGGATAATCTCATTAACTTTAACAGCATTGGCCACCTGACAGAGCTCCTCTGTTACGGGCTGCAGGTTCCAGGTTTGCACCTGCAGGAGCAGCAGTGAGGCTGTGCGCTCTGCTCTCAGAGCTCCTGAGACCACGCAGTTAGCATCTTCCCACAAAGCTTTGCTTCATGTGTGTCGTGACTCTGTGTGCAGAGTAACTTCTGCTCTTTCTGCTGTTTTGTTGTTGTTCAGTTGCTCCGGATCGCAGCCACATTTCATCATGTAGCTGTTTTTTAATTCATAAACGCTCGGCGTGACGTCTGAACCGCGTTAGCCTCCGCTGCGCCTCAGCTCCAGAGGTCGCCCACAGATGTTTCGTTTGTGAAGAGACAGAAGTTTTATGGTGGTTCATTCACCAGATTTCAGTGTTCCCTCAGATGGAGACCAGCCAACTGCTCCGTCTTTACAGACAGTGTTTACACACAGACTCCATAAAGCAGCCAGGTGTGTTTAGAAGGAGGTCTCAAACACACCTGCGCAGCCTGAACGCTCCTTCACCTCCATTCATGGACGCCAACGTCTCGTTTTTTGTGCTGCGATAACAAAGTGTCTGGGCGGCAGCGTGGCTCGCCTCCAGCGACACGCTGCCTTCAGGTGACAGTCCGAGAGGACTCACGCATTCACTGCAGGAAGCCGCCGTCTTCTCGCCCTCAGGGCGCAGACTTATATCCAGTAGCTGCAGGTGTTTGACCTTTCAGAGAAGAAGGAATTTGTTTATTTCTGATCTTATGTGCTCCGACATTAACAACTCCTTTCTTGGAGTAAAGTCAAACTTTGATTCAAGTTCATCACAAGTTGGTTTAAAATATAAAAGCCTGTCATACTGGGCAGCCAGCTTGAAAACATAACTCTAAAGATATGATATCAGTATTACTGATATAATACCAACACCATATTGATACTGATGTGATCATAACACTACAGTAGTTTTAACATACCTGTTTAAAAGGCAAGGATTGTATCAACATCATATAGATCTGATTCAGACTATCACTCTGAAATGTTTAATCTATTTAGAAACAAATCTGAAGACATATTCAGGTAAACTGGGGCAAAATGAAATTCCACCCATTAGCACAGTAAATAACAGAAATACTCAACAGCAGAGGGATGCTTGGTAAACTTGGCTTTAATCAAGTGTTTAGAGGGAGGATGAGCTCCTCAGATCAGTATGAGGTGACCATCTTTTTCTCCTCCACATTCCTGATTATCTCTGCTTTCTCCGCCTGCCGGACTCATCAGCTCATTTATCTCAGACGGCAGGACGTCAGCCTGGATGGTCAGTGCTGCTGGGACAGAGTCAGAATAATAATAATATGAGGAAGCGGGAACTCAACAGCACTGGCTAACGCTAACTGTTAGCAGCTAACGCTAACTGCATCAGAGCTCCTCAGGCAGAGAGAGCAAGCCGTTTCTCTGTCATATAAACATAACAAGCATTACAGATTTCATTAATTTAATCTGTTATTAGCTACTTCATAGCAATTTTGTTTTTCTGTTTTTACCAGTGCTGATATCAGCCTGAACATTTAGCATTCCTGTGCTGTGCGTCGTTGGCAGCTTCCCTCCCTGCTCTGCATTTTTGCCCTCCATGAGCCTCCCTCCCTCTCCTGCTTTCACAAGCCCGTCAAAAAAAAAAAGAAAGATTCCCTCATGTGTGAGGAGAAATGTGCCGCTCAGAGGAAGACAATGCCGGCCTTTCTGTCCTGGCATGAGAGAGCGAATGAGAGACGGAGAGAAGCAGACGTCTTTGTTTCCACCCAGTGTTTCTGGATGTGAGAGCTGCTGTTGTCCCCCCACGGCTCCCAGGGGGGGGTTCCATGTGGTGGGAACAAACACTCATACACTCACATTTCATTTAAATTCTCATTTAACTCCTTTTTAGAAACACTGAGTTAACTGACTAGAAGTAGACCTGCTCATCAAAGTTTGATCCACACTACATGATTTCTAAGAGCCCGTCTGCACCTCAGTGTTTTCCAATGAAAACACAGGAATGTGATTGCATTTTGGGTGTCTGTGTACATGATCCCCAACATGCTAACTGCATCATTTTCAGTGTTTTTGTTATTTCATTGAGAACTGACATCGTTTTCAAAATGCTGCAGTGTGAAACTTCTCAGGAAGGAAAACTAAAAGGAACATGTTAAATTTCATGTGTTTCGGTGATCAAGTCAGAATAAGTCAGAAGTAATGAAATGAGCCTTTTCTAAACATCAGGCCCTTTAAAATCAAACAATCTGTTTCTGCCAGAGTTTCTCTGAATCGGTCATGGAGTGATTGTATACATGGAGGACTGAGCCTCGGTACCGTGGAGGGACCACCTGCGGTTCGCACTCTGGACTGGATGAAGAAAAACACAGAGCATTCAAACCCAATATCATATATATTCAATATAATCCTATTATATTATAATGCTAAATGATAAAAAACTAACAATTATGTGCTTTAATTTCTATGAATAATCTGCAATTAAAGTGCATCTAAACAGCTTGTAGAAAGAGGAGGTGGGTTTTAGTAGATTTCACCAATCACTGATTATCAGTATAAATGAAGCTCCATTTGAAGGCTGCAGCTCTGTAAACTTACTGTATTTAAGTCAACGATCAGATTATTGGCTGAAAGTGAAGAATTACGAAGCGACCCACCTGAGAACTTTACCGCCAGTCGCCACTGATATAATCTCTGTAAAGAGACTTTTAATTAATGAATTGATTTTTGGTTTGGTTTTAACAGTCAACTGTCAAAATTATTCATCCTCTACATTTAAAAAATGTGTTCATGTGTATTCATTTTTCTTCATACGTTTGTCATATTTTAGAAGCAACACATTTAATATTAATATTGAATTATCATACAGTACGTATCAAATCCTTCAGTACTGTAAAGGAATCAAATTTTGGAAAAAAAAAAATTGAAATATTTTGTTATAATTTCATATTTTGCTCTGCACTTTGTTCATCTTTGCGACCTCTCAGCTTGTCTCTCAGAAAGGTTTTGGACCAGTTTTCTCATCTCTGATGAACTTTACAGTGAAGACAAACTGTGATGGACATAAAAACTTTAACAAAGCATTAACACGTCAGAAGTCTGATTCACTTTCTCGAAAGTGTCTCATTATGACATTAAACGTTAGATCCCATATGTTCCTCCTGACATTGACAAAACATGGCCTGTGGCCCACACTTGGCTCGCACTTGGCTGAACTGTGGTCCACTTATTTATTAATTTTCATCCAACAGTAGGATTCATGATGATGTAAATTGGAACCCTACACTGATATTTTGCTGTTAATTAAAGGAAGTTGCTCACATTTTGGCCCTCAGGAGGTGAGGATGAGGTTTTTTTACTCAACAAAGTGGTGTGTGAGATGAAGATGAAGATAAAAGACTCTGCGGTTTCTGTATATTCTGCTGCAGATGACGGGAGCTGCTTTCCACACGTCCGCAGCTTTGTTTTCCTCAAATGATTTCACTCATCACTCGGTTGTGTTTCCCTCCTCCTCTTCCTCCTGGCTTTTGATCACACACACACACACACACAGACAGACACACACACGCACGCAGGAATGCAGCTCTGGCTGTGGTGGAGCAGGCAGCGACAGGTCTGACCTTCTGAATGGAGCCTGAGCTTCACACAAAGGGCTCAGATCAGGACGTTTTAAATGTAAAGAGTCAGTCAGAAAGTCACGGTGCAGCGCTCAGCCGGACAGGAGCATGGACGCTCTGCGCTTACTGGACAACCGGAGAGAGGTACGAACACAAAAACTGACAGAAAGAAAGGAAAAAATAAGGCTTTTCTCTGCAAATAAGAAGTTTAGCCATTTGAATTTTAAAAGATTAGTTTTTTGATTATAACCAGTTTGAATCTAGTCTCTGTGGGTTTGAATGTGCCGAGCACTGTGTTGTCCTGCAGGCAGTGAACATCTCACACTGCTGCACACCAGTGTCTCCATGCAGACCTTCTGGTTCCTTACACTGTTAGAATCTGCTGTTTTCTTTTTTATCTTTTTCACTGTGCAGCATGTTTCTCACTTCATTACAGCAGAAGTGTTTTCCCACGTGTTCTCACAGAGACACACATACTCTAGCTTTTTTAGTCATCTATAGTCATTTGTTTTGAGCTGAGGTGGAGAAAATACTCTATTTAGAAGGGAACTTGAAAAAAGTTCTAAAAGAAAAAAAAGATAAAAAAAAAAACTTCCATTAAATTAAGAGAGTAAAAGCACATAAAACAGTTAAAAATGTAAACAAATTAAAGCAACTAAAAGCAACAAAAAGAATGGCTTAAAAATTTCATGAATCGTCAGAAAAACTCAATTTTTCTGACAAAGCTTTTTAAAATGAGCAAGAAATGTCAAAAGCTGGTAAAAATGGTTGAAAACTGCACAAAAAGGCATGTTGTGTGAATGTTGCTCAAACAGATAAAAATGACTAAAATACTTTGGAAATACCTTCAAAAAGCTGCTGACGGAGGGACAACAGGATGAGTGTGTGTGTGTGTGTGTGTGTGTGTGTGTGTGTGTGTGTGTGTGTGTGTGTGTGTGTGTGTGTGTGTGTGTGTGTGTGTGTGTGTGTGTGTGTGTGCGCGCGCGTGTGCGTGTGCTGTGTGAATCACACCTTGACGTATGCAGAGCGGAGGGGGAATCCCAGCAAACACAGCTGGAATCCAACATAATATTTCCACTGATTCTGTGAACTGGTCATTAAAGACACGACCCGTTGGGATCTTTGAGGGATCCGGGAT
The DNA here is from genome assembly GCF_902148845.1 of Salarias fasciatus. NCBI lineage: Eukaryota > Metazoa > Chordata > Actinopteri > Blenniiformes > Blenniidae > Salarias > Salarias fasciatus. The sequence continues at coordinate 31,669,845 of NC_043758.1, read as the reverse complement.
GTTTTGAGGGCTTTGGCGTGTGCTGAAAGTTGAAACGTGAGCAGATTTCGACCAAACACGGAGGAGTTTCATCACCGGGAGAATTAAAGTCACCATGACGTCCTGGCTTCACTCAGCTTCTGCTGTCCGTTCCTCTTTCAGGACCTTCATGTGTCGCAGGACCAGGCAGACATGGACCACCTCAACAGGAACACACAAGAGTGTGGACGGCAGACTCACCAGGTGCTTCAGGTCAGTATGTGTGTGTGTGTGTGTGTGTGTGTGTGTGTGTGTGTGTGTTATTAGAGGGGGGCAGACTGAGTCATCTGATTATAATTTTTTTGTTTAACACTTGGCAGCTTTCATAGAAAACACGATCCCATGTCATCAGTACAGACACACACACACACACACACACACACACACACACACACACACACACACACAGACACACAGACACACACACACACACACACACACACACACACACACACACACACACACACACACACACACACACGCACACACCAACACACTGCCTGCTCTTTGTGGATCTGCTTTGGCACATTTCTGGCTCTGAAACTCAGAACAGAAGGTGAATGTGGACACGACAGAGAGCCCAAACTCTGTGTGTGTGTGTGTGTGTGTGTGTGTGTGTGTGTGGGTGTGTGCTTTATTGCTTCATACTAATTGGAACCTGATTGTACTGAATTTGTTTGATTTGCCTGTTTTTTTTTATTGACAATTGACTGAAAATACTGTTGTTTTTGAGTTAAATGATGAAAAATGGTAAAGTGGCAGGTCACTAGATAATGTTCTGTTTATGTAAACAAAAAAATATAATATACATTTTGTTTAAAAGCGTATTGCACGTCACCAGAGGCCTCTGTACAACTGACAACAGTGTGATAGAAGTGTCTTTCATATTCATACAGGTCCACTCAGTATCTGTTTAGGAAATCTCAGCGTATGCAGATGACACTGTAGTAAATGTTAGTAAATCTTCACTTTGTTGAACAACAGATGTTTAATTTAAAAGAGTGAACAGCACAAACACTCCTCTATCCAGAAAAGTGTTATCTCAGTCACGTCAGGATTCGCCCCGGGACCCACACGGTGGTGCAGTGGTTAGCACTGTCTCCACCTGGTGAAGGCGTCCATGAGCTGCAGTCCCAACACGAGGGCGGTCAGTCATCGACAGCCAGCAGGGCACTGAACACACTGAGACTTCCTGTTTAATCTGTTAAAGTGTTACAGTGAAGACAAACTGAGTGCACTCACTCACTCCAACCAGCAGGCTGAAGCAGCTTCCCACGGCGATGGGGCTCTAAGTTACATTTGTCCTGCATAAAGTGAAGAAAACCTGCTCTTTCCCAACTCACTCTGTCTGATGTTGCCCCATTCAGAAGTCAAAGGTCAGGTCCCTGATGGAAAAATGAAGTTAATCAGAGAGGGCAAGAATTGTTTTCTTTCCTTCTTATTGTTTTTTTTAAAGATTAACAAATCCATTTTTAATCTTTCATTTTTTTCAGATTTCACAATGTTGTAGCTCAGAAGTTTGCACATTCTACGGCCAATGGTGACATTTTTTTTTTTTTTATGTTTTTTGTTTTACCATTTTCCATCAGATAAAGTTAATCTGGAGCAACTGCTACTTTGAAAACACCAAAAACTCTGGTTTAAGTCATTAATGAAGAAATCACTGTCTAACGAAATACCCACTAGTAATCGATGTGTTTTTAGCTATTTTTATTTGAGCTTTCTTTTTTCCTGTTTTTTTTTTGAGTCATTACGCTGTTTTGAAATTTTTGTGGCTTTTGGCTATTTTACTGATTTTCAGCCATTTTCACTGCTACTGGTTGTTTTAGAAGTTTTTGTTGAAATTGCACCGAAAGGAACCAGCGAGGCTTCTCAGCTTCATGCTGCAAGATCACACTGTGCTGTTACCATGGAGACAATCCCATCATACACACACTCACACGCACACACAAACAGCCTGTTGCCAATTTAATGATTTAAAATGTTATTAAGATTAGAATAAAAAAAAGATTGACCACTTTATTACAATCTTAGCTGCTGTTTGACCTGAAATGAGTTTGAATGATTTAGAATCCTCTCAAAGAAAAAAAAAAAAGATTAAAATAACCTCTGAACCTTCAGCTCTGTAAACTAGACAGAAATAAACTTCCTCACTGATTCACAGAGCACGCCTCTGGACCTGATCGAGACCGGGAAGGGGCTGAAGTTCCAGGCAGAGCGCCCCCATCTGGTGAGCCTGGGGAGTGGCCGACTGAGCACTGCGATCACCCTGCTGCCCCTACCCGAGGGTAAACCTGCTACACACACACACACACACACACACACGCACAGGACAGGAGGGTTTTATTTTCTGAATATCTGCTGACCTCTTGACCCCTGGGTGACGTGTAGAACCTGTACTGGCACTGACTGGCCCCTCCCACTGCCCCCGTCAGGTCGCACCACCCTGGGTCACGGCCCCATGGACATCAGCATCCAGGGTCCCGGCGTGGCGGCGCAGCACTGCTTCATCGAGAACCGCTCGGGGGTCATCACCCTGCACCCCTGCGGGAACCTGTGCGCCGTGGACGGGCTCCAGGTCAAACAGCCCACCCGCCTGTCTCAGGGTAGGAACTCGCTCTCGGCAGGGGTCAGAGGTCGGGGCTGGGATGTGTGTAAAGTGGAGACGCTGCATGTTACTGTGGGACGACGATCGATCCGTGAAAGCAGAGTGAGAGTGTGTGTGTGTGTGTGTGTGTGTGTGTGCTTTAAACGACCATCGATCGAGGCTGGTAATGAGCGAATGAGCTCCGCTGCGCTCAGATCCTGCTGAGACCAGGAGGAGCCGTCGATTGATTTTCAATCAGCTGCAGGGCGTGGAGGATCTGAGTGGACTGTCTGGTTTGTTAAAGGCGGATTGTTACCTCGGAAAGTCCGACTGTTTCCGTTTGTCCATCAGAGACACTCAAACACACAACCGGCTTTTAAAAGAGGGAGGGGCAACTTCCATCACCATAGAAACAAGTAACGTGGGCGGGGCTTCTCCTTCATGATACACACTTCTTGATTTTGCCACTTCAGTCTTACAATTTTCTTTCCAGTCAGATTCAAGGAAGAATCAGCAACGCTGTTTGTCTTGAGTCACCGAGCCTGAGGAGTTTACACCAGAGGAAACACACGCTACATTATACACACACACACACACACATTGCGTTATGAGACGGAGTTACAGTCAGCGTTACTCAGAGGAAGTGATCTGAGTAATCACACACTGCAGGCTGAGAGATGACTGGACTTTGGCTTATTCAGCAGAAACTGCAGATCATGTCTGAGTCTGGCCTCCAGTAGCCTGGTGGGAATGCTAATGCTAACAGTGATTTTCATTCACTTTGTCCATATTATATATTAATGATATTATTGGATATCTTATAATTTTAATACAACTTGATAGGAATGCTCTCAGATTATGGCCTTGTGTACTTTATCAACTTTTCCCTTCATTTCAGAGAATCCACAACATAAAGATTTAATGGGAAAAGTGTCTGAAAGGATGAACTCAAAGTAACCGATCAGAAACACTCCCTGATTCCTCAAAACACCCACGTGAAGCCACCAGAGCCGGACATGACAGAGTGTGTGTGTGTGTGTGTGTGTGTGTGTGTGTGTGTGTTGAGGAACACGTGTGTGTTGTGTCCCTCCTGTCGGCTGGTATTCGGACCTGGACTCGGCATGGCGAGTAACCTGAGCGGGAGCTATTTTTACTGGCTCTGCTTCAGCCCCGCAGAGGGTTTCAGGTTGAAGAATGAGCGTGAGGGTGGAGCGGGGTTTAAATCGTGGAGGAAATAGTTTGGGATGTTCAAAAGTTGCCGATACAAATCTAATTTTATCGCAGGAAGTGGATCAGACGTGACCACTCCCTCCAGTTACACTGGGAGTAATCCATCACACGGCGCTGGAACACCCCCGTCCAGAGTAGAGGGGGCCTGCGGGGCGCATCGGAGCGAGTCATGACTCCACCCTGCCAGGAGCGGCTCGGTGCGAATAAAACCAGGAAGCAAGAAGTATGGTCACAGAATGAGGAGGCGCTCAGTCCTCTGAGAATTACACAATAAGAGCTGGAGGGCGGAAATCCAGCAGAGGTCAGGAGAGAAGAGACGCCGATGGAGGCCTGATTCAGAGGAGGCTTCAGTCACTGGAAAATCAACAGCACAAAGGATTACCAGGTTCCCTGGACGATAAGTCACACCTGTGAGTGTGAAAGTAAAAAAAAAGTTTCAGAAAGATGAACAAAGCATATTTCTGCTGCATTTATGATCCATAACCGCTCCTCTGATAATCCAGATTGCTCAGCTGCTGCTCTAGAGCCTTCTGTGAATTTGTCCCTCAGATTTTAACCCAGGATTAGCCTTTCTTGCTTTCTTCATGGCGGTGACAGTTTCTCTGCCTTTTCTTCAGTCCCTCATTAGTTTCTCTCACTCTGAACTCTTATTTCAGTTCTGCTGTGGACACTGTTGTTTTTCTTTGTTCTGACATTTTTCTTGCTCTGTCAGTCAAATCCAGCAGTCATGGAGGATTTTTTTGTGGTGCTGTAGCAGCTTTCTGTTGTCACACTGAGACATCTAGTGGTCACAGGTGGTAACTGCAAGTAGTATATTTTAATATTCAAGCCATACTTTTTTTAGTTGCCTGGACTCAATAAAATATTTCATCTGTGTTATGATTCACAGGTAAATTTAGGTTTACTTTCTATAAATATCTATAAATAACTGAATAAATGTTAAAAACTGACAAATATATTGTCAATATAACAAATTCTAGGCATTTTTATTCATAACACTATGATTTGCTCAGTTTTATCTGAGTATTTTTCACATCCCTGTGCTGCTTTGTGACTTTCCTCCAAACACAGCTGCTTTCAGTTCTTTGGGTCACACAGACATCGTAAAGCAAAGAATACCTGAAGCAATAATAAAGCCAGACTAATATTTACTGCAGCTTCAAAGCTCGCTCTGGGTCAGCTGCTTCCTTTAATTTGAGTTTTTTACTGCCAACAACGAGCGCGGACTTCACCTTTGCTCCTTTATACAGTGATCAAGGTGGAGATATGATCGTCACTCCTCCATGTGTGCTTTCCCTCTTAGGAGTAACTCCTCTTAGATAATTAAAAATCGGAATATGGCAGCATAATCAATTCGTCAATGAGAACAACAAATCAGCTGAGTCATTTTACGCAATCAGCCTAAAAGGTCAGTGAATCATTACTGAAGCAGGTTGTTTTTGAAATATAAACTGAACTTAATTCTTATTAGTTACTGGAATTATTTGCTCATGTTGAACTTTCCATATTTGAGCAGAAAGTCTTTTTTGTGTTGTCTGTTGAATTCAGTCCAGCTTCTTCAACCTATAAATATGAGTCACCGACTTAAATAAACCAGGTGGAATTTGCCAGATGTTCCTTATCAATAAACTTGATTCATTTTCTTGTAATTAATATATTATTAAGTTATTATCCTAATTCATTATGGAAACAAACAACAGCTCCTACAAGTGGCCCAATTACGGCACATTGTTTTCGGTGTTTTGCCATGTTTCATAAATGGAAATCATTTTCAAGTTGTTGCAATGTAAAAATGGTGCGTTTTCACTTGAAACGTTTTCGTGTAATCAGGGCCTTGATTACAGTTGGATTTTTAAACGAAGTCTAGTGAAAAGCTTAATTACTGTGTATGGAATAAATAATGTTAAATAAAGCATTTTTGCAGATAGAAGAAAAACCCTGAAAGCTCTTTTTCACTGTGTGAAATCTAAAAGAAAATCCCCTAAAACTTGCACAAATTCTGTTGAATCTACTTCTCTGGACCAGAGGGGTACAGAATTATAACAAAACTCCAGGGACGTGTGTATTTCTACTACATATGAAGTTTATAGTTCTTGCATTGCAACTGAACTTACAGCCTTGTTAAATATAACTGAAGAATGTATAATTTTGCTATATTTAGCAGAACCACAGGGACATAGAGGCTTTATACAACCTCTTAAACTAGAGTTTGTGAGCTGTGTTGTCTTCATCTTGAAGGATAAACATCTTTTCTGGCTCCAGGGAAACAGAGAGAGGAGGGGAAAGTAGTTGTCAGTCCTAAAGGTGGCAGAACTCTACTCTGTCTTGTCTCAGGCCTCTCCCACCTCCTGACTCAGGATTCCTCCTCCTCCTACTCCCTCACAGTCTGATCTCTCCAGGGCTGAGAGATGACTCTGAGACAGCTGTTTCTTACTTAGTGCAGGAGGAGCAGGAGCAGGAGGAGCAGCTCCTTGACTGTAGGGGGAGGTGCAGCAGCAGCAGCAGCATCAGGAGGAGGAGGAGGTGCAGCAGCAGGAGGTGCATCCTTCTCGCTGCAGGAGGAGACAATAGGCTGCGATCACAATGAGCCTGGAGAAACTCCCGCACTGGTTTGAATGAGCCGGCGTGCAGCGCTCCGACAGCGGATGAGCCCGCACTTCACCACGCGTGCACAGACAGCCGCTCCCACCCCGGAGCCCCGATCAGAGCCCGGATCAGCCCCGATCAGACCCCCAGCCTGCTGACTCTCTCTGGATTATCCCAACAAAAGCGCGTCCCGGTCCGCAGGGAGACAGCCAGAAAGCCGCCTGACTCCGCTCTTCTTCTCCTCGTTTCTCAATAATCGGACTAAAACACGTGGTTTGGTCGGTGGAACGAAGGGAGGCGATGATCGGAGCGGAGCCGCGCAGGAGTCTCTCTCTCAGGGGTTAAAGTAAGTGTCTGCGCCGCGGCTCTCCGGGGCTTTTCAAGCCGCTTCTGAAGTCGCTGAACGCGGCTGGGTAGTTGTTACCCAACCCGCTGTACGGTGTCATTAACTTTACCGACTAATTTTCTTAACTTCACCACGGTGCTTTGTCAGTATCACCTATATAATCTGCCTACCTGTCAGTTTTTTAAAGATGAATAAGTCTTTTTTGCTTATTTTGAGCTTTGTAAGTTCAACTTTACTCCGTCACCAAACTCCATTTAAAAAACTGCAAATTGTGACGTTTCATGCTGTTGTTGTTACCCATTGCATAATACAGGATATTTTACAGTTTGGTATGCTTTCCTACCTAAATATATTCAATACGGTTTTCATTTTGCAAACATTTATTTCTTGGACAATGAGAAAAATTCCCTTTATCAGGCTCTGCCCTGAGCAGGTTTGCTCTGTTTTACCGTTGCTAGGTAAGCTAGCAAACTTCAACATGTTAAGTTTTTTTGAAACCAGAATAATCCCTTTGAATGACTGCCAAAGCCGAATTCTTTCAAACACATTTGCGACACGATTGCAGAGTTAAAAGTGTACTTTAACCTTTATATAACTGGTTTTACGCTGAGTAAAGTGTAAATTGGCTGACTTGTTGAATGGGGTCTGGTGCTCTGGACGACACACGCAACAGGAGCACCTGCTCTGAGTCTCAGCGTCCCTCTGCCACCATGTGAGTTCTGTTTATAGACTACAAACATATACAAGTCTGCCAGATCTGCAGACTCCCCCTCCACCTCATCCATGACCAGACCACACTGTGTCTGTCTACTGTTACACTGCTATTCCTGGATGCCAATGTGACCTAAGCAGAGCCGCTCACCGGAATAGAAAAGCGCCTGTATTTCATGTGATCGGGCCTGTGTGGATCCACAGGTTGCAGCCGTGTTAGAGTCCAGAAAATCATCTGTGACATATTGCATTGACCCCATCTGAAAAGAAAGCATGTGTGATGAGTCCCAGGAGACCCCCGCCTTCCCTTTCTTCTGCAGTGGGAGTGATGTGGGGTCCCAGAGGGCCCCGAACACCGGTCAGGCATGTGCGAGGGGACACCGGGGTCATCCGGGGAGGAAGAGACCCTGGCAGCAGCTGGAGCTCGTACGCTGGGTCAGCGTGTGTGTCTGAATATGTGTGCGTTGCTGTTGACACAGTCTTTTGACCGCACATCCTCTGACTGCGCCCGGGTCAAGGCCCAGCGTCACGACGAGACGCCGGCCGAGATCTGCAAATACACCACAGACCCGCAGCGGACAAAGGTTGTGTTCACATCGCAGGACCAGCATCAATAACCAGGAATGACTGCGATTCTCTCCTGTCGGCTGTCAGTACACCGTGTGAAGCTGTAGCGCTGAGGAGAAGTGGTGCCTGTTTGCTTTTTCCAAATACTCACAACCTGATGTGAACTTCCAGAGGAATCACATGTCATCCCACGTTTTGAGGCTAGACGACAACTCCCAATAAGATTCCTACTTCTGTATGAAATCCAAGGAATGTTCAACGTATTTGATATTTTCAGAGGAAAAAAAACAACTTTTTCTTCTTTGGACTGATATTCTCATACCTAAACTGTGGAGTTTGGTATGACTGTGACAACAGAAAGTGATAATACAATGAAATCAACACCAGAACAATATTTTCAACAGATTTCCAAGAAGGTAAATACTGGAATCTGTTTATTTCCTCAGCACACCTTTATCCCTGCATGAAAATGAGACTAGAACAACTTCTCAGTCCTTTGTTGGCTAGATGTGGTTTATGAAGAGGATTGTCATCCTTATGAATTGAAGTCATTACTGAATTGAAGCGACCATCACCTTTGATTCAGCGCAGAGTGAAATTGTGACATTTTTAACCAAAAACGTTTTTAAGAGAATTCAGTGTTTTCAGATTGAGCCAAAAGTGTAAATATAAAGTAGAATTATGCTAAAAAGTACCAAATATAGATATGACCAACTTTTTTTTCAAGTAGACTTTCAGCATTCTTTGCAGTGGATTGTAGTTTTTCAGCGAATAATGGAACTAATGCATGGTTTTTAGCAGTGGCGGACCGTGCATTTCACACTAAGGCCTTCAGAACAGATCCGCCTGAACCAATCCACCTCTCAATAACTATTTTGTCTACAAAAAAAAATCTTATTATGCAGATATGCACATAAAGAGTTGTTGCACAGCAGATAGATACTTGTGCAGCCAGAATAAATGCCTTTGCTGAAGTGCACTATTCTCCTACTACATCTGTGCACATACAATGAGCATCAACAACTTAATAAAACAGCAATATTATTTAGGAAAAGAGGAACATTTTACTCACCAAAATCCCGATTATTTGAAAACAAAATACATCCTCCTTTCCTTCCTCAAAAAGAGTTCAACTGCTCTGTCATATAGATTATCCGTGCGTTTCAGTTCCATAAAGCCAGGGCTTAAAGTCCAGCTTGCCCCGTGGTATTTCTGGCGAAGTTTTATTTCTCTTCAGGTCTTCTTCTTCTTCTTCTTTGGAATAATTGCGGTAGGCGACCAACAACTTAGGTGCATACCGCCCCCTACTGTATCTCTTGGTGAATGTAAATCAGAGGGCCTGGATACGCTGTTGCTAGAAGCTAGAAGGCGCTGAGTCGCCAACTCGAAATCTGATTGGTTGAAGCAACTGTCTGATTGGTTAAAGCAACTGTCTGTTTGACGCTTCACTTTACTTCACTGCGCCATCGGGAACGGATAGCGAAGGCCTCGGGCAGATTTCTTTGACCCTAGCAACAAATAATGCCTGAAATCTGATTGGTTAAATGATTTAATATGAAAAAAACATGTCTGGAAGCAGCGCAACCACGGGAAAACTATGAAAGGAACTGGAACATACCGTTTGGAATCATTTATTAATTATTTATGGACAAAATATAATTTACATCAGTCTGTAATTCAGATAATTTTTAGGCCAGCAGAGAAGGCTTTGCAGGCCCTGACGGCCCACCACTGGTTTTTAGTTTGTCTTTTGGAAGAACAAAGAATGTTCTTAAAGTGCGTTTTATAGGGAGTATTGAGTTTTTAGACATGTAGACACTGTGTGACTGCTTGAATCGATTTATCCATAGGAAACCATAGAAATCCACACAGAACAACATGGAAGTTCCAGGGATTTGGGGATGAGGACTAACCTTTAGCTACCTGCTGATACTGAGTATTAGTGCATTATAGCGCAAATACGAGGAAGGCATGATGGTATCTGGTGGGAAAATTTCCACAAATTGAGGATTAGGGGAATGCAACATGTTGAGTCGTCGCCTGTTGGAGGAAGCTGCTTCATTTAGTGTCACGTCTTCAGGAAGAAGGCTCTTTCCAGCCGCCGTAAAGCTGGTTCTGATGGATCGTCCCTTCTGAAGCCATCTGCCGCTGGGGGCATGTAGCAGGGGGGGGGGGGTCTGACACAAAGGAGGAAGAGGAGGAGAGTGAGACGTGGACGTGAGGGGGCTGTTTAGGTGGGGAACATCTGTGGCGATGAGCGTCCGTCAGAAGAGCAGCTGCTGCGTCGGAGTCTCGGTCTTTTTAAAGGACCGCCACCATAATTTCACAGCTCAACATCAGGAGAACCGCAGCTGCAAACACAATGTGGAAACCTGCTGCACGGACAACCAACCGGGAAAACAATCGTTTACATAAAGTCGTTGCTTCCTCATTCATCCGTTGTTTAAGATCCTGTTTACAAAATCACGTTTTCAAGTAAAAAAGCAAAACTTTCTCATCAGAATTAGACATGAAGAGGTTTAGCTTCGTGGTGGATTTTATGGCTTCTTTTTTTAGTTGCCTTTTGTTTTCATGGCTGTGAATAAGAAGTGCAGGATTGAACTGATGACTCAAATAAGTTTTATTTCGACATGTTCAGACATTTCTTGGTGGTTTGGTTAGGTTGGAGTTGCAGAATAATTCCTCTCCACATTCTTATTATCTTGAATGTTTCAAGGTTCCAAAGCTATTAAACAAATGAATAAAATCTCTGAAGAGTTTAATAAAAACTTTAAAAATAGATTTTAAAAAAGACCTAGTCAATAAAAAGCCAAGCTGAATGGTGAGGGATGAAAGCTCGGGGTGAATGGCGCCCTGATCTTCCCTGCTTAACTCCAATCACTGCGGCTCAGCTTTGATGTGGTCACTGTTAATGGGACCATGTAAATTCCTGTTTTTGAAATAAATATTCCAGATTCCTTTCTGACCACATGAGAATGTGTAAATTTCAGCTTTTTATATTTATTTCTTTTTAATGAACATTTCTACCCAGGGTGCATCTGACTGGTAGTTTCTTTGCTTGTGGCCCGTCCTCTTAATGAACTGCATAAAACCCAGAGCGTGCGAGTTGAAGCCGCCGTCTCCCCAGATCTCCATCGCGGTATCTGGCTGGCGTCAGACACGTGATCTCTTCTTCTTCTTCCACGTCACGTCTTCAGTCCTGCTTCCCGTCTCGTTGGCACATGACCTGAACGTGAGGAGGTCATTCCTCCTCCTCCTCCTCCTCCGAACCTGCTCCGTATCTCCTCTGGTATGTGCTTGATGGCGAGAGGCGGTCATTGATTAACTGGCGTGCTTTACTCCCTTTGGCCTTTTTCCGAGGCTGTAAACCGTCGGCTTTCCATAGCAACAGTCAGCCGAATTTGTGGGCATCTCTTTGTCCGCCGCTCCTCCAGATGCTTCGGCTGCGTCCCACAATGCCGCCGCTTCAGCGGAGACGCTTTTGTTCGGCGTGCGCAAGAGTGCGAACAGGGAAGAGTCTGTCCCGACGGTCGGCTGGTAAAAGCTGCGATGGTCTGTGAGGGGAGTGCGCTATTCAGGCTGACTGGGTTGAAGAACATTAATGAATTTCTCAGGGGCTTCGTCTATGTGTGGCGCTTCATTGTCTGATCGGCGCCCCGCTGCCGCTTTTAGGAGGACAACAGCTCTCATCGGAGAAGTCGTGACTCATTAAACCAGCCTGTACACTCTTGAAATGTAGAAAAAGCCTGACGTGGTCCGACAGGAACAATGGTTTAACGTAGCTGCATCATGTTCCGGTCGTGTCACAGATGATTGTTTGTCAGTGAGGATTAAGATTCCTCGTTTTGTTTCATGTTATTTATTGAATTTCTCTTACTGTCGGTGACTAAACCAATGTCTGTAAGTCAGCTGAGGTCAAAAATGTCCCCGTCTGACAACAGAATGCTGCTCCTGTGCAGAAAAGCCTCCATTACAGGATTAAACATTGATGGTTCTGGAACCGCAGCTATAGACTGAAGACCATTGATCTTATATCAGGTGTGACTTATGGTAAATGTTGTGACCCAGAATGGTTGAAGACCAAGTAATGACTTAATAAAGAAATTAGCCAAATGATGTGAGCTTCACTGATGGCGATACGGTTCTACTGCTGATCAGCTGAACTGTGTGACTGAAGTTAAACATTGTTCAGACGGATTCGGTGCGGCTGACTGATGTACTGGAACCGTTAGCTAACCAAATCTACACCGTCCGTGACAAAAACACACTCGGTCGCCGAGGGCAACGAACGCTGCTAAGGTGCCGAACTCCTCCGGGAGCTTTTGCCCAAGGACACGTCAACACGTGACCTGTTGTCATTCAGGATTTAGTGCCAGACTGCTGCTCTGGAGGAGATGCTGAGCTCCGGTTCCTGTCCGACCGCTGTTCTCGGGGCTAGAACATCTTGCCCCTGCTCCAGCGCTGAGCCAGCGATCCTCTAGACGCGTTGCAGTCGTTCCGCCACGCGCTCCTTCCCCGGCTGAACTCATGGCGGTAGAATGTGAAGCGGCGCTGCTCCGACCGCCTCCCGGCTCCTCTGATCCAGCCTTCTGGGAAATGTCCTTCTGACTAAGCTGACACGCTGGAAAGACCGAACGCGGTCTCACCAACGCATAGGAAAGAGGAGGGGGGGAAGCACGCAGAGAGTATTTATTAGAGAGAAGATGGAATATTTGGCGCTCGGACACATTTCCGATGGGTTTGGGAGAGAGCGTGGCTGCTAACCACTTCTCTCCTTAATGCCACAGTACCCTGGAGGCAGCGTGTGGTATTCGCTCCGATTGGCTGAACGCTCCGGAGGAAACCTCGCTCGAGTTTCACCTGATTACTTCTGTCAGCTCTTGTATTAGGTCAGTGCTCCTCATAAAAGGTTCTCTGCAGGCATTTCATCTCTTTCAGGGTATGATTGCCTCCTTTTCTGAAGTGCATCTTGACTTTAAAGACCTTTAAAACAAGAGGAGCACATTCAAAGACCTTCTGACACACGGATTCTCAAACACGTTTAGAAGGATTTTCTAAAAGCTAATCAGCTGCAAAAAGGTACCTTAGGGTTTTCAGCTTTTCCTTACAGTCTCTAAATTCCTTCAATTTACAATCGGTAGTTTAAAAACCCTGCAACCTGTTTTTATCACTTCTCAAGCAATAAAATTCATCTGGCGCCACAAAAACATGTTTAACCTTTACAGTCAGGATAACGGCTCTTAAAGTTGTGGGTACAGTTTTCCTAAACATTTAGAAGCTGTCTGTTATGACATTTTGTACCTGTAATTTAGAAAATTAGACTTTTTATTACATTTGCAGCCTTTTCAGCCGTTTCTAGTGGTTTTACAGTTTCTAGCAGTTTTGTCTGTTTTAGATAATTGAGTTTTGAGTTGAGTTTTGTTTTCCATCTTTTATAGTGATTTAAGCTGTTTCAGTCAGTTTAAATGTTAAAGCAGTCTTAGTATTTTAGCCACTACTTTTTTCTATTTTCAAACATTGTGATTGTTTTTCATATTTAGTCATTTCTACCAACTTTGTCCATTTTCCTTTTGTGGCTTTTGCTCTTCCATCCATAGTTTCATATATTTTATCCTTTTTTTTAATCTTTTTTGATTCAGGCTATTTCTTTGGAGAAAAGAAAATTCAGACAATAATCAGATCAGAATTCGTACTGCTTATATATATAGTTTTGTAAGAACTTCATTATTAAGGAGGCAAAAGAGCCACATGTGGTTCCAGATTTGCAGGTTGCAGACCCAGAACACAAGCACGAGTTTTCAAATACTCTCACCTGGTCGATGAATGCTTGATCAGACTGCTGGTTGATTTACCAGAAATCCATAAGTGTTCCTGCTGGTTTTTAGGAGCCAGCTTACATGGTGAGAATTTCTAGAGAAAACGCAAAACATTTGTCGTGTCGGATGTCTGTTTACACCACAACGGTGCTCGGAGTCACTGAAAAAGCAGCTTTATGGAAACAGCTGCCTAGCTGGAACCTTTTGAAAACATTCTGACTGTGTGGATTTCAGCGTTTCTGCGGTTTCCGTGGAAATGGACATGGTTTTCGTAACGTTTCTGAAATGAAAACGCAAAAACGATGAGGGAAAGGCAGTGACAGTCTTCCCTCCGGATGTCCTGCTCTGAGGATTCCCGTGTGAGGAGGACACTCTGGAGGAGGTGATGTGATGAGCGACACTCCACTGATTGTTACCTGGGCGTTTGTGGAGGACAGAAAGCTGCCGATGCTGCAGAATCCCTCACTCAGTGTGATTAGACCCCAGCCACTCCCGAAGCTCTCTGGGAGGGAATTGTTCTCGCTGGCAACACTCAGGGAATCAATCTAGCTGATTACACACACACACACACACACACACACACACACACTCTCCTCTCTTTAACGCTGTCCTTTCCTTCCTGACTTTGTCCATGTGTAATTATGAGAGTGGCCATGTGTCATACTTTGTGAAATAATCACATCTCGGCTCTTTTTTTTTCGCTGAGCTCGCCCTTGGAGAGGAGTAATCCGGAGATGTTTTGGAGCCGTCGGTTCTTGGAAGGATCCTGGCGTTCTTGTTGCCGGGTCAGAGAGTTCTCATGAGGAGAGGAGGGAGCAGAATCTGCTGCCTTTTCAAGCAAACCAAAACCAGCGTTGTGATAGATTACCCTGCACAGAGCCAGGCAGCGACGGCAGTGATCCAAACCCTTCTAATAAACTGCCAGGAGTTTTTGCTGGCTAAATTCAGAATGATGGGTAGTTTAGTGCTGTATTTCTGCGTTTGAGTCCTTACAGCTTGGTCAACACGTCACGGATTGGAATCAGTCTTTGAAAACGGGAAAAATGAAGTTGGCTCCTTTAGTTCGTAGGGAGCTAATTAAAGTTCCAGTGAAACTGTCATTTTCAGTCAAAGTGGTGCTTGATCAACATGAAGGGATTAAAGGCAGAATAATGGCTTTGATTGTGACTGTGTTTGTCTTAAATCCCTCATCAGCCTGAAGCAATGGCTTTCATTCCCACAGATTAATGATGTGACAGACCTTCACAGGCCCGGTCCTCCCAAATTTCAATCTGAACAAGTGAGCAGAAATAATCATCTTAAAGAAGTGCAAGCATTCAAAGAAAGACCAAGAAAAAAGGTTTTTATGAACGCTTTCGGTCAGTTTGAGCTGTATTCAAATATAACAGTTCATAACTTTGGCTTTCTTCCTGATAATTAGTCCATTAACACCCAAAGACTTTAAATATCTGAACTTTGTTGGCCTGATTCATTTGCTCTGAGATGTCTCCTTGTTGGACAATTAATTGATTCTATAGACTTTCCATCAAATTATTCCTTCCATTTGTGGAACAGTTCTTAGCAGCAGGGATACACCAGCCTAAATTTTTAAAGGACTAGTGTAAGTACTAACCTTTAGCTACTTTAGGAACCAGCACTTAGAAACCCGATTTTTGTCTTCTCAAACAGTAAAAAGTAATGGATCTTCGATGTCAGACTAATTTTAGATACTCTTTCACTTCAATGTGAAACAGCTGTACACATCACCCAATGGAAAAAAGCCACTAAAGTGACACAAAGGATTGTTTCTTTTCACTGGGACTCTAAAAGGACTTAATAGATGCCTAAAATAATGGAGTCAGGATGTGTGCTGTTGTGTCAGGGCAGCAGTTTTTATGAGCCTGTCAACAGAAACAACAGAGCTGTCTTCACAGGGATAGACTCTCTTTGCTGTCGTAGCCATTTTTCTATCCAGTTCACTGAAGCCAGACCCTCCCTTGAGCGCACGATTGGTCTAAAAGGACGCAGAGTGAAAGGATTCATATCATTTTTCAAAGCTTCAAAGAAAAATCATGGATGGAAGAAAGCCTCTGACTTTCTTCAAAAAGAAAATCACCCCAAAAAAACTTCTAGAAATCGTAAAGGAAACTAGATCAGATTTATTTTAAATGCTATCTTTGTTGTCCTCCAGACAATCAGAAAGGTTTAAAAATAAGTTGTCATCCTCATGTAGACATACATTTCATGATGTCTTGATTCCTAATGATTTCTGACGATCCCTACAAGGGTTGTAAACATATATTTTTTGTGGATATTGGTGTTACTCTAAAAACACTCAAAACTTTTTGTTAAAATTCACTAATCTGTGGGGGGAAAAAAAGCAAAAATAACAAAAAAGAAATGCTGAAATTGATGAAACTGTAAAAACAACTTTGAAACAAATACTGGAATTGGCTAAACTACTTCAAAAGTAAGAACAATGAACTTAAAGACTTTATAACTTACACTTCGTCTAATGGTGACAAACCAGAAGTCGGTCTGTCTCCTGACATTCATTCCGTCCCTTCACTTTGGCCCTCTTGGTCCAGATCTTCATTATTCACTGGTGTTCTGAGATGTTCTACCACAGTCAGAACCTGAAGCTGATTGGATTGTTCCTGTTCTTCGGTGGAACGGGGGGCTTCCTAAATGTCAGAGACCACCCTCCCTGCTGAAGGGAAAGCTGATCCCGGCCTCCGCCAGCCGTGGCTTCGTCTTACCTGTCAGCTCGTCTTATTAGAAGCAGCGTCGGTGGACGTCTCGAGAAAGCAGAGTCTTCTAGGCCACCGACGACGACGTGACGGGGTATCAGATGATTTATCTGCAAATAAAGCTCCCTAAAATTTGGATTGTAAGACGTTGTACACCAGACTAGAAGATAAAGCCGCAAACGTTTTGAGCAATATGCTGATAAACAGACTCGTCTCAAGCGTCTTTTCCTTGAAGTCTAAAAAAGAGCTTGGTGGTTTTAGGCGTGGTTAATATCTTTGTGTGGTTAGGGTTCGGCATCTCTCTGGTCTCATTACCGTCCCACCCTGTGCTGCAGAGGGGCTCGCCTGCAGATAAGGTGGGGAAACCCACGGCGTCAGGATGGGATCTGCTGCTTCCAGGAACAGAAGCGGACACTTTTTCCATTGAGCCAGTCTTGGGATGAGCTGCAGATAAGCCTTGTTTGCTCCTTCTGGAAGATTTTTTTTTGGTTGGCGGTTTAAAGTTGATAATAAACGCCATCTGTCGTTACCCCGTTTATTGACTCAACACCAATTACCCTCCAATCCTGTAATTGCAAAACGAAGCACGGTAGCTTCTGTGTCAACGCCATGTGGCCGCCCGGTAATGAATATCTGCGTGATTTATGGCCCCGGCCCGTCCCGCCTTGTCTACGCTGAGTGTGATACACGACCCGTTCAGAGCATCTGCGTACCCCCGACTCGAAGCCCCGACCTGGATAAACACTCCGTGTCTCCCCGGACCATAAATCTGCACACATTCTGTGGAGGTGTGTAGTCCTGAGCCGTGTCTCCTCGCAGTGGGAGGATCCATCATCATGAGGAACTCCTCGCTGCCGCAGTGCTTGAATAGATGAGCGCTAATTAGCATCAGGGGACTGCCGGTAATGGACCTCGGCGGCGGTGCTTCAGTTAGCGTTCAGAGCAGATGGATTGATCGGGAAAATACCACGTTTGATCTGCGATGTATTCACAAATGTGAAAAAAAACCTCATGTAAAGGTCAAGTTCTCTGTATTTATTGCCTGATACGACAGGAAAATGTCAAGTTTGAGGTTTCATTAGCTGGGCCACGGTGTGTAAATGTTAAATCAGAACGTATTTAAAGGTTTATATTATGATGGATAATAGGAATAAAAACCTGACTTCCTTTCTGGTAAAGTGACCGCGGTTGAGGTTTTTATCTAAGCCTTTATTTAACCCAACAACAGCAGCACATTTTTCACTAAAACATAGAAAACCAGTTGCTTCTATCAAAGAAAGAAAACGTCCTCACCCCTTAGACCACTTGGTAGCTGTGTTCTAATCAGTCATCAGTGATTTCAACCAGAGAACAGAATAGTCAGTGTTCACAAGTGGCTAAAAAAACCAACTCATGTTTGAAACAGAGAAGACTTAATTTCTAGAAATTATTAATGAAAAACCAAGCTATGAGTTTGAATTTATTTTTTCAGGCAACAAAATCTGATCGGCAATCAATAAACCTCATGTTTATTTGCGTAGATTCTTGTCTCAGATTGTGTGTGGTTCCAAAATACTTAAAGGCGCATTAAGGAGTTTTTCAACTTTAGAAATACTTATTTTACGCCATAAATATGTTACAAATATTCAATAATGTGTACAATGTGCCCTGACATATTCATTGCAAGTACCTCTAACAGCGCTAAATAGTCACTTGAAAGTTGCAGTGCCAGATTTTTTTGGTGGGAGAATTTGAGATGATGTGACGTAATGCGCGTTCCCGCTGGCCTGATTTACTCCGCCAGATGCTTAGCGAGCAACAAGTGAGCAGTATTGAGGATGGATCTTCCAGAAAGTAAGAAAAGACCGGCTTCTAGCACTGCCACAACTCCAGCACAAACTCCACCAGGCAAAAGAAACTAACACCCCTTTCCCACTGCAACTAGCGGGTCGACCCGTGTCTGCGACCCGCTAACTATCGCCTTTTTAGACGCCTTTCCCACCGCCTGCTGACCCGCGTCTCACCTCCTGCTGGCGACCCGCGTCGCTGCGTTTTCCCGCACTGATGGTGTCCCACGTTGATGACATCATCAGCGCGACGGAGAAAAACGAAAGTAAACAATGCAGCGGAAAACAGTCCCTGTTACCTGTAGACAAATCTCCTCTTCCCCACGGATCAGGGGAAGCTCTCTGGTCTCACTATCTTGTCATTTCTGGGTCGTCTGGACGAAGGAAATCTCATTCTGTGTCCAGAAACAACAACTAGCGCGTTAACTAAGCCACGCTGCGTCGACGTCATCATGTATGTTCCTCCCACTAAAAGCCGGTAGAAAGCTGACCCGGGAATTTACCGGGTCGATTGCAGGGTGAACGACCCGGGTCGAAATCCCGGGTCAAACCTTTTCCCACTGCCACGACTTAGCGGGTTTAAACGGGTTTTTTGGCCAGTGGGAAAGGGGTATTAAATTTTACTCGAGCGCTACTAAAAGAGCGAGGAAGAAGTTCCCCTCTTCCGTGCACGTACATGGACACAAGCCACAGGCACGAGTGTTTCACTAAGCTGCAGTTACGTCCAAGGCCTGCAGGGGTCGTTGTTTCTCATGAAACGTACAAACTCCTTAATGCACCTTAAAATATATAATATATATGTGTGTGTGTGTGTGTACTGCCCTGGACGACATCGGCTTATCACAAACCCTTTACAAATTACAGGACTCTCTTGTCTATCATGCTACATGTACAATGTTTCATATATGACAATTTTTCCTGAGAAGAATTGC